>NC_088888.1:103488508-103792008 GCF_037157495.1 Lathamus discolor
GGCTAGTTTGGGTCAGGTGTCCTGTCTCTGCTTCCTCCCAGCTTTCCCTCCTCCCTGGCAGAGCACGAGGCTCTGAAAGACCTTGGTCAGACTAAAATATTTGTGTTATCAACTCTGTTCCCAGGCCGAAAGTCAAAACACGGCGCTGCACCAGCTACTAAGAAGGAGAAAAACAACTGGTACTGCTGAACCCAGGACACTCCCAAAATAAAATGTTCTTAATGTGGTAAATAGTATTAATTTCCCCTAAAGAATTAGTAATTCACCTTTATGCTCTCTGTCTATAGTATATGTATAACAAGATTTCCATTTTCTTCAAAATGTTCTGATATTTAAAGTAATAAGTTGTGAAGTGCCATTTAATGCAGAAATGGGAACTCATAAGTACTTCAGTCACTTCTCCACGTATAGATGTACTTTAAGAACAGACATCTGTACTCCAGTCGGCTTTTCTGTAGCAAAGCCCACCAGATCTGAAGATCTGGTGGTTTTGTAGTCATATCCAAAACTTCGCACTTCTGAGTTTAGTGTCTTGCAGGTAAATGAATACATGGTGTGCAAAGCACAGTCAGTCAGCATATTTTAGTGTTCTTTATACATATTTTAAAAGCTTTCATATAGCACTTTTGCTATTTCTAACTTTTATGCTTTAATTCCCTATCCTATGCTGTAATATTTTATCTGTCTCGTTCTCTGATCTTGCACTTTGATAGGGGCAGAAAACCTTTGGGAGAATGATCTGAAAACTCTTGATATCTTTTGTCTTTGTTTTTTCTCCAATGTACTTGTTTAGTTGTAGTCTTGCCACCTATTTGATACCTTTTGTGTATAACAAATATGTCATGATTTTTCCTTTTCTTGGCAGAAAACTACAAGATCAGAACTGTTTTCAGCTTTAACCCTTCACTTTAACCAAGAAGTCAAAACGTCATCAAATAGCTCTAATCCAGGAAGAAGAGGAATTGGCTTAACAGAGTACCGCCCCTTTCTTTCTTCAGGTTTCATGAAAGCCGCTCTATATAAATACTTTAGGATAGCTTTATTCCAGCCCTCTACTTTCATCACTTTGAATAGTATCTTGAGCAATCCCGCTGAGCTTGGCGAGAATAGCTGTAGGGAAGGGAAATACTTGTGGAGAGCTTGAGATCCTATAATCATGGCTAAGGAGGCTTTTTGCCTGGAAGCACTTGCTCTTTGTCAAACCCTAGCCCAGATTACCTCCACACTGATGAGTGCTGAACACACTAGTACGTATACCAGTTGTGTTTCTCCTGCGTTTTTCAAAGTTTTTTATATGTTTTTGAGTATTTTAGCCCTCAAAAGGCCTTTTTATCACTTAGGTCTCTCATGCTTGAATCCAAGTGTATATATATTCTCTCTGTTCAAGTTTTATATGATTACAGTATTAAAAATTCAATTACTTCCCTCAGAAATAACTTGATAATCACAATAGTTCTCATCTTTCTGAAAATTTCCTTATGCATGGTCAATTTTTGTGTTTTATGAATTTTACCTTTTAATTCATACTTCCTTTTTACCAATCTTGTTTCTACTCTTCAAACACAAATATATTTTAAAGAACTTATGTGGCACATTTCTCTATGGATCATATTCCTGGGACTGATATAAGTATGTGTAGAGATGTTTCCTAAATAATAAGCTGATAATTATAGAATATTTCTGGTTTGGTAATGACTGTGGCCGAAACAAGATTATGATATAAAGTTTTAAGTGCTGAAGGAATTTTGTACTACCAAACTGCTTTTCTTAGATAACTTTTGAATAATTAGAGAGGTTTTGCTGTTCATCAAACCAATGTATTACCCATCTCCACAGATGATATTAATCACTTCAGAAAAAATAACCATCTTACAGTTTTGGATTCAAGACTTTATGATTGTGCTTTAAATCTCTTGGTGAATCGCAAAGAAAGACAAAAGTGATGCTACATTATTTTATTAAATGCTACAAACTATTTTAGCTTTTGTTTCTTTTTCTCCTTCTTCCTCTCCTTCAGAGTCAAGATAACAAACCATCTTCATCTGCATTTGCCTCCAGCAAATCCAGAAATGGGAGCTTTAAAAAATGATGCATGATATTGCATGCATGTAACATTCTATTTTGTAATGCTCAATCATGGACACAGGGATAGATTATAAGCCTTATCTATGAATGTACTATGCTATGAAACTTCATTTGAAATATTTTTCATTTGGGTGATGAAAAACTCAGAAATTTCAGTGGCAGAGTAATATATAATATATAAACGACGTTTCCTGAAAAAAAACCAAACCCAGCCTTGCTTCTGAAGCAATTTTATTGTAGCTTTTGTTGTAAACATTTTTCAAAGAGTTTTAGAAATTTTATTTTCTTTCTGAAAAAATTGTAATATTTCCATGTTTTACACATTTTTTGCTGGTCATATATATGGGAAATATAAATTTTCAGTTTATATTTTTAACCAATTGACTCTTTAGTTTGCTTTACCAATACTATAACTGGCAAAACATCAAATTATTCTGTAGTCATTAGAATTGATGGAGATATTAAAAACAAATAAACGAACCAAACAAAAAAAACCCAGAAAAACAACAAAGCAAAACATTTCTCTTCTCTGTTGTTTACGTCTCTTTCCTTCACTTCTTTTGCCTTCACTTGAAAGCTACACATTTGTGGAAAATGAAAATATTAAAACATTTATTTTGAACTTGCTGAATTTTCCTGAGGTTGCCAGAGCCTTTCTTCTTCTGGATGCACTACTGAAAGACAGACAGGTCATTACGGCCTTGTGACAGAGCAATGACCCCAGATCCTGTCTCTAACACTAGCTGGACAATACTGAGTATTTCACATGAAGATATGGTATACATTACCGGTCAGTGTTTAACTGCTAGACCACAAGATATACTTCAGAAGAATGGCTAGAACTGACATCATGCTCTTGGCCTTTCTGTACTTGTGAAGCCCTAATATGAAATTTCTTCTGTAGGTGATAGTGCCTTATATTATCTTCACTAAAAAATAATTCTTGGTTCCAACAGTACAGCCAAAATGTCCTAACGTCCTTCTACTGCTTATCTTGCTACTATCACTTCCATACACTTTGGGGGAAAAAAAACTCTCACCATAAAATAGTTAATAAAGTGATCTTTTGAACTTCCTTCCCTTTTCAAGGCTCCTCACCTTTGCCCCAGATCTTTTAACTCAGTTATGACATTATCAGCCATATGGGGAAAAAGTGTCCAGGTGATGTATTCATCCTTCTTAGCCCAAAATGCATCTCTCCAAACACAGTTCTTCAGCATTCTGAAGCAGGATCTAACTAGCTCTCACATGCTTTAAAGGTAGGTTGATCATGTGTCCTGGGTTCAGCAGTAGCAGTCATTTTACTCCTTAGTACCTGGTGCAGTGCTGTGTTTTTGACTTTCAGCCTGGGAACAGCACTGATAACACCGATGTTTTTAGTTGTTGCTCAGTAATGTTTACTCTAACGAAGGACTTTGTGAGTCTCATGCTCTGCCAGGGAGGAGGGGAAGCCAGGAGGAAGCAGACACAGGACACCTGACCCAAACTAGCCAAATTGGTATCCCATACCACAGCACGTCATGCCCAGTATATAAACTGGGTGGCAGTTACCTGGAAGGGCTAGATCACTGCTCAGGTTGGGCTGGGTATCGGCCAGCAGGTGGTGAGCAGTTGTATTCTCTTCCCTTGTTATTTTCCTCATCATTATTATTATTGGTGGCAGCAGTAGTTGTTTGTGTTATACCTCAGTTACTGGACTGTTCTTACCTCAACCTGTGGGAGTTAGCAAGTGGCTGCATGGTTCTGGGTTGCGGCTGGGCTTAAACCACGATACCATGAATCTTCACTTTTCCAAGGAACATTGTTCTTTCCTGTAATGCTCTTAACTGTACTCACCTTTCCCTGTACCTAGGTCTCTGCTGCAAATGTACACTACAACATTTTCAAAAGCCTAAGATATAGAATTTTCACAAATAAACATGTTAAAGAAGTTCCTGGTCACTATTTTCCAAGTCGTATTTGAATAATAGGCACAGCTTCTACAACCATGCCTTGTGGAAACATATTTTTAATCTATGACTAAATTAAACCCAGTAAGGCTGATAAATTTAAACTCTTTCATGGGCATGATTGAAAGCCAGTAAAATTTCTTAACTTTCATTTGTTGAGCAAAGATTTGAATAAATTAAAAGAAGGGAGGAAATGTTTTTTTAATGGAATGATATTTAATAAAAGGTTTTCTTTTTTGCATTTACAATGGTTATTTCGGATTTACTAATAACCTTTTCCATGAGAACTCAGAAAATCATTTTTTCTTCTGAGATCATATCGTACTTCAGATATATTCCGGTTTCAATATTTTACTATGTTTAATCTGTCAAAATAGAATGTATTGATGTAATTCTTACCCATCCTGCACACAGGTCTGTCCTTTCTCTCATTACACTTACATTAGACTAACTGATTTACATTGCTGTTGGCTTTATTACATCGTAAAGAAGAGCATGGCTGAGTCAGAACATACATGGCAATATGACAAAATTATTTTCTGTGCTTATAGCCACTCTTGTACTATTACTTTGATAATCTTTGTGAAAATGACAGATTCTAATGTCTGTACTACTTGGTTAGCTACATATTGAATCTCATCTCAGATTTGTCTTATTAATTATATCTGATCACTAGCAGTAAATAGGATGTTTCCTTACACTCTGAACGATCTGAGAAGCATACCATTTCTGAAGGGGTTTAAAAAATGTATCTTTAATTGCAGGTGTAACACATCATATCTGAGCATTTAAATAGTTTGATATTTTTAAAACAACCAGAATCAGTGATACTGGGATAATTTGAAGGCAATACTTACTCATGTTCTAAAATACTTTACCAAGCTTCCATAATTGCTGGGGGGAAAAAATAAAGATAAAAATGACAACACAGCGGACTTCAGTTTTGGTGGGAATGTATAGCTGAAGGAAGGAGCATAACCAAAGTAAGTGTAAAAGATGCTTAAAGTTTGCAGTTAACCATTTGTGTAATGACAGAGTTGCACACAGTATTTGTGTACATAAATACTTGGATTAAAAAGGCATGACTATCTAGGTGGCATAATGTTATGTTAAATGAAATGTAGTTTTCCACATTGCAGTCACAAAATGGTGAACATCCTCATCTCTTTGCTTGCGAAATGGTGATATCTATCATTTCATGTGACTAAGACTTTTTATTTTACCTATCTTTCATTTTCTTTTAGCAATTGCTGCCTCTGCTACACCGTAAGCTGTAGCACACTTTAAGATATTTAGTATATAAAACACTATAATGTTTCATTTTTGCTATGCCACCAGTATTAATTTCTAATATAATAAGACAAATGAATTTTATTGCAAAAATATTAATATATAATCTTCAGATTGTAACACCTGTTCCAGGACAACTTAGAATCATAGAATAGTTAGGGTTGGAAAGGACCTCAAGATCATCCAGTTCCAACCCCCCCCTCATGGGCAGGGACACCTCACACTAAACCATCCCACACAAGGCTTCATCCAATCTGGCCTTGAACACCGCCAGGGATGGAGCACTCACAACCTCCCAGGGCAACTGATTCCAGTGTCTCACCACCCTCACAGGAAAGAATTTCCTCCTTATAACCAATCTAAACTTCCCCTATTTAAGTTTTAGCCCATTACCCCTTGTCCTGTCACTACAGTCCCTAATGAAGAGTCCCTCACCAGCATCCCTATAGGCCCCCTTCAGATACTGGAAGGCTGCTATTAGGTCCCCATGCAGCCTTCTCTTCTCCAGGCTGAACAGCCCCAACTTCCTCAGCCTGTCTTCATACGGGAGGTGCTCCAGTCCCCTGATCATCCTTGTAGCCCTCCTCTGGACTTGTTCCAGCAGTTCCATGTCCTTTTTATGTTGAGGACACCAGAACTGCACACAATACTCCAGGTGAGGTCTCACAAGAGCAGAGTAGAGGGGCAGGATCACCTCCTTCGACCTGCTGGTCACGCTCCTTTTGATGCAGCCCAGGATATGGTTGGCTTTCTGGGCTGCGAGCGCACACTGCCGGCTCATGTTCATTTTCTCATCGACCAGCACAGAATCACAGAATCACAGAATCCCAAGGGTTGGAAGGGACCTAAAAAGATCATCTAGTCCAACCCCCCTGCAAGAGCAGGGTAACCTACAGTACATCACACAGGAACTTGTCCAGGCGGGCCTTGAATATCTCCAGTGTAGGAGACTCCACAACCCCCCTGGGCAACCTGTTCCAGTGCTCTGTCACTCTTACAGTAAAGAAGTTCTTCCTGATGTTAACGTGGAACTTCCTATGCTCCAGTTTACACCCATTGCCCCTTGTCCTATCACTGGATATCACTGAAAAAAGCCTAGCTCCATCATCCTGACACCTACCCTTTACATATTTGTAAACATTGATGAGGTCACCCCTCAGTCTCCTCTTCTCCAAGCTAAAGAGACCCAGCTCCCTCAGCCTCTCCTCATAAGGGAGATGTTCCACTCCCTTAATCATCTTTGTGGCTCTGCGCTGGACTCCTTCAAGCAATTCCCTGTCCTTCTTGAATTGAGGGGCCCAGAACTGGACACAATATTCCAGATGCGGCCTCACCAAGGCTGAGTAGAGGGGGAGGAGAACCTCTCTTGACCTACTAACCACTCCCTTTCTAATGCACCCTAAGATGCCATTTGCCTTCTTGGCCACAAGAGCACATTGCTGGCTCATGGTCATCCTCCTATCCACCAGGACCCCCAGGTCCCTTTCCCCTTCACTACTTTCCAGCAGGTCAACCCCCAACCTGTACTGGTACATGGGGTTGTTCTTCCCCAGATGCAAGACTCTACACTTGCCCTTGTTAAATTTCATCAAGTTTCTCCCCGCCCAACTCTCCAGCCTGTCCAGGTCTCGCTGAATGGCAGCACAGTCCTCTGGTGTGTCAGCCACTCCTCCCAGTTTTGTGTCATCAGCAAACTTGCTGAGGGTGCACTCAGTTCCCTCATCCAGGTCATTGATGAAAATATTAAACAGCACCGGTCCCAGCACCGACCCCTGAGGAACTCCACTAGTCACAGACCTCCAGCTAGATTCTGCGCCATTGACCACAACTCTCTGCCTTCTTCCTTTCAACCAGTTCTCGATCCACCTCACTACTTGATCGTCAAGCCCACACTTCCTTAGCTTATCTATGAGGATGCTGTGGGAGACAGTATCAAATGCCTTACTGAAATCAAGAAAAACTACATCTACCGCTCTACCATCATCCCTCCACCTAGTCACTTCCTCATAGAAGGCTATAAGGTTGGTCATACATGACTTCCCCCTCATAAAACCATGTTGGCTGTTCTTAATGACCCCCTCATCCTTGATATGCCTAGTGATGGAGTCAAGAA
This sequence comes from Lathamus discolor, assembly GCF_037157495.1. NCBI lineage: Eukaryota > Metazoa > Chordata > Aves > Psittaciformes > Psittacidae > Lathamus > Lathamus discolor. The sequence continues at coordinate 103,495,946 of NC_088888.1, forward strand.
TAAGTTGTTCCATCACCTTTCCAGGGATGGAGGTAAGGCTGACCGGTCTATAATTACCCGGGTCCTCCTTCTTGCCCTTCTTATAGATTGGTGTGACCTTTGCCATCCGCCAATCCTCAGGCACCTCGCCCGTTTCCCACGACTTACCAAAGATGATGGAAAGTGGCCTAGCAATGACCTCCGCCAGCTCCCTCAGCACCCGTGGGTGCATTCCATCCGGACCCATCGATTTACAGATGTCCAGATTGCATAGCTGATCCCTAACCCAATCCTCATCTACCAAAGCAAACTCCTCCTTTGTCCTGACTCCTTCTGGGGCTATAGAAATCCGGGGCCCTCGGGGAGAGTCTGCAGGAGTAAAGACAGAGGCAAAGAAGGCATTCAGCACCTCTGCCTTCTTTATATCCTCTGTCTCCAGGGTACCCACTTCGTTCAGCAGTGGGCCTATATTGCCTCTTGTGTTAGTTTTATTTGCTATGTATTTGAAGAAGCCCTTTCTATTGTCTTTAACCCGACTAGCAAGATTGAGTTCCAAGGAGGCCTTAGCTGTCCTAATTGCCTCCCTACATCCTCTAACAACTGTCCTATATTCCTCCCAAGCGGCCAGCCCCTCCTTCCATAATCCATAGATTCTCCTTTTCCACTTGAGTTTGCCCAGCAGCTCCTTGTTTAACCACGCCGGTCTCCTAGATCCCTTACTTGACTTCCTACTCATTGGGACGCTCCGATCCTGAGCTTGGAAGAAGCGGTCCTTGAATGCTAACCAACTATCTTGAGCCCCTTTACCGCCTAGTACACTTTCCCATGAGACTTCCCTTAGCAGTTGACTGAAGAGGCCAAAGTTGGCCCTTCGGAAATCCAGAACTGTGGCTTTGCTAGGTATTCTATTCCTCCCACACAGGATCCTAAACTCCACCATCTCATGGTCACTGCAGCCAAGGCTGCCATTGACCGTCACCACTTCGACCAAACCCTCCTTGTTGGCGAGTACTAAATCTAGCAGCGCTGCTCCCCTAGTTGGTACGTCCACCATTTGCATTAAGAAATTATCATCAATGCACTCGAGGAACCTCCTAGACTGTGAATGACTGGCTGTGTGAGTCTTCCAGCAAATATCGGGGTAATTAAAGTCCCCCACGACGACTAAGGCATGTAGTCGCGAGGCTACTTCCAGTTGCCTGTAGAAAGCCTCATCAACTCCTTCGTCCTGATCAGGAGGTCTGTAATAGACCCCCACAACTGTATCACCCGTGCCAGTCAGCCCCTTGATTCGTACCCACAGACATTCCACTTGCTCCTCATCCGACCCCGGACAGAACTCAATACATTCTAGTTGCTCTCTCACGTAAAGAGCCACTCCACCACCTCGCTTTGCTGACCTATCTTTCCTAAAAAGGACATAGCCATCCATGACCACATTCCAGTCATGTGAACTGTCCCACCATGTCTCTGTAATCGCCACTAGATCATAACCTTTAGCCCGCACACAGACTTCTAACTCCTCCTGTTTATTCCCCATGCTGCGTGCATTGGTGTACAGACATTTCAGGGAGCCAGTCCTAGTACCCTTTTTCCCCTGCGGGACAGGGTCTAAAAAGCTATCCTTTCCCACAAGTGAAACAAGAGATTGATAGTCCTCCTTAGCCCGCCATCCTTCAATCCCTAGCATGTTCCTCTTGGGCTTGTCCCCAACAGGCCCTGTTAAATCCCCTCCCCCCTTCATAACTAGTTTAAAGCCCTGTCAATAAGCCCTGCTAACTCCTGCCCCAAAACCCTTTTTCTTCTCTGGGACTGGTGTATCCCGCCTGTCACCAGCAAACCAGGTGTCCCATACAGCAGCCCGTGACTGAAAAACCCAAACCCCTGCCTTTGGCACCAGTCACGTAGCCATACATTAACCTGCAGAGTCTTCTTATATATCCCTTCACCCTCGCTTGCAACAGGTACGGAGGCAAACACCACTTGCGCTCCAGACCCTTTAACCAGCCGTCCCAGGGCCCTGTAGTCTCTCTTCATTGCCCTTACGTTCCTCGTAATAATTTCGTCACTGCCAACCTGAAAAACCAGCAGTGGGTAGTAGTCAGACGGCTGCACCAGTTCAGAGAGCTTCTTTTTAACATCTCTAATCCGAGCCCCAGGCAGGCAGCAGACCTCCCTGTGGGGTGGATCCGGTCGACAAATGGGCCCTTCTGTTCCCCTCAGAAGGGAGTCACCCACCACAATTACTCTTCTTTTCTTCTTGGTTGGAGAAGTTCTGAGGTATGTGGGTGAGTGACTAGCCCTGGGTGACTCACTAGATAGATTTGCCTCACCATCTCCATTCACCTGGCCCTGAAGTTCCAAGACCTCGTACCTGTTATTCAAGGGCAACTGGGAGGGAGGAAGGGATTGTGAGGGTTTTCGCTTACCTCTCCGAGGAGGAACCTCCCTCCATCCATCCTTGTCCATTAAGCTCTCTCCTTCTGTCTGATGGTAGGAGGGAAGGGGATCCATATCTTGTTGAACCACTTCCCTCTGTCCTTGCCTTAGGGTGTGGTTCCACCAATCTATTTCACTTTCACACTCTCTAATGGCTCTCAACCTTCCTACCTCCTCCCTCAGTTCAGCCACCTGCCTGAGCAGGTCATTTATTTGCTCACAGCGAACACAAGCAGTATCACTGGCTCCCTCCAATACAAGTGCCAGGCTCAGGCATTCGCTGCAGCCAGAGACCTGCACAGCTGCATGTCTGCAGGAAGGCTCAGTCTGGATACCCACATTAGTACTCACTGCAGCTTTCGATCGTGTTGTAACCATGATCTATCTGGTCAATCAATCCGTCTACGTCCCTCAGCACTCCTTCCCCCTCCTGTACTCCAGGCGAGTCCTCTCGATGAGGCGGTTGGAACGCTTCCCTGCCCGCTCGCCTGCCCGCGCGAACTGCCGCGCAAACTGCCTCGACCCTCTGCCTCGACGCTCTCTGTTTGCCGGCTCTGTTCGCCGCGCTCCTGGTCGCCGCGCTCCCTGGGAAAGATTTTTAGCCACTCCCAGCTGGTGCCACTCCTCCTGGCTCCGCCCCCTGTGAGTCAGCCCCTCGCGGGAGCTGAGCTTCCGAGTCCTGGGCAAGTCCTGTTGAGGACTTGAGGCTCCCTCCTCAGTGGCTCTTGTCGCTCTGAGGTGAGGCTCCTGGACGCTGATCTCTCCCCTCTCCGCTCCGGTGTTGCAGGCGTCCTCTCTCAAGCTACTCACCTCAGCAACTGATCGAGAGTGGCTGTTGGTGGCCGGTTTGAATCTGCCACCGAGCCTCCTGGCTCCGCCCCCTGTGAGTCAGCCCCTCGCGGGAGCTGAGCTTCCGAGTCCTGGGCAAGTCCTGTTGAGGACTTGAGGCTCCCTCCTCAGTCTGCAGGGCCTCTCTGAATCTCTTTTTTGCCTTCCTAACCTGGTCCCTAGCTTCCCGGACAACATCCCTGTACTCTAACCAGGCCATCTGTCCTTGCTTCCATTTTTTATAAGCCTCTTTTTTCATTTGAATTTTCCTCAGCAGCTCCTTCTCCATCCAAGGAGGTCTCCTGGCCCTTCTGCCGCACTTCCTTCTAGTTGGGATGCAGCACTCCTGAGCTTCTAGCAGGTAATACTTGAGTATCAACCAACAGTCTTGGGCCCCCCTGCCCTCCAGGGCTATATCCCATGGAACCTTACTAAGCAGGCTCCTGAAGAGGCCAAAGTCTGCTCTTTTGAAGTCCAGGGCAGTGAGCTTGCTACACGCTCTTCTCACTGTCCTGGGGATCTCAAATTCGACCATCTCGTGATCACTGCATCCAAGGCTGCCCTGGAGTACCACATTCTCAACGAGCCCTTCCCTGTTGGTGAGCACTAGGTCAAGCATGGCACATCTCCTTGTTGGCTCCGCTATTATTTGCAGAAGGAAGTTGTCTTCCACACAATCGAGGAACCTCCTGGATTGCTTGTGCCGTGCAGTGCCATCGTTCCAACAGATGTCAAGGTGGTTGAAATCCCCCATGAGAACAAGGGCCTGCGAGCTTGAGGCTTTTCCTATCTGTCTGTAGAGTGCTTCATACACAGGTTCTCCTTGATCAGGTGGCCTGTAACAGATTCCGACAGTAATGTCTCCCACGGCTGTTTTCCCTTTAACCCTGACCCACAAACTCTCTGTTAACTGCTCACCTGCCCCCAGACAGAGTTCCATACTCTCCAGACTATCCCTACCATAAAGGGCAACTCCCCCTCCCCTCCTGCCAGGCCTGTCTTTTCTAAAGAGCGTGTAACCTTCCATTCCAACACTCCAGTCATAGGAGCCATCCCACCATGTTTCTGTGATGCCTATTATATCATACCCCCGTAGACGTGCACACATCTCTAATTCCTCTTGTTTGTTCCCCATGCTATGGGCGTTTGTATAGAGGCATCTGAGCCGAGCTCCAATTGAAGCCGACTCGTTGGCTGGAGCAGCTGGAATGTATGTACATTGTTCCGAGCATTTATTATAGCTGCTGGCAACGGACTGGGTGTGTTGGGATGGAATGATGCCCCCCTCCCCCAACACATCTAGTTTAAAGCCTCCTTGACCAGTCTGGCAAGCCTCCTACCAAAACTGTTCTTCCCCTTCTTTACCAGAGCAGCTTCACCAGCCCCCAGTAGATTTGGCCTGCTATAACACTAACTTACTATAAGATAACAAGGCATTGCCAGTGCTCATGCAAAATATGACTAAAAAAGAAATAACTGACTGAGAAATTGTAAATCCAGTCCAAATCTCAACTTGTAGGGTTTTTTTCCTGTGTTCCATTCCCCCATTTTTTGTTTTCTTAGGTTTTAACTTTATATAGCTATCTATATTTGAGCTATCTAAAATCCCAAATATACAAAAAAAAAAAAAAAAAAAATCTCTTCTTCAGTGGAGTGCAAAAAATCACATTTTATCTTTTCAGGAATGCTAGAAATAAAAAATACTTGTATAAACAATTAAACATTGTGATTGTTTAAACATTAAATTTTAATGGTGGGATAAAGCTGATCCTCAGCAAATTTGCTGATGATGGAAAACTGGGAGGAATGGCTGATAAGTCAGAGTTTCATCTCTCTGGCTACCATCCAGAGGGACCTTGACAGGCTGGAAAAGCAAGAGACACAAAGTCCTACACGTACTGGGGAGGAGCAACACCGTGCACTAGCACATCCAGTTGGGGACCCACAACTGTAAAGCAGCTCAACAGAAAAGAACCTGCCGTGCTGGTCGATACCAAGTAGAACATGAGCCAGCAATGTGCCCTTGCACACTGGCAATGGGCACAGTCTGAACCACAGAATGTTCCCTCTGAACATCAGGAAATGCTTTTTTCCTGTGACAGTAACCAAGCAGCAGCACAGGCTTCCCAAAGAGTGCAGAGTTATCCTGCTTGAAGGCATTCACAAGCTGTCTTTGGAAATGGGCTCTGGATGGGCCTGTTTGAGCAGGAGGGTTCAACCTGGCTACAACCTGAGGTCTCTTCCAACCTCAATCCATTCTGTCATTCTGTGATCTCTTGCCTATACCATTTTCTTTCTGTTTTTCAGGATACAAATTACACAGGCCTAAAAATAATTATAAAATAATTTAGAATTTGGGTATGCAAAAGTCTTATGCAGTAGCTGAACTTAACAAAGCCTGCACAGGTAGTCTCTCTAAAGCTGATATTAAGAATGGTTATTCCCCTATGCAAGCAGAGAAGCTAAGGTACTGCTCTGCAATTTGCATCAAGCACAAAAGTAAGGAAATGTAAATTTGAAAATTTTCCTATTTAAAAGGAATATACTTTACCTTTTAAAACACCACACATTCCTTAAAAAGATTTCTAATAAAACTGAGAAAATGTCCACACAAACTCCTTCTTGCTTTAGTATAAACAGTACCTTTCATTATCCAATTTCTTTCAGCCTTCTGAAAGCACCAAACCCAAAATACTTTTTCTTTTCAAGCCAAGCTGACCACTGCACCATTTTTTCTTGTATTTGACTACTGAATTAAAAAGTACATTTGACCAGATCTATATGAATGGTTTTAAAATAATAGAAAGTTGTATATATGCTTAGGGTAGACTCAGGTATTACTCAGTATCTTAAGCTGTGAAAATATTCTTCACAAGCAGGAAGAAAACAGTAAAACCTGATGTGTTATCTTCTTTCCTATTTCCTAAAATCAACAGTTTTTCATATCTATGCTCAATGTTTTCTGTACGGTTTATACCTTACCTAGAGCTATGGAATTTATTCACATAAACTTGTTAATATTTGGTCGTTTAAAAACTGACCTGTGAATATAACCTTTCTGTTTTGTGTACCTCACTGTTTATTTGCAGTTGGGCAAATAAACAGTTGGGATCTGGAGGAACAGTTCATCCTATCCTCAAGTGGTTCTCTAAAACAGGCCAGATGAAAAACACCCAAGAGTGCTGACTTTTCTTCTTTGGCTACACATGGCACCTCTGGTAACTTTCTCAGGTACAGATGTCTATAATGAAGATGTCTAGACTTAGTTGAGATTAATCCCACTGCTAAAGTTAGGTGGGATGTATTCACTTTTCATGTATAAGAAATATGTGTGTTTTATGGCTATAGCAAATACAGTGCAGTTTCTTAAAATATCATTCGAGGATACAAAAAAATCTGTAAGCATACCAAGAATGACCTTGTCATAGCCAGACAAAGCCAAGTAAGAAAAAAGATCCATTCTTTAGACAACCTTATAGAACATTACAGCTTTCTAAAAGCAGCATCAGAATCTTTCAGTAATATTTTAGCCCATGATATTTTCATCTATCATTTAACAATGGTTTCATTTATTTCATAAGATTGTATTTAGGAATGACTGTTTATCCATGCCAGTCAAAGCAATCCTATTGTGGTAAGATGCAGGTTATTTGTACAAGATTATCACCTGCTGATACATCTTTTTACTATAAAATGGAAAACCAACATATGTAATTTTAAGAACAGTCATGTAGCTTTTGTTTTGTCTCTATTGGTGTAAGTTATTCTAAGTCTCAATCATCTCTAGAAAAAAAAAATCATTCCTGGATTTTTTTCAATTTATACCTCTTAAAATTTTTCTGTTATCTAGTGGCAATTAGTTACTTTGTCAGTGTGTCAGAGCATACACACTGAAAAAACCTCCAACCTACAGAGTGGTGGAATATCCATAGATTAATTTCAAGTAGGAAAAATGAAAAAGAAGTTTCATTTTTTTGGTATAAATTGTCAATTTATAAAGCTGATGGAACTATGTTGCTTTACACCAGTAGAGGATGTATCATTAAAAGTTTTAGGCTCCATGTAAGATTGTGCAAACTTTGTTGTCATTCTAGTCTGGGATATGTTTGGTTCTGTTTCCTCTATGTGGGAATCCAAAATGTGGCACTAAAATAATGTAGAACTTCAGGTTTTCACCCATTCTGAAAATGAGGTCAGTATAAGGGGTTCTACAGGTTTGTTTCTTTACTGCATTGAAGTCTTTTTCTCCCACAGGTACATTCTTTTCTAGATACCTACCCGCCCTTTAAACCATGTTCTAAAGATGTAATGTTGTAAAACAATGTTAGATTGATAATGATGAAAACATTCCTGCAAAATGCCAAAGAATAATCAACATGGCACACTTCCAGCATTAAATTCCATCTAGATGCCTTTAATTAATTCCCTAATCAATGGTGGGAAAATCTGGTCCTGTTACCTTGATTCTCAGCTCCTAATCAAAGGCTAATTGCATTAAAAAGATTAACAGGCCCTCCAGAATATACACTTAGAGTCATCCTGCTGGGTGTAAGGAGGAAAAGATGCTGATAAAGCTATTTATGCAATTGGTACTTTAACATTATTTTCTGCTTGGAAACTTTATTCAAGTTGGGGAAGAGAAGAATAAAAGAGAAGATATGAGTAAGGTTAACTCATTTGATTCTGGATGTATAGACACTTCTATTAATAGTAGGGACTGTGTTTTAGATCCTATGTAAAGGCTTAGGCAGATCTGAATTTAATTTGAAAACATTTTTCCTCAGCATTGTTATAATCTGTCATCCTATTTTTTATACTTTAGAAAATTCCATTCATATTTGCCTCAAAAGGAGGAACAAGCAGCCAGTGTTCACGTGTTTGTCTCACGAGACTGGTGATGCGTGCAGGTACACGCCTAACGCACATGTAGGTGGCTATTTTTTTTTTTAGCTACTGAACTGCATGACTTCATCAAGCTTCAAATCAAGATACATTGCCAACTCATCACGAGGGTGTAAGGGTAGAGAGCTGCAAATGCAAAGTTCATAAGGATTTCAAAATTCTACTAAACTAAATGGTAGAACTAAAGCTCAGATCAGCTTTCTAAAAGACGCTTAGGTTACGGTAAATGTCTGATGAGAAAAGCCATGTTTAATACACGTCACAAGCAAAAGTATATTGAGACTACAAAATTCTGGGTATAAACTGGATGTCCATCAGCTCCATCTACTGGTATGTTACTTCTTATTTGAGTACAAGTTCATTTCGTTCGCTAGCTAGTATAAGGCAGTATTACATCCTTCTTTGCAATTTGGTGGACTGTTATTTTCCTCGATTTTTTTCTTAAGGGGAAAGTTTGTTAAGTGCAGACATTTAAATGACTGAAAGAGAAATAAATTGTTATGAAATAAAACTGATGATTTCTGAGCAGATATCACAGAAATCCCAGAATCTATAGATGAGATACAAGTTCCTGTATGTAAAGCTGGATTCTCAAGACACTGCTTACTGATACAATAGCATGGGATAATGTTGTACATCAGGTCAGATGATCCTGTCAGGTCACAAACACTGAATAATATTGTGAAATGGGGTCGTGAAATTGGAGATGGCAGAAAAGAACACAGTTATAAAAATGTGAGGAGCAAAACTTCTTTCTGGTAGGGGTTGCTTTTTTTCAGATTTTTTGATTGAGCACAAAGGAAAAGGTGCACAGTACTGTACACAATAAAAAGTACCATAGTGTCCTGAAGTTTGGTTTGGGTCCAAACTAGTACACGGGAGGTATGAAGCTATTACTGCTAAATATGTTTAACATCTTTGAAATCAGGAGTCATATCAACCTATCTGCTGACAGGATGCGGTAGCCATGGTGCATAGAGTGAGAACTGTCCCAAGTTTCCCTTTTAAATACTTACATAAATCAGAACATTGCCAATGATTTCAGCTATTATTCCTACCCAGTTAAAACTTTATGTTTCTTTCTATGCATGTTCCCAAGATGGAATACATATCACAAAATTCTTGAGGAGGGAAAACACTTAATAGAACAGAAAAAAAGTATGTGTGATGGAGAGGCTGTGGGAGTGATTTGCTCTGGAAATGAAATAATCCTTTATTTTTCTGAAAATGTCTTTGCACTATAGCAAATATGCAATGCTCATCAGGTGACATTTGCCTTAGCAAAATAAGAGCAATGACAACACAGTAAAAATCATAGAATCATAGAATAGTTAGGGTTGGAAAGGACCTCAAGATCATCTAGTTCCAACCCCCCTGTCATGAGCAGGGACACCTCACACTAAACCATCTCACCCAAGGCTTCATCCAACCTGGCCTTGAACACTGCCAGGGATGGAGCACTCACAACCTCCCTGGGCAACCCATTCCAGTGCTCACCACCCTAACAGGAAAGAATATTTCCTCCTTGTATCCAATCTAAACTTCCCCTGTTTAAGTTTGAACCCATTACCCCTCGTCCTGTCACTACAGTCCCTGAGGAAGATCCTTCCCCAGCATCCTTATAGGCCCCCTTCAGATACTGGAAGGCTGCTATGAGGTCTCCATGCAGCCTTCTCTTCTCCAGGCTGAACAGCCCCAAATTTCTCAGCCTGTCTTCATACGGGAGGTGCTCCAGTCCCCTGATCATCCTTGTAGCCCTCCTCTGGACTTGTTCCAGCAGTTCCATGTCCTTTTTATGTTGAGGACACCAGAACTGCACACAATACTCCAGGTGAGGTCTCACAAGAGCAGAGTAGAGGGGCAGGATCACCTCCTTCGACCTGCTGGTCACGCTCCTTTTGATGCAGCCCAGGATACGGTTGGCTTTCTGGGCTGCGAGTGCACACTGCCGGCTCATGTTCATTTTCTTATCGACCAGCACCCCCAAGTCCTTCTCTGCAGGGCCGCTCTGAATCTCTTCTTTGCCTTCCTAACCTGGTCCCTAGCTTCCCGGACAACATCCCTGTACTCTTCCCAGGCCATCTGTCCTTGCTTCCATTTTTTATAAGCCTCTTTTTTCATTTGAATTTTCCTCAGCAGCTCCTTATCCACCCAAGGAGGTCTCCTGGCCCTTCTGCCACACTGCCTTCTAGTTGGGATGCAGCACTCCTGAGCTTGTAGCAGGTGATGCTTGAATATCAACCAAATCCTCAGAAACAAAGGAATAACAATAATAATGGTGTTAATAATAATAATATTATTAATAATAACCAGCCTTCCTTTAGTTCAAGAAAAAACAATTCAGCCCCAGAGGACAAAATTTGTGATACCATGATATTGATTAGACAACTGATTTTTTATTAATCTGAACCAGGCAAAATACCTCAGATAAGGAGCAGGTTTCTTTTTCTGTTCAACATGAATTTAAAATTACATTTTTGAAAAGAATCTCTATTTATCTTTTGTCATTGTTCGGAAGATGAAGCTAGTCCATCTAATTAATCGCTGATTTATCATCAGGATGCCTGGAGTTTTCTTAATGGGGCAAAACCTTTCTGTATATTTATTATTTCCCCTTGCGCCACGATGGGTTTGAAAGCCTTGCAAGTAGGTACTTAAAAGTTGCCTCCTCATGCCTCCTTTAAGAAACTGTGCCATTGTCAATACATAACTCTTCTAAGTTTAAGATCAATAGCTTCTGCATACTCATTTGCTCAGTGCTCCTCATGTGCTTGTATTTAGGCCACAGATGAAAAGTGGTAATGGTTTCTTTAAACATGTTTCATGAGCACCTTCTTTACAGATGGCTGGCAAGCTTGTTCCTTGCCTGCTAGGAAACTCCCATCACGTTAGGCCTCCTTTATCCTTCTTTTCTATATATTGGAGATCTGGTACATCAACTAACTGCTGGATCCCTTCTGCAGTCCATAATTCTTCAAAGTTCAGTACCAAATAAGAACTTAGATTGTTTGGTGACCTTTTGTACAAGTATTTCAGCAGCAATTAAATGTTCTTTTCCTTTTGTGCCATGAGAAGACCCAGACTGTCTGCTTGCTTTTCAAGTGAGGAGAAAAACAGTCTCTTAAAAGCAGCGACAGCAGCCTCCTTTTTCATTAGCAGCAACAGTAAGAAAAGTCAGAGAAGGCAAAGCAGCTGCTATAGCTGATACCAATGTGCCAATGTTCCAGCAGGAGTATAATTTGATTTCCAACTGTGAAGTGACACACACAGCACACAGCTATAATTTTGATATTAGTGCATAAATAACACTTTGCTCAAACCTCAACATTCATATTTTCACCTATTGTAAAGAACAGGAAGTCAATTTCCTCCTGAAAGTTTACTGTGCCATAGTGTACAAGTTGTAAAGGTTTTTAACTACTAGATAGAAATAACTACTGGGTTTTGTTCCTCTGTGTAATCATTTTTGTTTGGTAAGAATAGCTAGTGGAAGATGCAGGACTGACCCAGCTTCCTGGGTTGCTCTGTGTCTGCCATTTTATACCTTGGCTTGTCCACCCAGATGTGTTAATCGAAAGGCTGAACAAGAAATTATGAAAGCCATAATATACTGCTTATTAAAATAACTTCTCACATATTACAATAGCAAATATTGAGTTGGAATTAGGCTTTTTCTTACAATAAGAATAACAAATTAGATCTTTCTTGGCACCTACAAGCTGACAAAAAAAAAAAAAAAAGAAAAAGATCTGATGCCGTGTGACATGAGCACTGCAGCATGTCAGTTTATATCCAGTCATCAGACCACACAAAGCACAATGTAGCAATATGAAATATGAACCTTCAAGCTGTGTTGAATCACTCATTTCAAGCAAAGAAAAACAAAACAAAACATAACCCCCTCAATACAGAAATTGAGATATTTTCATTGAGTGGCAGATACCTTCTCAGCTTCTGAGGTCACTGTAGCAAAAAAACTGTCCTTATTCTAGTTGCTTTTCTTTGTATTGACATCCTCAGCCACAGTAAATTAAAAGTAGTTATTTCATCGCTGTGGTACTTACACATAAACTATGTAACTTCTACACTTTTATACACTTTCATATTGCATTTGTGAAGAGAAATATTTAGGGAAATTCATTTATATGCAAAGTTCATGTATCGTCTACCTAATTAATTCATAGCATGTTATGGATTAAATCTAGACAAAAAATTATTGTTCTGTGTCATAAAATATTGCCAATCCCAGTGATCCAGCTTTAAAATTCAAACTTATGAAATGCTGGCTAATAGTTTTCTTTACATCAGTTAACACTGGCAATATTAAAGAGAACAAATCTTTCAAGGAGTCACCAGAAAACCTAATACACCCAGTGTGTCACCACCTCTTTCAAATATAAAGTTGGTGGGTTTTTTGCCTCTCTGTTACTGCTCTGTAGCATCTATTACCAAGTAATATGCATTTTGATAAAAACATTATAATATTACAGGGTCCACTACAATGTATACAATGTTATTAATGTGAGCTACTTGTATTCTTCATCTTTCTGCCCATTCCACAGTAGTACATGTCAGTGAAAGCACATAACTCACAGAAAATGAGATGTTCCTATTCAGAACTGAATTCTTGCTCACATTCTTTCTGTGCCATTTTAATAAACAAAGTAGGCATTTTTCAGGCTCTGACGACAACTGATGTAAATCATGCTGGTTTGCATATGCATAACTAAATTGTGCCCTGCCTTTTCTGAATGAGATTAATTGGCAAAAAACATACTGAAGAACGTGCAACCCCACCACTACAACCAAAAAAACCACAAACTCCAAGTAGTTATTAAGTTCCAGCACTTTAATTCCCCTCTGCCTCATGTGGCTTCCTATTACAGATGTATGCTTTATGTTCCTAAGGCACAATGTGGAGTATCAAGACTCTTGAGAGCAGATTCTGTATTTCCAGAAAGCTGGAGCTGGAGGTTTTGAGCCCATTTTTGACATGAGATAGCAATTTTTGCATGTAGGCAGAACAGGACCAACCCTTCTTCCTAACCACAGGAATCTAATGCCATTTTAGATGAACTGCCAACAAACCCACACAAGACTTAAGTAGTGCTTTATGTACTGATACAGTGCAAGATGAGAATTCAGTATATCCTCTCAAGATTGCTGGTGAGAGAGGATCCATACAGGGCTAGTGCTGAACACTGGCAAAGGCATCTCATAGTCCTTTGTACACTCCGAACTTTGACAATTACCATTCTCATGAAAGAAAAAGTGAACAGCTGCTATAGAAAAGACTTTCTGAATATACACTACAAGTAGATAATGCAAACAAAGACAGAACAAATGCTGAAATGCCAGTTGGAAAGGATGCATTATGGCGACAAAACCAATTGAATCATCATCATGCCCTTCACAATCACATTTTCCTCTTGCTCTGCAGCATACTGGTAATTCACAAGATTCTTATGTTACAAATAACCTGTTCAAAACAAAGCACACTGTACCCTGCCCTTCATATAAATGTGATTGGTTTTATATATGTGATAGCACAGAAATACACAGGGAGATAAACAAAGTGAGACAAGCAGTGATTTTTTTTTTATTTTTTTAAGAGAAAAATGTACTACATCTGGAGTCAGCTGAAGACTTTAACAGTGGATTTTATGATTAGATAAAAGTTTTGTCCAGTCGAGGAGATAAACTACAAAAATGATCAGAAATACATAAATCAAACAAGTACAAATAGAATCATAGAATAGTTAGGGTTGGAAAGGACTTAAAGATCATCTAGTTCCAACCCCCCTGTCACGGGCAGGGACACCTCCCACTAAACCATCTCACCCAAGGCTCTGGCCAACCTGGCCTTGAACACCACCATGGATGGAGAATTCACAACTTCCTTTGGAAACCCATTCCAGTGCCTCACCACCCTTACAGTAAAGAATTTCTTCCTTATATCCAGTCTAAACTTCCCCTGTTGAAGTTTTAACCCATTGCCCCTTGTCTTATCACTACAGTCCCTGATGAAGAGTCCCTCCCCAGCATCCTTACAAGCCCCCTTCAGATACTGTAAGGTTGCTATGAGGTCTCCACACAGCCTTCTGTTCTCCAGATTAAATACTTAAGAAGAATGTAATTTCAAGAGGCAATATTGACTTTTATGGCTGGTTTTGAGGTAAAGAAAATAGAAAAAAAAGATCAATAGCAAGACTTAATTAAAGCATTGCATACTGAGATTCAAATCCCGTGGGTTTAGAATTGCTCTATTATATGAGGAAAAGAAGAAATTATGAACATGCAGAATAAAAATAAATTTCAAACCCTCAATATGTGTCAAAATATAATTATTTTTATTTTTTTGTGCATGCGTCATATGAGTTTGGTTTGACAGCTGATTATTAACTCTTAATTATCACAGACCCTCAAATTTGTACCCTTTTTAACAAGTTTGAATCTCTAGACAGGAATTCAGTAGTGAGTTTATGGGGTACTCTTCTGGGAATGATGAGTTAATATTATACTATTCTCATTCCAGGTCTAAAGAAAAAGTACAAAACTAAAATTACTTGTACATAAAATGCCTTAAACAGAATAGAATTACTTGGACTGTAAATCCTCGGGGTCAGGCATAATTTTTAAATACATGTACAACATTAAGCATATTATAGGTTCTTATGTGCTTATATTTGGGGCTTCTAGATATTATTGAAACACAAATAGTAAATAGAAACAATACAAGACCTTAATCTCACTTATTAAAATAATTAGAAGAACACAAAGTAAATATTGATTCACAAAAATCTTGCCAAAAAAATCCCGGAAATCAGAAACACCTCTATGTGCTCAGTGATAAGGAAAGTGTATATTAAAATGTAGCAAGGAAAGTTAACACTTTTGGAAACAAACAGAAGACAGTTTGGCTTGCTGCTGCCAAGAAGAGTACAGTATTATTGAGATTTTCTTACGGTGGAAGGCTGTCTTATGAACACATAAATTTATATAGATCTAGATCTAGATCTAGATATACATGAAATATTCTTTTGTCCTGCAAGTGTCTATAGGTGTTTTGACTCGTGGTGGTTTTCACATTGTGGATCTATCTAAGATATATTTCAAACTACCTTTTAGAGCCCTACAAACTTTTGGTTTTGAAAACAGCTGGAAGTTTAAAATCATTATTCAGAAACTCAGACAGATTTTTACTTTGATTTAGCGGTAGCATTATTTCTTTTAGAATGTTGTCTTCTTTCACAGATACTTGTTTTGATCAAAGTTTTACATTTTTTTCTCTTTTCAAAAATAGCTCCTATATAACTGGATATAAAGAGCTAGTCTTTTCCTTTTTTTTTTTTCTCCTTTTGTTAATAACTCATCATTTCAGTAATTCTTTGGGAATTTTTATTTTGCCCATAATATGTAATTTTACTACAGTATTTTGTCTTTGTACTAAATTCCTGAAAGGCTTTTATTGCTGTTAGTCAGAAAAGGGCCAAACACAATTCCAATCTTTTCCAGCAGTCCAAAGCTATAATTTTGCGATTATGCCTTCGATTTTTTTTACTTTTGTGAAAATTCAGGAGTTACTGTGAATGATTAAATTTATTTGCGTCAAGTCTGATAGCTATTTTATGTGATGCCTAAAACTCAGATTCAATGCTTTTGCAAATTTAATGCTTAGAAAATCGATAAATATGGGCCTAATTCTTTGCATGGATTGAGAATCTGGCAAACTTTTCTCCACAAAAACATTTCTCCCCCACCACCTCTACTCCCTTCAGAGGTCTGAACAATGCCTTTGAATAGTGGGACTGCTTGTGTGACTTGAAGCAAAACAGCATCTCCTGCTGTGTAGAATAGGAACTGATATAAACCTAAAGAAAATTCAGTGGGACTGGTCTGCTTTCAGACGTGTAAGCCATATTAGTGTGTCATGTCTACAGAGCCTTTCCTTCTGTAGATTCAGCCTAGTTCAATAAACATTGTCAAGTGGAAAGACAAATCCCGACACCCAAAAGTAGACACAAATTTATCCCTGCCCTTACAGTTAGGCCAGCAGTGGCAAAATTTTGCATATTTTGCTTATATTTTTTTGTTCAATAACAGCAGAGTTCTTACAGAGACATAAACCTAGTGCTTGATACACGAAGCTTGCATTGCAGAAGATGCCCGTAGGAAGCTTTGATGCATTGAGACTGCATATTTAAGAATGTTGTAATTCTTATTAATGATCCTGAAAAGTCAAGCTAGAGAGCTGACATGCAGTCTTTCTATGCTGGAAGTTAACTTTATTGTTGTTTATTTAAAATCCCATCTGTTTCCATAATACTGCCTAATTTTGAAGTTATAACATTTATCTTCAGTAGAACATAAATAAAAAAACTTCACCACTAAATCAAGTATTTGCACATATTTCTAATCCAAAGCAACAAAACAGTAATGATTAGTTATTTTCTCCCATCAGACACTTCAGCTGGAAATTTGCAAATTAATTAACTGCCAGTTCTGTGCCTTTTTTTTTTCCTAGTTGTATTTGTTATTTCCATGTTTGTCTAGACAGGGTCCTGATTCTATTCCCTTATTCATAGGAAAAGAGGGTTAGTAGAATCACTGTTTCTATTTTCTGTGCAAGAGCATATTGTTAGAAAGTCTTCTCTCACTGTATGAACAGGAATGCAGGGACCTTATGTCTTCTGTTTCTTTGATAAATAATGGTAATAGAAAAGAAGAGCCCACAGAAGTAGTGGTCTTCTAGCAAGTTCTAGCAATATGCCACTTTGAAAGGCCAAAGGTAAAAGAAGACTTATGTACAGTTTAGGCACCAGTTAAAAACTTGGATTGAATAATCTTTTTCTCCCTTTCTTGAATAATTCTGGCAATGTGGGGTTTTGGAGATTGCCAAGGAACCTGATGGTTGCACTTCAGGCTCTATGTAACAGAAGCCTCCTTACAATGTGGAGTAGCTCTAGACAGCAATCAGGACCACCACTTTAAGGTGCAATTACCCATCTCTTCTCTCACCATCTGTACAACGGCTGTCACCAAACAGCAATACCACCGGGGATATATAATATTTCAAAATCATAGACTACCCACTAATTAGTATTCAGAAACTCTACTATAAGCTGGAGCTGAGACAACATATTTGGTGCTCTCTTGATGTGTGTGCAATGGTGCAAAACTGGGCAAGTCAAGCAACACTGGGTCATTTAATTCCCCATAAATCAAGGTCCTGGGACTGAGTTCTCCTGGCTATTGGGCTGCTGCCAGACAGCTTTTTGTGAAAGAGGGCTTATAGCTTCTGGTGCCTTTTCCATGGCTCTGAGTCAATAATACCCATCCTTTCACAGACTTTACTTTGTTGACAAGTTAACATCCTTCTGAAGAACTGGCAGCAACTCAGTGACCTCAAATCATATGTATTTTTGGGATCTTATTGGGATCTTGACTGTGTTGTGTGTAAGTCTGAAAGACAATGTCAGTTTTTAAGAATATTAGTGTTCTTGCTGTCAGTTTTCTAAAGAACAAAATATCCATAGTGGCAACCTATGTTTCACTGTTTGCATTCTGCATTTTACCAGTATTAAATACAGATTTTGCACCTGCTTTTAGTAAGCACTTTATCATTTTGACATCATTTTCCACAAGTTCACTAGGTCACACAAAACAGAGATGGTTGTCTTGACGCTCTATGGGCCACTGTCAGATTTTATTATTGTTAGCTTACTGCAGATGTTGAAACGTGATCGCTACTTTGGAAATCATATCTCCTACTTAGATTTTCTCAAGAAAGTGAGAATAAAGTATAAACATTTTTTTTCCAAACAATTTTAAGAAGTCTGTTTTCTCTTCCTGGACCAGTTTCTTGAAGCCTCAAAACTTTTTGTCTATCTGATGAGCATTAACAGAGCTAAAGCACATTGCTAACAATGTTAACAGGTCTAACAATATTGTTACTACTGTAAATGAATCACAGCTTCTTAAGGCTTTTCAGTTTATAATGATCTTGGTATATCCTTCAAATGTATTTTCCTTGTAACACTTTAGAAATGTCATATGAATGTAACTAAACAATATTCCACTCTTCCTTGTAGTCAGTAGAGGTTAAGGCTTACTTTTGATACTATTGTCTGACGTAGAACCAGATTGGACTGGATGCTATTGTTCATTTTACATAATTTGCTTAAGATATTTATAGATATGTATATATACACATATACATGTATACATACATATACATACACATATACATATATATATACATATATACATACACATATACATATATGTGTGTGTATTGAATGCTACTCATAAGTTTTCAGTCAAATACAGCAGTTAGTGTTAGTAGTAACCACCAATGTTTTAGACAGGTTTGAATTCAGTTTGTAGATAAAGATGGGGGGACAGGGATAAGCAGCTTCTTAGGAGGTTGTAGTACATGAGCTAGACACTGAGGAAGCTGAGTGTGTGTAAGCTGAAGGAGATAAGTCTAACAGGTAATCTGATCACTGTCTTCTATTACCTAATTATGGATTGTAGAGAAGACAGCTCCATGCTCTTCTCAGAGGTATATAGTGGATGGACATGAAGTGATGAGAAAAAGTTGCAACAAGGAAAATCTGAATTAGCCACAAGTTAAAAAACCCAACACGATGAGAACTGTTAACCACTCTCATAGGTAGGCAGAAAAACTCCTCTAAAATCTGTTCTTATATATTTATAAAACTCTCCTAGCTGTCACTCAACACTCCCAGGTTCTTTTCCTACAGGCAGCATTCCCAAAGCCTATGTCTTACCATGTTTGCATGTGTGTGTATGTATACATTTATATTAGAGTATATATGCATATATACAAATAAAACATGTATATACATATGTGATGGGTTGACCTTGGCTGGATGCCAAGTACTCATCAAGTTACTTTATCACTCCACTCCACAGCAGAACAGGGGAGGGAGAAAACGAGATGCAAAAAAAAACCTCATGAGTCAAGGCAAAGGCAGTTTAATAAAGAACAAGCAAAGGCTATGTGTGGAAGCAAATGAAACCAAACATCTATTCTTTATTTTCCATCAGTAGGCAACATCCAGTCTCTTCCCTGAAAGCAGGACTTCAGCATATGTAGTGGTTGGTCCAGAAGCCAAACGTTATAACAACAAATGCCTCCCCTTCCTCCTCCTTTCACTTAGCTTTTATTGCTGAGCAGATGTCATACGGTATGTAATATCCTTTTGGTCAGTTTGGGTCAGCTGTCCTAGCTACATTCCCTCCTAAAATCTTGCCAAACTCCAGCCCACTGGTGAGGGGGAATACTGGAGAGAAGCTTTGATGCTTTGAAGCACTGCTCAGCAGTAGCCAAAACACTAGTGTGCTGTTAACACCATTCTAGCTACCAGTACAAAACACAGCACTAGGAGGGCTGATATGGGGAAACTTAACTTCATCTCAGCAAGGCCCAATACAACATACAATTGGCATATGTATATTACCTTAAAAAGAAAGGAATGCACCCCTTATATCTACTACACACACATATATTTATGCAGCATAAACCATATTTATATACCATATGATTTATACTATAGAGCAATCAAATGATTATTTGATTATAGTTACAAATAAAAGGCTATTGGCTCTATCTTTTTTCTCAAGTCAATAGTATTTTATGGTCAGTTCCAACTCTAGTTTATAATAAATAAGTAATTTTCTGTCCATAAACTGAGATTAAATGGTTACTTGTTGCTTGAGAATTGTGGCATCCTGTTTCAGAATAGATACATAAATTATAGAATCATAGACTGGTTTGGATTGGAAGGGATCAAAAGGTCACCCAGTTCCAACCCCCCTGCAGGGACAGGGACACCTTCCACTAGACCAGGTTTCTCACAGCCACAGCTTCTGTGGGCAACCTGTGCCAGAGTTTCACTACTCTCATAGAGAATAATTTCTTCCTTATATCTAATCTAAACCTACCCTCTTTCAGTTTAAAGCCATTAACCCATGTCCTATCACTACTTCCTCGTTCAAAAAATCTCTCTCCAGCATTCCTGTAGGCCCCCTTTAGTCACTTCTTTCCAGTTTTGGGTTCACAGGTATGAAAAGGTCATGTCAGTTTTCCTCTCAGTGGAGTCTCTGGATGACACAGACTTCATGATCTTTCATGACTGCAGATTTATTAATCAAATCCTTTAGCTTCCAAGACCCTACATTTAAAACTGAATCTTGTGTTCCTTGGACATATTTGTAGAGTTCTGCTATAAAGCAAGGATGTTGTTTTGTTGTTGTTTGTACTTTTTGGGAGTCTTGCATCCTTCCATTGGAAGCTGGGACAAGATTAATGATTAGCTGAACTTTACCTGTGTTCTCTATGTGCACCTTGCTGTGTCAACATCTCCCCCAGGTGTATTTCACATGTTAATGTTTTTACTCTTTTGTGCTAATCCAGCAAGTATGACCCTGTCAGAATTACAAGAACCTCTGGTCATGCTCTTCTACTGCTTTTCATCCTTTACCCTGCAAAACATCATCTGTCTTGATCTTACTATCCTCTGAATCATCAAAAAATTATTGCATTTCTGTGCAACATACTGTCTGCAGAAAAAAAATCTGTGTGACCTTCTGAAAAACTCTCTGGTCAAAGGGGTATCAAGTATGTGCGTATGTGGAAACAGAAAAATGTTTGGGATCACCTATCTTTCCTTTCTGCATCAGGGATTATTTTGTTTTAAATTTTAGGGATTAATAAAGAATGGTTAGATTTTCTGTTTATATTCTTTTTCCAGAAACTGTTATTGATCTATTTATGGATCTTTGACTCTTTTTATTCTAGCAAGCAAAGCTTTCTCTGAGGGCAATCTGGTGTTTTTTCAGCTCCAAGGCTATGGTTTAGGGATTGAGCTCTTAAACTCTTAATTCTTGCTAAAAATTGCCAGGTGAGTGAGTTGGGTCGTAAGTATGGTGATCTCAAAGATGACACAGATAATTGCTCTATTTCAAACAGCAGCTGTGACTGAATCATAGCATGTTGATTTTGAAATATGGGGCAGTTGGGCCAGTCTCTTCTTCTAATTTGTACCTAAAATTTGATGCTCACCTGTCATCTGCTCAGTTCCAGGTTCTGCTAGTGTGTCTTGATTCTGCATTTTGGCCAATAGCATTGGACTAGATGCCCAACACTTCTTCCTGACAAACTATACGTGCTTCGGAAATATGAATGTATTTCTGAAGTAGATAAAAATAGTCCCAAAATACAGGTTTCCAAATGTATGCTTCTGAAAACTTCTTCATATTAGAAAAAATTCATCACATTCCTTGTCTTTTGTTTTAAACATTTCTCTCTCCAACAAGTATACTTTTTGAGAACACAAAGTAGCAGATACATTTTTCTTTGTACAGTGGGTACTTCTGCTCTTGGTGCAATACTGAGTTGTTTTATATTTTTCTCAAGTTTATTATTTACCCAACGCTATTTCTAGCCTTCTTGGTGAGATGCTTATCTCTTTAAATCCTATGTTTTATATGCTCACCTGTTACTGATGTCTTGATTTGAAATTAAAATTGATGCCTTTTGTGGGTTTTTTAAATTATCATTTATATTATTTATTTATTTATTTATTCCTGGGCTGCTCTTACAAATTCAGTGACACACTGGCTTACAAACCTGGGCACCTTAGAGTTAATAACTGCTCTGTTTGTTCTTTGACTACTACTCCATTCATCTTCATGAGTTATTCCTCATTCTCGTATAAAGAATTCCTTGGAGTTAAAGGTAGAATTGTCATCCTCTTTGTCTACACTGTGTGTATTCTGCCTTTGCTTACATGTCCTTGATATTGCTAAAAAGCAATGCAGTTCCCAACCCCATTACTATTCCTGACCCCTTTACTAAAGTACTGTATTGTATTGCCTTATTCACCAAAGTCTAAACTGCTCTCCCTATTGTTTTCAGTGGACTCCACCTTGGAGCAGTTTGTGTCTTCCTTCATCAGATCTAAGCTTTAATTTGATCTATGTGATTTCTTTGCCTTAGCAAATTCTAATTGCATTTGTCAAGGTTTAGTTTCCAGTGTATCTTTGGACATTTTTCATTCTAGATACCAATCAAAGTTTGGCATCTTATCAGAGTTTTCTTAGTTCTCCACAAATTGAAAGATTGGCTCTTAAACCACAAATTCTTCTACATTTTAGCACCTAAAAACCACAACCCAAACAAAAAAGAAACCCCACCAAAACACCCCCCCAAATTTTAGGGCATGTATTTAGGGGTTTGTTTTGAAATATAAATATTCCACAAATTTCTATAATGTTTTCATTCTATTTTTCTTCATAATACAATTTTTCTGAAAATTGCAAACACATCAGGATAAGCTGTTATAAATCCTCACCACCTCCTCTTAGCTGTACCCATTACTTGGGGATGCAAAGGAAAACAGTGTCTATATATTTTGCAGTTATCACATGCATACATTTCCAAGGTTCTTTGTCTTCATGATGTGGCGAAAGTTGGATTTGCTCAGAGTCACACTTTGAACTAATTGTCACAGGGAAATGTGAGCTTCTGCACAGCATGGAATCCTCTTTCAACTAGCTTTAGTGGGCAATGCTTTTCCCCACAGGCAAATCATTTTGGTACAAAGCTCAGGGTACTTGAGCATCTCTCTGGTTATGATGCCTAAATTTCAGCAACTGTAATTGCCCTATGTAATTTTCACCCCTGAGCAATGAGGCTAGGACTGGGGTGATGAAAGTGCCTGTAGAAGGGATTTGAAGAAGTCAGACATGACAGCTGTGTCTCCATCTTAAGGTAGTCAGGAGTGAAATGACATGGAATAGATGTATATCCCCAGTGTCTTTGAGATTAGAGGAACCCTAGCCACAATGAGAGGAACCCTAACCACAATGGCACTTAGATAGCTAAAACTGATCCTTTTACCTCTCAAGCTGGGGACCTGAGCTTTCTACACAAGTAATTCTAACTTCAGGGTTCAAAAACAATCTGTCTCTCTTACTGGAGCTCCATGTGATTATATAGGTAAGTGTTAGCCATATTCCCTGAGACAAAAACATGAGATATATAGAACTTGTGCAGAATACAGGATGCCATACACCATGGCCTCAGTCCAGAAAACCCTTAAGCCTAGTGCTGATATTGTTTTGCTTCATTAGGACAGTCAGGGTTTGGTACAGAATGCCCAGAGATGTTGTGCAGTGTCTGTTGTTGAAGATCCAACTGAAAAAATCCTTGAGAAACTTAGTCTGATCCAAAAGATGACCCTGCTTTGAAGAGACATTGGACTAGAGACCTCTTAAAGTGCCTGTTTTATTCTCTCATTGTATGATTCAATGATTTATTAATGACAGTGTCGTAGGATGAGGGATAATTAAATTTCTCTTCATTTACAGTTCCTCACACTTTTTGGGATATGCTCCAATGCAAAATGAAATAAGGATTAGAAACCTAGCTTGGAGCAGTGTTGGGAGGATAAATACATTAAAGATTAGTAAGTGCTCAGACACTGTATTAATGGGGGCCCTATAAGTACTTCGGAGAGATCCAGAGCCCTAAATCACTATTAATGAATTGTATTGATTTCCCTTTAATTTGTGAAATGAAGCTATTATAATAAAGCTTGGCTTTTATTTGACCTTTATTCAATGTGGTAATTATAAACACTATTTTACAATTATTTTATTCTTACTCCCAAAGGAAAATAGTACATGCTAATCTAGTCTGGGCTAAATGTTCCCTTTTCTGCTTCTTTTGTCTTTCTGGAGTTTTATTCTTAGGCAAATGATATCAATTTATTTTACAGAAAAATAAATCAGTTGATAGAATGATTAATGGAGTAATAGTTAAATTTGTGGCTGGAACTCGAGCATATTAAATTAATTTATATTTAGTCTAGCTATGTCTAGGGTCAAAAATAATGAAATAATTGAAATAGA
The DNA here is from genome assembly GCF_037157495.1 of Lathamus discolor. NCBI lineage: Eukaryota > Metazoa > Chordata > Aves > Psittaciformes > Psittacidae > Lathamus > Lathamus discolor. The sequence goes on from NC_088888.1 coordinate 103,520,036, forward strand.
AAAGATGACCTGGTAGGAAAAACCTGGCTATAATATGAAGAAAATTCTAGTTAATTGTTGATATTTTGGGTTTCTTTTATGACTCTTCTGTAAGTTACTGAAGAACAGAAACATAAAAGACCTCAAAACACCAAGTCCTACCTATGAAGTCAGGCTTCTAAAAATCACCTTGAGCCTTTGCCTGACACTGTAATTTCCAAAACTCTTCCAGCACTGTGTGTTTGACCAACTAATCTATCTATGTGCAGATGTACTGAATGGAAAAGAGGCAAGGCAAGGCAAAAGGCAAAGCAAAAGGCAAGAGGCAAGGCAAAAGTCAAGGCCAGAGGCAAAGCAAAAGTCAAGGCAAAAGGCAAGAGGGAAGGCAAAAGGCAAAAGGCAAGGCAAGACAAAGCAAAAGGCAAAAGGCAAAAGGCAAGGCAAGAGCCAAGGGAAGGGAAGGGAAGGCAAGAAGCAAGACAAGGCAAGGGAAAAGGCAAGAGGCAAGGTAAGGAAACTGCTACCTCACTAATAGTGAGCACAGACAAAGCAAACCAAGGATTTCATTCACTGCTTCCCGTGAGGAGGCAGGTGTTCAGTCATCCCCATGAAGACAAACGTCACAACTCTGGATGTCATCCTTTCTTCTTTTTTTCCCTGAGCTTTTATTGCTGAGCATGACATCATATGCTATGGGATATCTCTTTAGTTAGTTGGGGTCAGCTGTCCTGACTGTGTCCTCTCTCAGCTGCTTGTGCACCCCCAGCAAGTGAAGCAGAAATTGCCTTGACCGTATAAGCACTACTCAGCAATTACTAAAATATCTGTGCTCTCAACACTGTTTTCATCTCAAATCTAAAACATATGAGATGCTGTAAAGAATATTAACTGTATCCCAACAAAACTCAGTACACTTACCTAGACCATGAAATATTTAGGTTTGAGACTAATCTTTATTATGCATTTGTGCAGGCATTTTTACAGGGATACACTCACTTGCACCCCTAAGAACTATGTGGATGTGTTTGACTTCTTTTTTTCAATAGTTTCTGTGATAGTCCAAATAAGTTCTAATATTACAGTGATGACTTGCCTCTCCAAATAAGCTTTTGTTGGAGATCTTCACCAACATATTCCTTTAGCACCAAGCCTAAGTATACAAGATCTTTGTCTCAGAGCACTATATAACTGAACCATATGTATGGAAGTATTTTTCTCTGTGAGTTTGGTTCAAAACTTGTGAAATGCTGAGTTTAACTGACCTTCTTGTCTCTAATGACGTAAATGGGGATTGAAATCATTGAGCACTTTATTGGTTTAGACCTCTTCACTTCTCTAATCTCAGAAGATTACTTTCAGTCACACATGGTCAGCAGGGTACTAGCCTTTCTCACATAGTCTTTTAGAGCTGTTTCAAATGTCTGACTTCTTTCTATCCTCTTATATGTGTGAAATTTCTCTGCCTTTGTAGAAGCTAGCTACTCAATAGGCCTAAAAATAACTTTTTTTCTTTTATACATACAGTATTTTTTTAGTTTTCACTGACGGTAAATTCTAATGTTATGCTTCACCATGTGATCCTGCACTATTCTTGTTAATTATACAGTGAGATGATCACAAGCTGAGAGCTGTAAAACAGATGAAGTGAAGCAATGCCTTAAGCCAAGACTACATTCCCCGGGTTGCTGTGCATATGGATAATGGCATTACCAAAAAAAAACAAAACAAAAAAAAACCCCAACAAACCAGCAGGTATCTCTTTGGTACCTGGTAGACAAAAATCTAACCCAAGAACTGCTGGGGAGGAGGATGCTAATATGAAATAGACTTGAAAAGAAAAAACTGCAATGACATGTCCATCAAGTTGCCAGTAAAGTTGTCCGACCTGTAAGGGAAAATACATGAAAAGAAAATAGGTAAACAGAGCAAAAGCAAAAAGGTCAGAATTCACATATAACACACCTGAAGAAATTATATTGCTGAAACTAAAAGACCTATAAACCAATAAATGTAGAAATAATATCACAAAAGCAGGTGTGGTAGTGTGGGATGAAAAGGCTCTACTGCAGGTGGAAGGACCCTTAATACCTTTTTACTATATTTAAAAACTTCATTTCCTTAATGAGTCCACATTTGCTTTCACCAGAAAAATTACCCCAGAAAATGTTCCAGTCTCCCCAAAATCCTCCACAGTCAAAATAAAAAGAAAAATGAGGATAATCTTGTGATTTGCAATAAGATAATTCTATACAAACATATGAGTCAGCACAACATTCTTGTGTGGAAATCTGTCACAACTGAGAGGAGTTAGAAGAAATTAAAAGAAAAGTTAGTTGGAACAGTTTATTTCAATGACAAGAATAGTTTCTGAGCTATTTCCAGGGTTTTTGAGAGGAAACAACTACTCAGTTTCTTCTCCCCCTTCTTTAAAAAAACCCAAAACATCCCACCGAAAACACGCATATGAAAACCACAAAGAACCACCTTTCCAGTATATCACAAAAGAAATCCAAAAGGACCAGCCTAGTAGGCTATTGTCAGCGCAGCCCTTCCCAGTGTAAACACAGGCACTTCGAGATCAAATGATGGTCCTCTAGTACCAGCAACACCCCGAGTAACCACTACAGGACTGTCCTCAAAACCCTTCTTGGCAAAATGGTTTGGATGCTAACATGTGGGAATCTCCAGGTACATCCGTGTGACCTCGAAGAACAGTGAGCAGGGACCCCCATGTGCACACATGCAACCTCATGAAGGTTTCTTTCTGTCATGTGCATTGGGGCTTGCAGGGAGCAGCAGAGGCCAATGTAGTACTGGAGCATCTGCATTTTCCATGGAAGAGAGGGTGCACATAGGGACTACACCCTAGAGAGAGAGTAACAGAGAGGCTGCTGGTAATTCACATAGCCTATGAGGTGGGTGTTGGGCAAGGTGCATGTAGCCATATGGATGTGCATGTGTTTTTGGGCACACAGGTGTGATTAGAACTTCTCAGAATTTGTTTTAGAAGGTTGTTTAGAAATTTGTAGGTGTCTATTAACATTCTGTATCTACTATTGTGGTCTGTTGATTGTCTTGCTGATAAAGATACTGAATACATAGTTCACTGATTGCAAGTTAATTGCATGCTGTTAATAAATCAATAAACTTCTTCAATCCTATTCTGACTACATGAACTCAGCAGTTTTTCCCTGTGACAGACATCACAGTGTTGTATCATGCTTGTAGAGGATTTTTGGTGCAATTTTTTCTTTCTTTCTTTCTTTTTTTTTTTTTTTGTGTGTGTGTGTGTAGAGGCAAAATTGAATTTGTTTTCACAGACTCAATTTAAAACTGTGAGACAAGCTAGAGAGGTGCCCAGTCCAGACTGATACTTCGACATAGTTTATCAGTTTGACCTCAAAATTCTGCAAACATATCTTCATGGCTCTGGCATGATCTCAGAGCTCAGCCAGAACAAACATGAACCTGCTCAAAATGCCCTCAAAGTGACACCACAAATAGTTGGGGGAAGTTTTCTAATATGTTGATAATAACACAAAGCAAAATCAGTGAGAATGCTTGATCTGTCTTGCAGTCAAAAGGAAATCTAGACCATTTTCTTGGCAGAACTAGACTAGGTTAGAGAATTGTGAATTAAAAATTTCCAGTCAAATCAGGGCAATGAAATTTGCCCTGAAATACTTGGACAACAAATGAAAGCAATTTCAGTGCTGTGCAGGCTGCACTGGAATGCCAATCAAATAATATATTGCTTACAAAAAGGATTTGCTTAAACACTGACCAAAATAGGCTCTGGGCAGTGAACAGCAGCCAGAGCATCAGCACCTTATATACCTGTAAAATGTGTGTGTAGAACTGTACAACCACTATAAGCAGTTCTGTTAACTGGAAGGGGTATATCAATCAAAATTCTGATGGGAACTCCTTTGGGTCTACTGCTGCTCAGTGTTTTCAGTAGCGACTGGAGTGGAGGGAGTACTTATGTGTAGGGGCACCACCTAACACTACTGTCTTATGTTCAGTTTGCAGTCCACTAAGTGCCAAGATCCATTACTAAAGAATGGTACTGAGTCAGTAACTTCTCTTCCTGCTTTATATACTGGAGAACCAGATCAGAATTTTCTTGAGGAGCTGGAGGAACAACCTAAAAAAATAAGTTGAAAAAAAATGACATGCGACTTACTAAGGTGTGTAAAGGGCAATGCATTTTGTATGATATGAAATAGTTCTTTCATTTTCTTTGGTGCTGCATACTGTGCTTAGTCTCAGCAAGTACACTGCATTTCGTTTTCTGAACCATATTTCAGAAAAAGTATGAACTAGTTTCAAAAGAAGGTAAAGGAGACCAACTGGGAATTATCAGTGATCTAGAAAGCAAGACTGATGAGGAGAGTTTGAAACAATTGGGGTAGTTTAATTTATAGAAGAGAAGACTGAAAGCAGACATAATAATGTAAAAAGTAGTTGTAGAGAGTAAAGGACTAGACTGTTCATGTCCCCTGTGGTTACAGCAAGGGTAATGGGTTTAACTTGGTTCAACAGAGATTCAGCTTCCACTGTAAGGAAAGAAAATCTATGAATCCTGTCACCGGGTTTAGGGAGGCTGTTTTTTGAAGAGCACATCTGTGAGGAACAGTCTAACACAGTTAATCTTGTATTGGGGATACAGAATAGATGAGATGACTTCTTTATCTGGTTTCAGTCCCAGGATTTTTTTTTTTTTTTATCTTTTTTTTTTTTTTTTTTCTGCCACACAGTTCTTCTGGATCACATGTAATTCAGAAGTAATGGAAACCTTCCTGTGGCTGGCAGTGTGTTTTCTTACCAGGACTAAATCTTCTGTTTATCTGCAACAACATGCCATACAGCTTTGATGATAATGTCTGAAAATAATCAGCCATAGACATTTTCCTTCACACTTCTGCTGAAGAGTCAATGCTCAGATGACCAGAGAGGGCTGTGGGGACACACATTTTGCCATAAAGGCATCTGTCATGGATTGGCAAGGCAAATATCTAAACGTAAAGTGTGCCTGATGAGTGAAATGTGAAAAACAGAAGGCTTAAATGTGAGACTTGGTTTCCTAAAGGGTGGTGGAGCCTCTTCTATGGTCTGACAAGGGAACTCAAGGAAATTATGTTTAGAAAGACAGAAATTAAAAATGTAGTGACACTGTCCGAAAAACCAGAAATATTATGAAAGAATTTGTATTCATGAGTGAATTACAGCTCTTCTGTTTCAGAGTTAGTTCTGTAACCTACAAGATTGGAGGTTATTGTAGCTCACCATCTTATTGCATGAAAAAGAACTGTATTTTATAATAGATAAAGAGCAAGCTGATAAAAAAATGAGGAGGTTAATAATAAGAAATTATGTTTAATATAAAGAAAAAATGTAGAATCATAAAATACTGGCCCTTTAAATGAGGGAAAACTAGGAGTTGAGGAAAAGTAAATGGAAAAGCCTCGATATTTTATCAGCTGAGACATGCAGAATGGTATCATGAGGCTGTTTTCTAGTCTTGAATCCACATACAAATTACTCTTTTATATTCAATATCATTCTGTTGGTTTGTAGCATGCCATGTCTGGGTAAATTAGCTTTTCAAAAACATTGCAGTATTGCTATTCAGTGCATAGTCTAATCATGTCACAAGGTGATGTACTGCATTTCTGCAGTGCTATCTACTGATTTACGTCAGCAAATTATAAAGCATTTGATACCTTTAATGGAGTAGCATGTTTGGTTGTTTGCAAGAGTCGTGTATTTGCTGCGCATAGTCATAGTGGTATATTTTATTGAAGTAAGGCATACGTACCAATGAAGAAATGAACTTTACAAATAAATATTCATTCATGCACATAACGAGATTTTCTTTCTAGTCTCACAGAAAGCACCCATAAGACTGTTTAATAATAGTGTGATAGAAAGGATCAGGTTCCATTCATACCAATGCTAACCATGATCCATATTCTCTGAAACCCAACTTTACTTCTGGTTTATTGAACATCTGGTGACTCTCCTAAGGACTAATTTCAAGTATCTTCACAGTATTTTTCTTTTCTGGTTAACAAATCTCTAAATTATGAAATATGTGGGATGAGATGCCTATATTTTTCACAGTTTAGCTGCAGCAGTGACACAGAATTGCTGTTTCTCTTGTAACAGACTTCATCCAAAAGCAACATCTTATGACTAAATATGTGTCATCTTCTAAATTAGAGAGATAAGCATTCTTTAGATAACTAGCCCTACTGAACTCATCTCCACTCTCCATGAGCATGAAAATATCTAGTTGCAGAGTAGGAGTATCTTGTCATATGCTGGTATGTCCTCTTCTGGCTTGGTAAATCATGGCACTGAGATATCAACATTGGATGAAGAATGACAGAAGATGTGCACTGCTTTTACAAATTAATAGACAAATGCCTTAGTAAGGGATGGAAATTACGCCATAAACCTAAGGAAAAATACATTAACTAATCTTGCAGTGATTACTTTGGCCAGAGTCTTAATAGTGTTAAGGCATCTAATTAACACTAATTTCAATCAGAGGAGTTGAATATCTCCAAAGGTACCTTCAATAACCCTGGGAATGCGGATCATTGTTCATACTTTATTATGTTTCTGGTGCACATTATTCCTCCTTCTTTTCATACTCAATCACGGTTTATATCTTCTAATTTATTTTGAGATAATATATATAACACGGAATCAGCTGAGATTGACAAGGGCCTCTGGAAATCACTTAGTCAAACCCATTTGGTCAGAGCACAGTCGTCTAGAGCAGGTTGCTCAGGACAGTGCCTAGTAGATTATGAATATCTCCAAGGATGGATGTTCCACATCATCTCTGGGCAACCTGTTCCAGTGTCTGACCACCTGACGCCTTGCCCCTTAGCTAACATTGTTAGAGTAAACAGACCTCTAACACCATACCACTTACCACCCTGCCCCTTGACCAACATTGGCAGCATAGACAGGGTGCCACCCACATTTGATGTGAGGTGAGATTCTTTCTAATCACTATGCCATTGATGGAGGGAAAGGATGGCTTGACTCTTACCCACATTCAAAAGACGTTTGCATGATTGGCTGTTGCTGACAGACAGCTTGGACACTAAGTGTCTCTGGCAGCCTGCCAGAGCCGTGGCATTGCTTATGTTCCTATGTTTGTTATCAGTGATTGAGTGAGTCACTGTATAGGCATGTTGTTGCTACTCTTTCTCACTGCCTCAATAAAGTTTGCTTTATCAGACTCTGTTACTGTTCACCCTACATCACCTTCACAGTGAACTGAAGGTCTCAAGCTGAAGTGGAGAAGAGGATGTGACTGCTGGCTTCAGTTAGGACCAGTCAGGGATATTAAGGCCTATTAAGTGCCACCAGGGTGTGTCAAAAGCCTAGTTTAATTCACAGTAAATGTCCACTGCTCTTCCCTCATTCACCCAACCAGCAATCTCATCCTAGAAGGTTATCAAGTTTGTCCACCATGATTTCCCTTTCAGAAATTCATGCTGACTACTACCAGTGACCTTGTGAACTCTCATGTATTTGGAAATGGCTTGCAGGATAATTCTTTCTATCACCTTAGTAGGAACTGAGGTTAAGAATGACCACACTGCAGTTCCCTGGGTACCTATTGCCTCCTGGAAGACCAGGCTGACATTTGCATTCTTCTGGCCTTCAGGAACTCACAGTGCTTCCTTATTTGTGTGCATATGTTTAAGGTGGGAAACTTCTGGCTTGTTTTGTAGTTCCCAAGCTTTCTTGTATGTATCTGGTACTTATTACTAGAAAATAATAGGTTTTATATAAATAATAATAAATTAAAAATAATACATAATAAGAATACTTATTTATTATAAAGAATAATATTATTCTCTTTTATTATGGTACGTATTATTTATCATGTACCACCAAACAGAAATTTTCTACACTATTAACAGATGAGATTCACTCTTTCAAATGGAAGAGTGTTTTATGTTGCATAAGGAAGAGTCCTGATGACACCCTAAAAAAACCTCAGGATACACAACAGAATGACAACGGTAAAGCTTTCGATGACTACAGATGTGTTGTCACTTGTCCTGGGTTCAGCAGTAGCAGTCCTCTTTCTCCTTCTCAGTAGCTGGTGCAGTGCTGTGTTTTCGACTTTAGTCTGGGAGCAATGCTGGTAACACCGATGGTTTTGGTTGTTGCTAAGTAACGCTTACTCCATTCAACAACTTTTTCAGTCTCATGCTTTGCCAGTGAGAAAGGGGACAGGAAGCTGGGAGGAAGCAGAGGCAGGACACCTGACCCAAACTAACCAAACATGTATTCCATAATACAGCACATCATGCCCAGTATATAAACTGGGGGGGGAGTTACCAAGAAGGCCCAGGTCACTGCTTGGATTGGGCTGGGTAAGTCAGTGGGTGGTGAGCAACTGCTGGTTAACTTCCCTCGTTATTTTCTTTATCATTATTATTACTGGTGGTAGCAGTAGTGGTTTTGTATTGCATCTTAGTTACTGGACTGTTCTTATCTCAACCTGTGGGAGCTGCATTCTTTCCATTCTCCTAAACATCCCTCCAGGAGAGGGGGGAGAAAGAAGAGGGGGAGTGAGTGAGTGGCTATGTGGTTCTGAGTTACCAGCTGGGCTTAAACCATGACATCACACTAGAAATAGAAGAACAAGAAAAAGGCAAGGCTGTTGCCTTTATCAAGGGTAACCTGCCTTTATCAAGGGTAACCCTGAAATAAAATCACTTGTTAATATTTTATTTTCTAATTCCTTTCTTGTGACACAGAATGATAAAAATGTTCACGCAAAAACCTTCTTAGCACTGTAACCATTAATTAGACCTATGTAGTAGCTAAAAAAAATAATTCACAAATAATGAATAAACTCAGTGAGCCAATAAATCAAAATAATGTGCCTCTACTAATCCCAACTTTTGTATTATACTCTGTCTGGAAATGAGTGGAAAATTAACATTTAACAATGCAATTGCTAAATGCAATCTTTCTCTTATTCTAAATTCTAGATATGTGGATGGATTTTGGTTCTTACTAGTTTTGTCATTCATTTGAAATTATTCTGTGTGGGACATATGTACTTTCATTCTAAGTTATAGGACAACATTCACTAAATCTTCTTTTTTACCTTATCATTATGCCCATACTTTATCTGATATGCTTCACTGCAGCCCATCAGTGCACCAGAAAACACTAAAAAGCTTGTACTGTGGTGATCAGAAGGGTTGCAATGTCTCTTTCCACAAGCATTCCAATGGATGCAACTTTTCTTCCATGAGTATTTAAAAGGAAAAAGAAAACAGCAGGAAGGCCATCAAATTCATTAATTATTTTCATTCAAGCATGTTTTGTCTTATTTGGTTTGCCCTGATATTGTTACTGAGCACCAAATGCCTCATTTTCCAAAATACAATGTGAGATGGATGTAGAAACATAAATACTGTTTTGTTGTTATCTCCTCTCTACTATTAAATGAACAAGTATTGAAACATTCCTTTCCAGAGAAAGAATTATCTTGAGGTTATAACTCAGGAACTTGCAATGAAGGCAAATCAAATCCTGGAATGCATCTGCAAGGGCATTATATGCAAACACAGGGATGTGATCATCCCGCTCTACTCAGCACTTGTCAGGCTGCACCTAGAGTATTGTGCTCAGTTTTGTGGTCCCCACAATTCAAAAAAGATGCGGAGATACAGAAGAGAGTTCAAAAGAGGGCCACAAAAATGATCAAAGGGCTGGAGAACCTGCCTTTTTAGGAAAGAATGAAGGAGTTAGGTCTCTTCCTGGACAAGGCTCAGAGGGAACTTCATCAAAGTATGCCAGGCCTTAAAACACAGCTACAAAGAGCATGGAGACTATCTCTTTCTTCTCTTGAAGAAGACAAGGAGAAACAGGTACAAGTTGAACCAGAAATAGTTTCATCTTGATATAAAAATAAGTTGTGAGAACAATGATTCTCTGCAACAAGCTCCCCAGGTATATGGCAGTCACCATCAATGGAGATTTTCAAGATGCATTTGGACAAGATGATAGATAATCTCGTCTATACTCCTTTTCCCACAAAATGTTGGACCAGATGATCAGTCAATGTCCCTTTCAACCTGGGTTGTTCTATGATTCTCCGAATAGCACTCCTGACTCTGCTGCTGTTGGCACCTAATATCTTAGCTCCATAACCTCAAAGTTATTTAACTCTTGCTAAAAAAAAAAAGAGCAAGGTGACAGTGTAGCGTTCATGGCCATTTTCTTTAGAATGAAGAATAAATTAATTTTTTTTACAAAATAAATTATTTATTTGCAATAATAAACTCCTGGGGTAAGAATGGTCTTGTAGCTAATATTTTGTAGATTTAGCCTTAATAAAGCCTTTGGCTAATACAATGTTCTAAAGATAAAATGTAGTTCACCAGACAGCATCAGAATTCAGCAGAAAAATCTATCATAAGATTTTGACAAGATCCATCAATATTTGGGTAGAATTATCTCACTATTGCTCTAATTATGTCACAGAATTATTCTGAAATACACCACTTCTAAAATAGTAATATCCAGTTCTGACTGGATTTGGAATTTGGAAATTTCAGAAATTTCCAAAACATGTAGAGCAGAAAATTTTCTTTTGTGTGCATAGTCTAGGAAGAAGCATTCTGTGGGTTGGAAGGTTTTTTTTATTCCTTTTTAATGACTACTATGCATTCTTTTTCCACTAACAGTAAATTCCATTTACATCTTTATATATTTTCATGAAAACCCAACCAGATGTTCTTCATGAAAACGGATATTTTTTCAGGAATATTTTGGTTTAACTGGAAGCTATTTCATATTATTAAATGTGGAAAACCTTTCAGCTAGTACTAGTTTTCACAGAATTCTAAAAGATTGAGAGATACTTTGCAGAGCTCTTCCTGAGAGCCAAAGTGGGAATTACAGTGTTGATCTTTTATCTTCTTCTTGGCATTCTGTTGTAGGTATCATTAAGCATGACGGTTTTAAAAAGTCTTCTGTTTGAGAATGTCCATTTACAGAACTCAGTATAAAAACCTTTCTCTCCTGTGAGAGCACAAAGCAGTTTAAAATACAACCTGATTTAATATAATTGCCATGTTCCAGTCCCTTACCACTTCACTTAAGAAAACAACAATTTTATGAGTTTGTTATTTTTCCTTTTTAAATACACTCTTCTGATAAAGTGCAGCAGCCAGCAATTTCTTTCTCCCTTGACAAAAAGACAGTGAAAACAAGCTCCTTCTCACACTCACCTTTATTAAAGAAGACACAGAAAGGACAGCTGTACTCTCAAGTGAGAAAAAGCAAGCTCTGCCAAGGGTGACAGAAAGAAAAATTTAGGTTTCATGACAATAGAAAAGTCATTGTCTTCATTTTGTTGTTTATCCGATACATTTCACTTCACAAAAAGGACTAGATGTTCTCAAAATGACGCATTTAAATATGCCACCCTCAAGTCTTCTTCCTCAAAGAACACGTTACAGCATGTGTCCCTCAAGCTCCATCCTCAAGATCCAGTATGGAGAGCCAAGGAAAAAGCAATGAATCTTCTATCTCCAGATCTCTGATGGTTTGTGAGTAAGACAACTAACTCTCCTATTTAGGTTCATGGTCCCCCTTAAAACAGGTTAAAAGTGCTTCCCTCCTTCACAAAATATCTGTGGTAGTAGTAGTAACAATAAATGTATTAACACCACCAGAGCAAGAAGACAACTAAGAGTGGTAGAAGTGTTGCTGGTATTAGTAAATCCACAGCTCCCTAAGTTCTGTTATGCCCCTAACAGAAATGCATCAAAGCCAATGCCAGGCCAAATTCTCTATTAGTAAATCTAAGCATTTAAAATTAAGTAACTGGATCTTCTTCCTGCAGCACTTTCTGGTTTCAATTATTAAAATTATTGAAGTGGCATAAATACATAAATGTAAAATATATATAATGGCTTCTACTCATCTTGTCTATGTGAAGCCTTGACGATTTACTTAAGTTGCATTTTCAAGTTTTGCTTCTCTGTAAAGTGGACATACAGATTTAAAAAAAAAGGTTGAGATTCTCACCTAAATATATCTCATGTAGCCAAGATTTTAAGAAAAGCATCACAAATGGCAAAACTATCAATAAAATTTAAGAGTTGACAACACTATAAGAATTCGCATTGTTGTGTTGAAGTCAAATGAGTTATATTGATTTTGCTTTAAGAATCTTGACCATTGTTTCTTCTGCAAATAATTTATAGTTTAATGAAGAACGTACTGCTCTGTCAGCAGTAAGTTATGGAGAAGGTAAGGAACCAGAGTTTTAGAAAGAATGTCTCTCTTGAGTTTATGTAGTGACCATCATTACGGACTAAACTGTAGCAGCAAGCAACATGAACTACAGCTTGTACAGCTTCAGATGTCACATAAATTGGGCAATTTTTTTTATCTTTTGAGGCTCTATCTCTAATCTCTGCAACTATTCTAATTCAGCAATTTAGGAACCCAGCATCGAACCATGACTTACTTGTGTGTAACATTATGTGCAATCACAGCCTGGGGCAAGCAACAACCATCTCTCTTCCATTCTGCTACATAAAGTAAGCAATTTTAAGCTTAATATCATATACCTACTTCCAGTGCCCAGCATCAAGTCTCCCCAGTTCAATATATAATGATGTTCTCTGCTTTTGGACTAGAAAGTGCAATGTTACAGTGTCATGGTTCAAGCCCAACTGCCAACCCAGAACCACGCAGCCACTAGCTCACTCCCCCCCCCAACCCCTTCCTCCCCCTGCTCACAGAGAGATGTGGAAGAGATTCGAAAGAATGTAACTCCCAAGGGCTAAGATGAGTCCAGTAACTAAGGTATAACACAAAACCACTACTGCTACCACCAATAATAATAATGATAAGGGAAATAACAAGGAAAGAGAATACAGCCGCTCACCACCCGCCGACCCATACCCAGCCTGACCCAAGCAGTGATCTGCCCTTCCAGGTAGCTGCCCCCAGCTTATATACTGGCCATGACGCGCTGTGGTATGGAATACACCTTTGGATAGTTTAGGTCAGGTGTCCTGTCTTTCCTTCCTCCTGGCTTCCCCTCCTCCCTGGCAAAGCATGAGACTTGGTCAGGGTAAACATTACTGAGCAACAACTAAAAACATTGGTGTTACCAGCATTTTTCTCAGGCTGAAAGTCAAAAACACAGTGCTGCACCAGCTACTAAGAAGAAAATGACTGCTACTGCTGAACCCAGGACATACAGTAATGCAAAAATCTCAGTTTCATCATCACAACTGAATTTGGGCCTTCTGAGCCAGGCCTGTGCCCCTAGCAGTGCAGCAAACAAGCACATAGGACCACATCAGGCACAGCAAGCCCTAGGACAGTTCCAGTCACCAACAGACAGCAGCAAAATGAAGGAAGGATTAATCCAGCTAAGTCAGTGAAAAAGGTGTATGGGGTTCCTATACAACAGTTATTTTTCTTATTAGGTGTTGCAATGCTGTGTTTTCAACTTTTGTCTGAGAACAATGCTGATAACACACCAATATTTTAGTTGTTGCTAAGTAATGCTTACCCCGATCAAGGACTTTTCAGTCTCTATCTTGCTCTGCCAGTGAGGAGGGGCGCAAGAAGCCACGAGGGAGCAGAAACAGGACACCTGACCCAAACTAGCCAAAGGGGTATTCCATGCCACAGCACATCATGCCAAGTATATAAACTGGGGAGTTACCCAAAAGCCCAGATCACTGCTCGGATTGGGCTGGGTATCGGTCAGCGGGTGGTGAGCAATTGCATTGTACATCACTTGATATTTATCGTTTCTTTTCCTTTCCCGCTTTTAGTTTTATATTCTCTCCCCTTGTTATTTCCCTTATGATTATTATTATTGTTGGCAGGAGTAGTGGTTTTGTATTATAACTTAGTTACTGGCCTCTTCTTATCTCAACCTTTGGGATTTACATTCTTTCTCTTCTCATCCCCATCCTTCTGGGAGCAGGAGGAAGGAGTGGAGTGAGTGTGCGGCTCCATGGTTCTGAGCAACCAGCTGGGCTCAAACCATACAAAGGGATAAGAACTTTCAAAGTTAGCATTCAAATGGGTGTTCAGACAAACCTCTGTAAAGGCTTCAGACTTCAGTGACCTGCATGTAGAATGACCAGACATCAATGAAGCCCGGGAAATATTGATTCAATATTGATGATTCACTTGACTTGCTTCTAAATGGACAAAGTTATTGTTCTCTAAGTATACTGTAGATTCTGAATTGTTGACAGAGACTGCATAGACTTTGACATATATACTCTGCTGAAATAATTGAAGTGCTGAGAAGTGCAGCACACAAGTGTCACAGCAGTGGGGGGATACTCATAGTAGCAGTATAAATCATGATTTTTTTTGACTAGCCTAGATCCCTATGGAAGATGGCATATTTCTCACAGAATTATTTAGGATAAAAACCAAAAAAAAAAAACCAAAAAAAAACAACATAGACCCAAACCAAAAAAAATAGTGTGACTACTGGGTAAAACCTTGGCACTAAAAAAAGAAAAAAGAAAAAAATTGTTAAAATTATCCTGTTAAACTGTTAAATAATCTAAAAAATTGGGAGGAAAGTACTGTGAATGTGGAACTGGTCGTTGTGCTTAGAACCTTGAACAATGCCAGTAAGAAGAAGCCTAAACAAGTCATAGAAAATGTTAATAGCACTTTGCAGGTGTAACTACGAATGACATCAGAAGTCTGCAAAATCTCTATTGCAGTATAAAGAGAGAATTACTGACTGACTACTGTCAGAAAAAAATCATTTCTAGATGACACAGATTAGTTAGAAGATCCTATGGTTAAGACTGTCTGAAGGTAAGTCAGTGGTGAGGCAAATGAAACTGAAAAGTTGGAGTTTATTTGGAAGAGTATGAATCTAATACTTGATTATGTGATAGCCAAGGTGAAATTGGATATAAGGAGGAAATTCTTTCCTGTTAGGGTGGTGAGACACTGGAATTGGTTGCCCAGGGAGGTTGTGAGTGCTCTATCCCTGGTGGTGTTCAAGGCCAGGTTGGATGAAGCCTTGTGTGGGATGGCTTAGTGTGAGGTGTCCCTGCCCATGGCAGGGGGGTTGGAACTAGATGATCTTGAGGTCCTTTCCAACCCTAACTATTCTATGATTCTATGATTGTATGAAATAATGTCGTGGTTTAAGCCCTGTCGGCAAGCCAGCCAGTTTCTCTCCCACCACCCTTGTCTTGCCTTCTCCCCCCACCTACCCCCCCTCCACTCCTGGAGGGATGGGGAGGGGAATCAAAAGAATGTAACTTCCATGGGTTGAGATAAGAACAGTCCAGTAACTAAGGTATAGCACAAACCACTACTGCTACCATCAATAATAATAATGAGAAATAACAAAGGAAGAGAATACGATACCACCCGCCGAAACGAGCCCGACTGAGAGGAGAGTGACCTTCCAGGTCCCTCCCTGTTACATCCTGGGCATGACATGCTGTGGTATGGAATACGTCTTTGGCTAGTTTGGGTCAGGTGTCCTGTCTTTGCTTCCTCCCAGCTTCCCCTCCTCCCT
Organism: Lathamus discolor; assembly: GCF_037157495.1. Lineage (NCBI taxonomy): Eukaryota > Metazoa > Chordata > Aves > Psittaciformes > Psittacidae > Lathamus > Lathamus discolor. The sequence goes on from NC_088888.1 coordinate 103,535,610, forward strand.
GGCAGAGCATGAGACTCAGAAAGTCTTTGGTCAGTGTAAACATTTGAGCAGTAACTAAAAACATTGCTGTTCCCAGGACGAAAATAAAAAAAAATCCACAGTGCTGCACCAGCTACTAAGAAGGAGAAAAAATTCCTGCTACTGCTAAACCCAGGACAAATAAATACAGAAACAGCAGAGGTGCTACAAAATATTATGCATAAGATTACACATTAAAACAACTATATCATCACAAACTTCTTTTTAAATTACAAAAATACACTGCAGATGTGAATTAAATGGATTAAAAAAATATCATTACAATTTTCATTTGAACAGGAATCACAGGGAAGGATGTTCAGGTACAGTTTGACAAACTTGAACCGTTGGCAAGAAACTATATATATAGCAAATTTACCTGGAAAAGAAAGTACTCTACCTGCAATAGCTGACTAGGAAAAGTGCAGGAATATTACAAGGTGATGCTATAAATATTAAAGAATACTATATTACGATGAATAAATAAAAGTATATAAAATTCTAGTTTGGACAAACAGCTAGCGCTTGGGGAAAGGAGAATTAATGGCAAAAAATATGGCCAAGGCATTAAGAAAAGATTTCATCACAAATACATAGAATTTTGTGGCAAAGATTAATGTAAGGGAGATGTGCAAAGAAACCTGGCAAAATTTACCACTTTTTGCAAGGCACAGAATATGAATTTAGGGTGAATAGGCTTTGTGATCATAGAAACAGTACAACAGAATGAAAATGAACTAAAATGTCCTAGAACAGATTTTTCTTGTGACAGACTATTCTAGAAGAGGCAGAAAATGGACTGGATGTTCTAGCACTAAAAGAAGAATGAAATGCCATTGAGAATAGTCACTGTAAAGACACTAACATGAGATTTATAGTTAGAAATAAATGGAAAAAGGACTAACAGAGTTGGGATACTTCCACACTGTCCTGTGTTCAGCAGTAGCAGTTATTTTTCTCCTTCTTAGTAGCTGGTGCAGCACTGTGTTTTTGACTTTTGGCCTGGGAACAACGCTGATAACATGGATGTTTTTAGTTACTGCTCAAATGTTTGGTCTGACCAAGGACTTTCTGAGTCTCATGCTCTGCCAGGGAGGAGGGGAAGCCGGGAGAAAGCAGAGACAGGACACCTGACCCAAACTAGCCAAAGAGGTATTCCATACCACAGCACGTCATGGCCAGTATATAAGCTGGGGTCAGTTACCCAGAAGGGCTAGTTCACTGCTCAGTGTTGGGTGGGAGGAGGTATCAGTTGGCTGGTGATGAGGTGTTGTATTCTCTTCCCTTGTTATTTCCTTCATCATTATTATTATTGGTGGTAGCAGCAGTGGTTTATGGTATACGTTGGTTACTGTTCTTATCTCAACCTGCGGGAGTTACATTCTTTTCGATTCTCCTCCCCATCACTCCAGGAGCTGGGGGAGGGAAAGAAGACGGGGAGTGAGAGAGAGACTGCATGCCTGATTTATGGCTGACTGGGTATAAACCACAACACACACAAATTTACAAAAGAAGAGAACTCAGGCAGCTGACAAAAATCTTCATATCTAATTCAAGATAAGCCGGAGTTTCAATGTGTATAAGGAGTAGGGGTTTGCCCCTATGTACACGTGTCTTGACATTTAAAGTGCCTTATGAGAGACTCTAGTGGCATCTGGACATCATTGGCTTAATGTAGGCATCCAGCACCATTTATGATGCTTAAAGGAATTCTATCTGGCCTTCAGCTGCCACTCCAGAAAGGCCAGGGGGGTTGCACAGTTCTGCATCATAGCCAACTGTCTTGTGTAGACAACTTCTACAACCTGAGGCACCCATAAAGACCACAGATATTTGGTTGTATGCAATTAAATTAAGCCCAAACAAACCTATAGATGTATACTGTCTAAATATGTCTAAATGTAAGCATCTCCAGTTGGAACTGGTTTTTACCCAGAAAGCTAAATTATGGATATACTAGATGATCACTCACAAAAGATAAAAGAAAGAGAACAGTATAAAAAGTGTAAGACTAGAATGTATGATATGTGACCAGAACCTAGACACTGTTAGTCGTATGTAATCAGGTGTGCCAGGTTCACTGGAGATGAATATAACATACAGAATTGACAGGCTTAAGGAGCTTTGTAGGAATCATAGGCTCAAAAGAGAAGAGGTGCCATACCGTCAGGAGTGAAACTCTTATTGGTCCAGCTGGACTACTGGTCCAGCCGGAGACCAGTAATGGGCGGCATCCCTCAGGGATCGGTGTTGGGACTGGTCTTGTTCAACATTTTTGTCGCTGACATGGACAGTGGGATTGAGTGGGCCCCCAGCAAGTTTGCTGATGACACCAAGCTGTGTGGTTCGCTTGATACGCTGGAGGGAAAGAATGCCATCCAGAGGGACCTTGACACACCTGTGAGGTGGGCTGGTGCCAACCTTGTGAAGTTTAACCATGCCAAGTGCAAGGTTCTGCGCCTGGGTCAGAGCAATCCCAGGCACAGCTACAGGTTGTGCAGAGAAAAGATTCAGAGCAGCCCTGTGGAGAAGGACTTGGGGGTGCTGATCAATGAGAAACTGAACATGAGCCACCAGTGTATGCTCGCAGCCCAGAAAGCCAACCGTATCCTGGGCTGCATCAAAAGAAGCGTGACCAGCAGGTCGAAGGAGGTGATCCTGCCCCTCTACTCTGCTCTTATGAGACCTCATCTGGAGTATTGTGTGCAGTTCTGGTATCCTCAACATAAAAAGGACATGGAACTGCTGGAACAAGTCCAGAGGAGGGCCACGAGGATGATCAGGGGACTGGAGCACCTCTTGTATGAAGACAGGCTGAGAAAGTTGGGGCTGTTCAGCCTGGAGAAGAGAAGGCTGCGTGGAGACCTCATAGCAGCCTTCCAGTATCTGAAAGGCACCTATAAGGATGCTGGGGAGGGACTTTTCGTTAGGGACTGTAGTGATAGGACAAGGGGTAACGTGTTAAACAGGGGAAGTTTAGATTGGATATAAGGAGGAAGTTCTTTACCGTAAGGGTGGTGAGGCACTGGAATGTGTTACCCAGGGAAGCTGTGGATGCTCCATCCCTGGTGGTGTTCAAGGCCAGGCTGGACAGAGCCCTTGATGACATGGTTTAGTGTGAGATGTCTCTGCCCATGGCAGAGGGGTTGGAACTGGATGATCTTGAGGTAATTTCCAACCCTAACTATTCCATGATTTTATGGTTGTATGAAACAAAATGGTAGATAAATAAGATATGAAAATGTTACTAAACTTTTCAAAATCATTAATGCTTATGAAGTGGATTGAAGAACACCAGATGTGGAGCTTATTTAAAGGAAGGAAAAGGAGTGTCTCCCTATGAACTCTGCTGTTATATAATTTGATTAAAAATTGAAAAAAAAAAAAGGAAAATAGGATCTGTCAAGAAGTGAAGAAACTGTGGGACATGAAAAATATAAACATAAACCCAATTACTTGCTGTTCACTGGAGTCCCATGATACATTATCACAGCAGTACTGTGCACACTGAATATAGTTATACTGAATATAGACATGACAGAAAGCAACCTTGATGGGAACACTTGCAATATTGAAGAAGGTGATAAAATTCTGAATTTACTTGCAACAGTCTCAGTTAGAGATACATTAGTAGTTATATTCCCATTGAGATCTCAGGTAATGGGAAGAAATAACAATAACATACAGTTGTTATGTGGGATGATCCAAATGCCTTTGACTCTACGAGAACTAAGCAGTGAACATGTATTTAACTTTGAAGTCAATGACTTCATAGATATTTCAGTAGAGATGAATCTCACCTGCTAGATAAAATAAGCTATGGATTTCATAAGTGATTAATGTATTTTCTTTATGACTTTTCACTGAACTAGATTATATGCTTTAGAAGATCACCAGACATAGTTTATTGGCTTAAAGTGGTTCTGCATCTGCACAACCTTTACTGAATAAATCAAATGATTAATTACCACTATTGTGTTTTTTAAAAAAATAATGTTGGTCGATAGTTATCTAGAAATGTACAGTACCTGAAATATGATCATAGAGTAAAGCCTTCTTTGCCAGTCAGGTAGGTTAAGATGATGACTTCACCTTAAAGATACACAGTAATTTTTCAGGCTGACACGTGGCAAAAATGCATTTAGCTGTTAAATTATCTGGACTTTTTTTTTTATTTGCACTGTATATCGATCATATATATTGTTAAATTCAAAAACTACGAGGAACCTGAGCTTCTGTTGTATCTAAAGATACTCAGCATTCTTCTACTGTTAAGAAATCTAAGTAAACATTCAGAATCCTAACTGTACTTATCCTTGCTTGAATTGTTGGTTGTATGTGTATAATAGAGATTGGAAATTATTCTTGCATACTGTCTTACACATCTTTAGCCATTGTGAAAATACATCTGAAAGAAAGTAACGTATAGAGCAACTAACACAAGGTCAAAATGGCTATCAAGTTAACCAGACAAAGAAAGGAGTGCCTAAGAGAGAGAACAAGAAATTTTAGAGAGAGGGCTATGTCTGAAATTCTAAATCATTATTATTTTTGTATCTGAAGTGGTAGAAAAAAAAAATCTCATAGTCCTTAAGGATCATACCTGCTAGTACTAGTCTCTGTCCCAGTTTGCAAGCCACTGCAAGAAATACCAAGAATAGCATACCCCAAAGCTTGCTCCAGAACATGCCATGAACAAACAAATGAACTAGAACTTGCTTTAGGATGTCTTATTGAAAGCAGTGGCAGGTGTGTTTAATTTTCAGGCATAGAATATGTTTTTACTCAAAACTAATCCACCTTGCCCAGGGAAGTAAAGTCAGACTGGCATAAATTCAGATAGCTATTAATGTGAGATGAGAATTTATCCAAATATCACATGTTCATCAGTTCCAGAGCCTTTTTCAGTGTGTGAGGCTTAAAGTATGCTAGTAGAAACCTCCTGAGATTATTGCAGTTGATTCTATTTACAACAGAACCAGTTTGTTCTAGATTAGCAAGTAATTTAATCAGAGTCCAAGCTCTTAGTGACTTAAAGATTTTAAAATCAATATTTAATAAAGATGATGCTTAGTATGCCCCACACAGAGTGGGTGCTGTCTGCTTTTGTAATAGCATGCTGCTCTCCCCCACCTCCAGTTGCTGATTCAGAAATGAACACGTTTAACAGTGATGCATTATGAATTACCCTTAACTGGTTTTGCAAAACTAATTCAAGTGTGAGAAGAGATTTTTTTTCTCTGAAATATAACCTTACCCTTACCCCACCTTTTCCACTTGCAAAGAAAAAAATAGTTGTTTTCTTTGTGAAGAAGAAATGTCTTTTTTGAGCAACTGAAGAGCCACACACAGACACAGAATGGGAGAGTGCACCTATTGTGTTGTTCAGACAATCAGACAAGTAACATTCTGCTTTCTCTGTTTCAGCTAACCTGGACTTTTTTTTTTTCCTTAGCTAAATCAAGCATTAGTACAGTTTCTGCTTTGTGTATACACCCACTAGAATAAAAGTGAAAAAGTGAAAATAAGTTTTCAAAGTCTAGACTACAGTAGTATTCAAACCATCCATTCGGAACTAGATATTTTCTTTTCTCATAGGAAAACAAAGGAAAACGTGTAAGAAAGCTGTTTCCTCTCAATTTAACTATGAAAACTATTTGTGATGGATAATGAGCAGTGGGAGAAAAGAGAGAAAACATACTTTTTGGGGATGATTTTTTAAATATTTTGTCAAGAAACCAATACTTTGCTTTAATATCAAATTATTTTAAATTGTGTCTGAAATAGTACAGGCTTGAAACAACAATTTTAAGACCATAAAATTAATATCCCCCCCTTAAAGAGTCACAGATTTTCAATATAGTTGTTATCTATAATTGTTGTCTACCACTACCTAGGCATTGGCCTCATTCATATCAAATATCATTGAATTTTCTGAACTCATTACTATTTGAACTGAACATATTGCAAATTGTTCAATGTTTTGTTTCTTCAAAAGCTTATTTTTTTCCATAAAAAATAGTTTCATAGGATATTTTCTTCCAAGACCCGTTAAGAAATACAATACACAGATTTTAAATTGCAGCAAAAGAATTTGCCTTTAGACAGAATCTTGAATTTATTATATACCCAATAACACCCTCCACAAGGACTAATAATTCTTCATTAATGCCTTCATGTACATGCTATACTGAACCAGGCCTGGTACTTTATAACTTTGTAGGAGTTATATATTTTGCTTTTTTTTTTTTTTCCCCCCTGGAAATAGGTTCTTTAAATATTTGTTTCTGTTATGTGATGAATAAAAGTGTATTGGCTTTATTGTATATAAAATTCTGAATATCTCTCCAGGTAATTGCAATCTAGTATATCATCACAGATTTTGATAAAAGAAAGCAAAAATCCTTGTGAATCCTGTAAGATCAAGTATCTGTAGTGCCAAGGGCCTTTTTAAAGTTTAACTAGTTTTATGGATTCTTGTTGCTTCTATAACTTGGGGGCTGGTGATCCCATCACTGTGTTCCTAGAGTTGTTGATGGATAGATGTAGATTACTTATTTAATTAATGGACAGGCAGCTTGCTGGGGGTCTCTGCAAATTAGGAAAAGCTTGTGTTAGTTTGTTTTCCTTAATTTAATTTCTCTTTTTTTCCCCTCACAGAATCACAGAATCCCAAGGGTTGGAAGGGACCTAAAAAGATCATCTAGTCCAACCCCCCTGCAAGAGCAGGGTAGCCTACAGTACATCACACAGGAACTTGTCCAGGCGGGCCTTGAATATCTCCAGTGTAGGAGACTCCACAACCCCCCTGGGCAACCTGTTCCAGTGCTCTGTCACTCTTACAGTAAAGAAGTTCTTCCTGATGTTAACGTGGAACTTCCTATGCTCTAGTTTACACCCATTGCCCCTTGTCCTATCACTGGATATCACTGAAAAAAGCCTAGCTCCATCATCCTGACACCTACCCTTTACATATTTGTAAACATTGATGAGGTCACCCCTCAGTCTCCTCTTCTCCAAGCTAAAGAGACCCAGCTCCCTCAGCCTCTCCTCATAAGGGAGATGTTCCACTCCCTTAATCATCTTTGTGGCTCTGCGCTGGACTCCTTCAAGCAATTCCCTGTCCTTCTTGAACAGAGGGGCCCAGAACTGGACGCAATATTCCGGATAACTCCTTTACTTTGTTTCTTTCTCCCCTATCCTGAGGCAACCTTAGATTCCTTATTATTTCATATTAATTGGCATATTTGTACATACCACATTGAAGTAATTTTTTTTCACCTTTTCCCTCTACTTTTAAAAAATCTTCTCTCTTCTTGTTGCTATTCTTCAAATATATTTTTCTGAGGAGACATATGGAAGGAGAAAGGCTTTCTTTCTAAAGTTTGGGGAAGAGCTGTAAGGTTTTTTCTATTCAGAGGCAGAGCTAATGAATGTGTGTCACCTTATCAGAACAGATGCACCATGGAGGAGACATGAGAGTATTATTTCTTATGTTTAGTACAGAAGCAGCAGTATGCAAACTGTCCCACTTAGTTTATTTTAACCTCTGTTTCATGTATCATTGCTATTATTGACAAAAGCTTCTGTTCTACTTTTGCAGTTAATGGAAACATCTCTTCAAAGTTTTGGAGTATAAAACTTGAAAGTATTGAATAGTCTATACTTTTGCATGATACAGGCCATTATAAAGACTGTGAATTAGGGTTGATTTGAAGTAGAGCATATGTCTTAGGAACACAGCCACTATCGATTAGAAAAATTCTAGTGATGGAAAATCTACAGTAGCCCTTGCTAAATTCTTCCCATGTTAAACTGTCCTGTTTGTTAAACACACAGACTTTCTTTCTAGCCTGAATCTAGGTGCTGTAATTTAGTGTATGTGTTCATTCTGTACTGAGCCAGGGCACCCTGTCTCAGAGACACAGACTGGACAGCACATTGTTTCCAATCTCTCCACAGAAATTGAAGGAACTCTGTGTTTCTGAAGGGAGAAACCAATGTCCTAAACAAGCAACTTCCCATGGCTAACTGAAGTGAATCAACCATAAGGAGTTTCCAACCAACTTTCTACAAAATACTTTCAGACTTACAGCACTCATTCAGAATATGCTAAATAGAGTCTTTAAGTATTTTTCTTCATGAAGGTGTTTGAATCTTCCTGGTTTACATCTTTTCCAGCCAGGCAGACTGCGCAGCAATGAGAATGCACATATGTAGATGGTACTCCTTCTTTCTTTCTTTCTTTCTTTCTTTCTTTCTCCTGTGGAAATTGCCCCACCTTGCAGGGATAAACACAGCAGCTGAGGGAGAGCAATTTTATTGTATCATTGAATAGTGAGACCAGAGTTCAAATCTATTCCATTTTAGCTGAACTGCCAGTACACCAAGTAACACAATTGTTCTGCTGAATCTAACAATAAATCGTGCTTTTATTTTCCATATTAAAAAATAAATGAGAAGGGCAGAAAGTGTCAAATCCCAACATTGATCCATAACTTGGCAACTTGGCAGCTCGGCAGCTCTGAAATTTACTTGTAAAACTAACTGACTATTCTATGTGTAATGCATGTTCTTTTCAAGGGGTCATTGAGGAATCCAACTTCAGTCCCTTGCAAGCTACTTTATCTAGAAAACTAACCTTCAAAATACAGAAAGGTTAGGAAGAAAAGGTTAGTTCTTCCTTACAGTGGGAAGACCATTGATTTTTATTTTTTTTTTTTAATTCATGCCATTCTCTGAAGCTGCATGTAGGCCTTTAACAAGCACTCTGCCAGGAAAAATCCTTTGCAAGCCCTCAAAGAGAAAAAAAAAGAAAGCACCAGCAAACCAACAAAAAAAAACGTTACTTTGCTTCAATTCTGCTGTACCGGTCTAGGAAAAGCTGTAGATTTGTTTCCAGGGAAGACTATATATTTCTAAACAACTGTAGCAAGCCAAGGACTTGATAGCATTACTCATGGATGAAGAAGCTGTTGGCATTCAGAGATGCGAGGCTGGTAAAAACTGAAGTCAGAGACAAGACTGCTTCATAGGTGATATAGTCCAGATTACTGAGATTTCATCAACCTCAGAAAGTTTGTAAGGTCCCCAGAGAATTGTAGTCCTCAGATATTTTGTCTGAAATTAAACGGTTTAATATTTTCAAAGTTCACTACAACAATTGTAACAACCTTGATTCACAGTTATAGCATCATAGAATCATAGAATAGTTAGGATTGGAAAGGACCAGTTCCAACCACCCCCTCATGGGCAGGGACACCTCACACTAAACCATCCCACCCAAGGCTTCATCCAACCTGGCCTTGAACACTCCCAGGGATAGAGCACTCACAGCTTCCCTGGGCAACCGATTCCAGTGTCTCACCACCCTAACAGGAAAGAACTTCCTCCTTATATCCAATCTAAACTTCCCCTGTTTAAGTTTTAACCCATTACCCCTTGTCCTAGTTCTTTTTTTACTTGGGAAAACTTTAACAATTAGGTAGCAATATTTCATATATACTCATGAGGTAAAGATGCTTGCTGCAAAGGAAAATATATGAAAAATTCATGTGGACAGCCCAACAGAAAATGAATGAATTACCATAAGATCAGATTTGGTAATTCATCTCTGAAAAATAAACTGAATAGAGATAAACCAGTTTACTTCTGTGCTAGTCTGTAGGATATTACTAAGAAAAACTGAAAAAAACCCTCAACTTTTCCCTCTCTGACCAATGTGGCATGTGTTTGCGGCAAGCTACTTCTTTTCCAAAGGTGAATGTACTAAAGTTATCACATTCATCTACCTTTCCATCTACTTATTCTATCAATAAATATTTCTTTCAGCATTTAGGTCTCCTACTTTTTTTAAACCATCTCTCTTTTAATCTTTTTTAACGTTCATCCTAAGTAAATTTCTAAAGAGTTTTTCAAATTTTGAGTTGCAAGCTTTAGAATGCATAAAGTTTAGAAAAGAAATGAGATGCTTTAACTTTAAAAGCATTGTATATTCTTGTCATCAATAGCAATCTCTGCAACCCTGCTTCCCCAGTGTTGAAGCTCTATGCCAGAGCTGTCCCAAAGCCAGGCAATCTAGAAGCTTGTTCTTAAGTCAACCAAGCTATTTGCTTTGTCATGCATAATGAAGCATTGATAGTTATCCTGAAGTCTGTACCATAAAAGAAATGGCAACATAATTCAAAAGAGAGGAGCACTAGTTTTTAATTTTCTTTTTATTCTTTTTACCACTGAAGAATGTTAAGCTACCATTGGAATTATCTCACAATTCTTATTGTTTTGTATTATTATTCCCTTGTAATGCCCAAGCCAGATCTAGAACAGAACATGCATTTTGACATGACCATTACCTTTCTTTTGCTCCATTTATCCTCACTCATAGGAGAAGCACAGATGAGCTGCAAAGATGAGTTAAGACAGTGTTGAATGGAATGATGAAAAAACTCACACTAAAGAAGATATTTTGCCTTAAAAGCTTTACCTGAACTGTATTATGTGGTCATACTTCCTTAGGTCAGCATCATTTCAGGTATCTTTACATCAAAATATGTAATGTAGCCACACAGTAGACTCAACAGTTACGAAGCGAATACAGATTTTTACTGTAATAGAGTTACCATTATGTTCCTCAAAGGCTGAGACATTTTATCCCAAGTTCATCCCACATCAAACTCTTCTGGATGAAATATAATCCCCAGAAAGTACTGGTTTGTAATGGAAATGAAGAAAGGCCCTTAGCTGTAGAAGCTGTACTAGCTTTGCTATTCTGCAAGGTCTCTAACTGAATTTTTATTCTCTAATTCAATGAGAGGATTTTGCTTTCAAATAACTTTTTAAATCCTCCAGCTGTGCTATTCCTTAGTTTATGATAGCTATATTAGTTTTCAATTAAATTATTCCAATGTTCATATATTTTCTGTAAGAAATTGTAGTTATATCTACACTTTTCAAATCTACTGGGATCTGCCCACTGCTCTCATTTTGTCTTATAAGTACCCAAGTGTAGGAGTCTTTTATCACATCTAAGGCTTGTAGTGACACAAGCTTTAGTTTTTGGTTTATTTTATCAATCTCTCTCAAAAAAAAGTTATCAGACCTTGTTATGTTCTCACAGCAGCAAATGTATTAAGATCCACCACTTTAAGTGTGAGGCAAGAGATATAGAGAATTTGTGTCACAGTGTGCTGTTGACATCTCACTAGTGACTTCAAATAAATGCCTAATTTGATACATGCTACCCTTTCTAAACATTGTGGTCATTTGAGATATAGTTGCCTAAACAGAGATATCTAATGTTCTTATTCAAGCGCGATGAAGTTTCACAGTTGTTCTCCTGGTGTTGGTCAAGAATGATATGATCTTGTATTGTATATACAATACTGGCATATTGAGCCCTGTGTGGATGTCTGAGATCTTCCAGGGCATCCTAAAAGACACTAGATGGTCATTTTGACTATGTTGTTACTTATCAATGGCCCTGAGGCTACCTTAAAGAGTGGATTCATCTTCTTGCTATGAAACAAGCCTAAAGCAAACTCGATGCAAACTCCAGATTCTTTCCAGAACGCAGGGGTACATGTATGGTAGATCACACTGGTGCACTAACATGCCAGCAGGACTATTTGGAAAAATTCTCTACAGTCAATCTTCAAGCTGTCTAAGGGCAGCTATATGGACAGAAGGTAAACAATATGTGGACTACGAGGTGCCTGTAGCCAATCTAGAGCAGAGTAAGAAAAACCCACTGACAAAGTCTAAAAAATGTTTTTAAGCAGATGAATCTCCATTTTGCTCACTGTCCTTTTGGCAATGTTTCCTAGGAGAATGTTCTGAATACTGTGTGCTTTGTAGAAGTAGGTTGCTACAATGAAGATTGGGAGCACACTACTGCTGTTATAATTTCAAATGAAGCTTGTCAGAACAAGGACAGTTGTTATGTCTCAGAGTGTGACTGTCATTAGGAGTATATTTTGGCGGTGGGGGTGGGCTTAGATTTCGGGAGTCTCAGTGGTTTAAAGAGTTTTCTGAGGTCGCACCTTTAGATTTAGATGTTTGATTGACATACAAATTAACTTTGAAGTATATAAGTGTTCTTTTGGCTTTCAGTCTGTATCCTAAGCTAAAATTATGCTTTTTAACAAAAAAAAAAATATGCTTAATAAAGCATATTAATAATAAATAAAATTAAATAAATAAAAATATTCTTAATAAAGCATATTAGGGGAATATGCTTTAATGTTAACAAGGTAGCATTGGAACATATATGCCAGAGCTTAGAATCAAGGTTGTGTTCTTTAATTTTGGTGGTTTAAAGTAAGACTTATCTCCTTAATTTAAGCAAAGGAGGGAGGATTTACTTAAAGATTAAAATGCTTATTTAAAAATGTCTGTATATAGATTTCCAGGAGGACATTAAGGGAAAGATTCAGCTTCCTGAACATAAGCATCCACATTTACACTACCACCATAGGATATATTACATGGCCTCTAGCTGTCAAATCTAAATACTATGGGTCTTCTGTGAGTCGTGTGTCAAAGCTGCCACTCCATGTGGTACACAGTCACCTCAGAGCATCTCAGCAAGTAAATCATGTACTACTTATCTCCTTTGGTCTAAGACCAACCACTCTCCAGACTAATTTAATTTACTAGAGTTCAGACTTCTGCTACTTGTTGACATTTAATTGTGGTGGACACCCAAATGTAGGTATCTCAATCTCAAATGATACCCTACTCTTAGAATTCACAGTTGCTTTAATATGAGATCCTTGTATTGGGACCTAATAATCTAGATTCAATTTGCAATGAAGAGGGGAATTGTCATTCCTAGAGAGTAATTCATTTAACTTAGAGTGGTAGGTTGACCTTGGCTGGATGCCAGGATCCCCTAAAGCCACTCTATCACTCCCCTCTTCAGCAAGAAAAATCAGGAGAGAAAATAAAATGGAAAAAAATCTTATAGGTCAAGATATTGGCAGTTTAATAAAGTACAAACAAAAGCCACACATGGACACACATGAAAACAAAAGATTCATTCTTTATTTCCCATCAGTAGGAAATGTCCAGTCACTTCCTGGAAACTAGGGCTTCAGTACACATAGTTGCTCTGAAAGCCAAATAACATAATAGTGAATGCTTCTCATTCCTCTTCCTTTCTCTTAGCTTTTGTTGCTAAGCAGGTGTCCTCTGGTATAGAATAACCCTTTGGTCAGTTTGGGTCAGTTGTCCTAACAGTGTCCCCTCTCAAGACCTTTCCCACCCCCAGCCCACTGGTAAGAAGGAATGTTAGAGAGCAACTTTGATGCTGAGCTCTGTTCAGCACTAGCCAAAATACTGGAGTGTTATTAACACCATCCTAGCTACCAATACAAAGCACAGCACTAAGAGGGCTGATACAGGGAAAATAGGCAGACACTTAGCTGCCTATTTTAAGAGTAGAATATCGCCACTGTATATTCCTGGTTAACTTAGAAAGAGAAGTCTTCAAAGTAGCCAAGATTAAGGTGACATGTTTCTCACCCTGCCTTACTTCTAAATAATCCCTTTTAAAATATGAGAAAAAAGAGGTCTACAATGAAAAAGGCTCTGGATTTTATTTGTTAATTAGCAAGGAGTACATATTTGTATTCATTAAATTGTTACCTCATTTCAGAGATAGGGATTTACAAATAGTCAAACTTTGTGAGCTTTGAAAAGGCATCTAATCAAAGCAAATGAGATACAAAGTTTGATGTAAAGCAAACATCAGAATGCTTACACTGAATTTGTACTGTTGCCATAGTCTTTGCAGTTTCTGAATCTGAAATCCAGATAGGAAGATGATTGTAGCAGTGGAAGGGTATATCTATCAAAAAAAAAAAAAAAAAGTCGTATTCTTTAGACAACCCACAGAAAAATCAAAATGCAGGACATGGGGTAAAGAACAGCAGAGATCTGTACTTCATTCTCTCTCATTTTCACTTTGTGTAGGTCTTACTATCCTGATCTGCCTTCTGCCTTTTCCCTTGCAAATGGACACACAAGTGGCCCCCACCACCTCCTGAATGCATTTATAGCATTTCCATAGGTGGATAGTCAGCTCCTGAATGTGCTACATTTTCTTTATCTCCCTGGATGATTCCACACCTGAGGGATTCAGCTAATCTACATCATGGGGAGACTTTATGGACTGTGTGAAAAAGGAGCAGATACACCTGTAATTTCACCAGTGCCCTTTGTCTGATAGGAGCGTTAGTCCATAATGACAGTGAATTTTCTGATAGCTTCAGTGATCTTTCCCCTGAAGGTCTTACACAGCTGAGTATATTAAGCACATTCTCGCACATACAGTAACTTGCTTCCTTCATCCGTCTTGTCTTCTCTAGGGGGATTTTTATTTCACTTTGATATGTTGCTCACCTTGTTACCACTCATCTTGTCGGCTATTTCCTCTGTGCTTTGAGACATTTTATGCATGACTGCTTATGTCTTGTTTTCAGATTCTTTCTGCCTAGTCCTGGAACAATTTCTGTCGATTCAATACCACACTCCATTTCCCATATATAAAAGTTTACATTCATTCTTGCAGTATCTTCACATATACTTTCGAACATTGCCTAGGCTTAAACACTGGGGAAGTGGTACTAGGAGCAGAGGTGGATAGAAAGATTTTAGTGAAGGAGAGATAGGTGAAACAGCCACGTGAAGCACACAGTGTGTGGCAGGTTAGAATCATAGAATCATAGAATAGTTAGGGTTGGAAAGGACCTCAAGATCATCTAGTTCCAACCCCCCTGCCATGGGCAGGGACACCTCACAATAAATCATCCCACACAAGGCTTCATCCAACCTGGCCTTGAACACTGCCAGGGATGGAGCACTCACAACCTCCCTGGGCAACCAATTCCAGTGTCTCACCACCCTAACAGGAAAGAATTTCCTCCTTATATCCAATCTAAACTTCCCCTCTTTAAGTTTTAACCCGTTACCCCTTGTCCTGTCACTACAGTCCCTGACGAAGAGTCCCACCCGAGCATCTCTATAGGCCCCCTTCAGATACTGGAAGGCTGCTATTAGGTCCCCACGCAGCCTTCTCTTCTCCAGGCTCAACAGCCCCAACTTCCTCAGCCTATCTTCATACAGGAGGTGCTCCAGTCCCCTGATCATCCTCGGGGCCCTCCTCTGCACTTGTTCCAGCAGTTCCATGTCCTTTTTATGTTGAGGACACCAGAACTGCACACAATACTCCAGGTGAGGTCTCACAAGAGCAGAGTAGAGGGGCAGGATCACCTCTTTAGACCTGCTGGTCATGCTCCTTTTGATGCAGCCCAGGATACTGTTGGCTTTCTGGGCTGCGAGCGCACACTGCCGGCTCATGTTCATTTTCTCATCGACCAGCACCCCCAAGTCCTTCTCTGCAGGGCCACTCTGAATCTCTTCTTTGCCCAATCTGTAGCTGTGCCTGGGATTGCTGTGACCCAGGTGTAGGACCTTGCACTTGTCATGGTTGAACTTCATAAGGTTGGCATCAGCCCACCTCACAAGCGTGTCAAGGTCCCTCTGGATGGCATCCCTTCCCTCCAGGTCATCAACCGGACCACACAGCTTGGTGTCATCGGCAAACTTGCTGAGGGCGCACTCAATCCCACTGTCCATGTCAGGGACAAAGATGTTAAACAAGACCGGTCCCAACACCAATCCCTGAGGGATACCACATATTACCGTTCTCCAGCCGGACATCGAGCCATTGACCACAACTCTTTGTGTGCGGCCATCCAGCCAGTTCTTTATCCACCGAGTGGTCCATCCATCAAATTGATATCTCTCCAATTTAGAGACAAGGATGTCGTGTGGGACAGTGTTAAACGCTTTGCACAAGTCCAGGTAGATGACATCAGCTGCTCTACCCCTGTCCATCATTTCTGTAGCCCCATCATTGAAGGCCAACAAATTGGTCAGGCAGGATTTCCCCTTAGTGAAGACAGGCTGGCTGTCACCAAGCACCTTGTTGTGTTTCATGTGCCTTAGCATGCCTTCGAGGAGAATGTGCTCCAAGATTTTACCAGGCACAGAGGTGAGACTGACTGGTCTGTAATTCCCTGGGTCTTCCATTTTCCCCTTCTTGAAAATGGGGGTTATATTTCCCTTTTTCCAGTCATCGGGAACTTCACCTGACTGCCATGATTTTTCAAATATGATGGCCAGTGGTTTAGCCACTTCACTCGCCAGCTCCTTCAGGACCCACGGATGGAGTCCATCAGGTCCCACGGACTTGTGCGCGTTCAGATTTTTAAGATGGTCTCGAACCAGATCCTCTCCTACAGTGGGCCCAAGGTCTTCATTCTCACAGTCCCTGCGTCTACCTTCTAAGACTTGGGTAGTACAGTCAGAGACTTTGCCAGTGAAGACCGAGGCAAAGAAGTTATTCAGAACCTCAGCCATCTCCAAATCCTGTGTAGCCAGTTCTCCCGAAAGCTTCCTCAGGGGGCCTATGTTGTCCCTATTCTGTTTTTTGTTTGCTATGAATCCCTTCCTATTATCCTTAACATCCCTGGCCAAGTTTAATTCTAACTGGGCCTTAGCCTTCCTAACCTGGTCCCTAGCTTCCCGGACAACATCCCTGTACTCTACCCAGGCCGCCTGTCCTTGCTTCCACTTTTTATAAGCCTCTTTTTTCATTTGAATTTTCCTCAGCAGCTCCTTATCCATCCAAGGAGGTCTCCTGGCCCTCCTGCTGCACTTCCTTCTAGTTGGGATGCAGCACTCCTGAGCTTGTAGCAGGTAATACTTGAGTATCAACCAACAGTCTTGGGCCCCCCTGCCCTCCAGGGCTATATCCCATGGAACCTTACTAAGCAGGCTCCTGAAGAGGCCAAAGTCTGCTCTTTTGAAGTCCAGGGCAGTGAGCTTGCTACACGCTCTTCTCACTGTCCTGGGGATCTCAAATTCGACCATCTCGTGATCACTGCATCCAAGGCTGCCCTCGAGTACTACATTCTCAACAAGCCCTTCCCTGTTGGTGAGCACAAGGTCAAGCATGGCACCTCTCCTTGTCGGCTCCTCTATTACTTGCAGAAGGAAGTTGTCTTCCACACAATCGAGGAACCCCCTGGATTGCTTGTGCCGTGCAGTGCCATCGTTCCAACAGGTGTCAGGGTGGTTGAAATCCCCCATGAGAACAAGGGCCTGTGAGCGTGAGGCTTTTCCTATCTATCTATAGAGTGCTTCATCCACAGGTTCTCCTTGATCAGGCGGCCTGTAACAGATCCCCACAGTAATGCCTCCCACGGCTGTTTTCCCTTTAACCCTGACCCACAAACTCTCTGTAAACTGCTCACCTGCCCCCAGACAGAGTTCCATACTCTCCAGCCTATCCCTACCATAAAGGGCAACTCCCCCTCCCCTCCTGACAGGCCTGTCTTTTCTAAAGAGCCTGTAACCTTCCATTCCAACACTCCAGTCATAGGAGCCATCCCACATTTCTGTGATGCCTATTATATCATACCCCCGTAGATGTGCACCCATCTCTAATTCCTCTTGTTTGTTCCCCATGCTACGGGCGTTTGTATAGAGGCATCTGAGACGAGCTCCAATTGAAGCCGGCTCGTTGGCTGGAGCAGCTGGAATGTATGTACATTGTTTCGAGCAGTTATTATAGGTGTTGGCAACGGACTGGGTGTGTTGGGATGGAATGATGCCCCCCTCCCCCAACACATCTAGTTTAAAGCCTCCTTGACCAGTCTGGCAAGCCTCCTACCAAAACTGTTCTTCCCCTTCTTTACCAGAGCAGCTCCACCAGCCCCCAATAGACCTGGCCTACTAACTTCAGTCCCGTGTTCAAGACACCCAAACCCCTGACTATGACACCACCATTTTAACCATTTATTAACCTGGCCAGTCCTCCTAGCTTTTTCTTGGTCCTCACCTGTGTCCTGGAGAATTGACGAAAAGACTATCTGAGCACCAGAGCCCCCAAACACCTCTCCCAGGGCTCTGTAGTCTTTCTTTATGGTCCCCAGTCTACTACTATCTATATCCCTAGCATCCACATGGATCACCAGGAGCAGGTAATAGTCCGTGGAACTTACTAGAGCAGGCCCCTGGTAGGCAGCACACCTCTCTTGAGACGGGGTCAGGCCGACAGACGAGTGCTTCCGTCCCTTTCAAAGTAGAGTCCCGTATTACTAGGACCCGACGCTTTTTCTTTGTAGCACCAGTAGAGATCTTTACCTGTGCATAATCCAGCTGTTTGTGGTGCAAGTGCGTTTCCTCGTTAGTCTCCTACAGGACAGCAAAGCGGTTCTGCGTGGGGACAACAGATTTAGGAGGAAGCCCCTTGCCTTTAAATGTCCTTTTCCTCCTTCTGTTGTTATTTTTCTTTGTCACTAATTCCCAATTTCCCGGGTTGGTGGCCTCCTTCTTTCCTTCATGAGCTGGAGGGGAAGCTTGAGGCCCCTGCACAGTTTGGGGCTGGAGCAAGCAGCCCCGCTTCCTCTCAGCTACCCTGACATCTTGAAGCCCACTAACAGCATTCCGCAGCTCAGCCCCTGCTGCAGGGGGAGCACCGAGCGCAGCCCTGCCCATCGTGCTCCTTTCCCCCACCAGCCCGGTGCAGGCACCCTCTACACCCCGAGCTCTGCACTGCAGCCTCCCCTCTCACCGGCTCTGTCTGGGTGCCTCCGCTGCCACCGCCGGGGCAGCCAGAGCAGAGCTCCCAGGCCGGGCCCTGCCCACACGACGGGTGCTCACCATCCCACTCGCCTGCCCGCGCCAACTGCCCCGGCCCGCTCTGCTCGCCGCGCTCCCTGGGGCAGGTTTTTACCCCCTCAGGGCTGGTGCCGCTGCTCCTGGCTCCGCCCCCTGTGAGTCCCTGTTCGCGTCCGCGGAGCTGCCGGCTCCTGGGCAGGTCCTGTCGAGGACTTGAGGCTCCCTCGGTGGCTCTGGCCGCTCTGAGCTGAGGCTCCTGGACGCTGATCTCTCCCCGGCTCTGGTATTAAAGGCGTCCTCTCTCGAGCTACTCACCTCAGCAGTTCAGGTTCATTTCTCCAGAAGAGTTAATGATGTCTAGAGCAGCCTGCCTCAAAGCCCACTGAAATAAACTGTAAAATGCAGTCATTCTTTTGCAGTTTTGGACCCTTTGAGACCAGATTTCCGGGAATGAAGAGTAATTAAGTGGTATGAAGTGAATTGTTGAGATGGCGGTATAGTGCAGATGGCCTCACAACAAGAGCATGGGAGACTTTTTCTAACAACTAGCAGCAGTTTCCCACTCTCAGACCCTCACAACACAAGAGAATTAGAGCTGTTTGAACATCTGTGGGGAGATGATGTGGAACTGGGTAAGTGGCTCAGGAGGCTCCTAGATCATACTGGTGCTGATTTCCTTACGTGAATGTTTGGGGGGCCAAACAGGCTTAATGCTGAACTTGACCTGCTGCTCACACATAGGAACAAGCATGGTGACAGTGGTCGTACACAACAGCTTCAAATTGAGCTGAAATCAGTTTGAGGATTTGCCCAGCCTCCAGGATATAGGCTGGAGACTGGGCAGCATCATTAGGATTCCAGCATTTAGAAGAGCAGGCTTCAGCCTGTGTAGGGAATTGCTATGCAGGAGAAGGCACCATGAGTAGGAAAGATACCAGGCAGAGCTAACAAGGGTTTTTTTTAGGAATAAACCATCCTATTGTGCACAGAAGGACTGAGAATTTTAGCAGAAGATTTTTTTTTTCTTTTTTTTTTTTTTTTTTTTTGGTGAACTTGTACACAAAAAAGGAGCATACAAAATGCGGGAGAAAAAAAAAAAAAGGGATAGGCAGCTAAAAAGGGGCATAAAAGCCCACTCCAGTAGAGGAGTGCTTTCTCTCTAAACTTTCTCTTCCATTGCAACTATGTTGTAGAGCACTGTAAGTGGGATCAGGAAAAGCAATGAGAAAGAGTGCCTCTGAGTAGAAGGCTGAAAAGCCAAATAAAAGTAGAAAAGGAGGGAAAATATGGAGCTTTTATCATACCAGACATCGGCAGTACTCTTTCTCTTAAACTTTACTATAAGTTCTAGTCTAGTGCATATTTCATTAATGAGAATCTGTCCATTGGCTTCATTGGTTTCAGTTTCAGATCCCTCTATGTTTAAGGATTATACACGATAAGGTAAGAAATGAGCAATCACAGAATGGAATTTTTTTGAAAACTCTTTATCCCAGCAAGATGTATTTGCCTGCTATGGTTTGGGTCTCTGTTTCCCGATGGCATAACTGCATCTTTGCTGTTCCTTTTTATTTCCATGTTTTGCGCAGTCCTGTCACAAAGCTCTTTCTTAGGCAATAGAAGACAGTCTGGAATTAAGGTGTGAGTAACAGCAAGAGTATCCATTATTCTATTAGAATGTTATTCTAACATTCAATATTCTATTAGGAAAAAGCTTGATTCTTGTAAATTTCAAGGATTAATCAAGTTTTAGCTCATCACCTGCACCATTAGCCTTAAGCACTATGAAAATCCTCTGCATAATCTACTAAACATAGACCCAAGTCAGTTAAAGGGAATTTTTCTTTCTGTTATCACATAATCATATTTATGAAATTTGAATCTGCAGTTCTAAGAATTTCTACTGCTGTGATTCACAAACAGATTGACCAGAACATACTTCTATAATAATTACTGTGCTAGCATAGAGACTATTCTGCATCAGAGGTTATTGCTTAAAAATATTTCTAGCAGGCCCAGGAGAAAGCTGGAAATGTGTAATCTCTCGTTTTCATGAAGACAAATTGCATTTTAAAATTCTCCTAATGAAGCAGCATTCATCAGCTCTCCTTCATCTATCTTTTCAGAGTGAGTTTCAGTGCACAGATAAGAAGATTAATGCCTCTGAACTTTCCAAAACTTTTTGTGCCATTATAGTAGTACCCTGGCGAGATGAATTAAATCAATATGGTTACTACTGAGTCCAGAAACCTTTTTACATGTTATGATATTTGTCCCTTTTGCCTTTCTCTTACAGGTAAGTAAAGATAAAATAAAGCCATTGTGAATCTGATTGGAACTTTGAATCTCGTTTCAATACCTAAGGACACTTAATGAGCAGAATGAGCATGACAAAGATCATCAGTATAACAATTCTTCCACTTTCACATGTGGGTGAGATTATGCAAGTTTATATGGATAAATGATTCCACCAGACAAGTTTTGGGTTTATTTGTTTGTTTTGTTTGTTGGGGTTTTTTTTAATGCTTAAGGAGTCTACACTTCTTGTTTTGGAACAGCAGAATTTTCATGAGGTGTGTCCTCAATAGCCTTCGAAAGAATTCACAATCAGCATCATTTGGGTACTGACTGCCTTGTCACACAAATCCCATCTATCGAGCTCCCTTATTATATGACCTCAGAGGGCTGAGCTCCCAGAGTTTCTATTCAGAACAAAAAAAGACATGATTAAGGGTTTCAGCTGTTCAGAGCTGGAATGCACTCACTTCTAATGTCTCATTCCACATACCTTCCCATTTAGGTGAGTAAGGCTGGTGTAACATAAATGGCTATCCAAAGTTATTAAAGATATAAGAATCTAGTAATTGTGCCTACCAGAAGTAATGCTGAAAGAAAAAACTTGCAAAGAATGTTAGGTTAAATTTATTTTCTGGCATATAAGAGGCTGCTAATCAGAAACTAAATTATGTGACATACAATAAGACATCAGGAAAAATACAAATCGTGATTTGTCAGAGAAATCAAAACTGATATAATCACGATCTCATTTCATAGGCAGGATGTTTACAAGAAAACACCTCTAGCAGTTTTTTTTATTCATATGAAAATATTTTAAAGAAGGTATTTGGGAAATAGTTTGAAATAATATACATAGCTGAGGAAATCGTGATCATTTTAGAATCCCTGGTATGATGAAAAGCAGGGAACAAAAACCAAGAGTCTGTGCGTATATCAAAGGTGTGGCAAAATCTTTATGTCACAGGATTCACACATGGAACTACTCCAAAGAATGTTAGCAATACCATGAGGGTCAATCAGGTTTTCTTTAAGACAGCAAAATATAATGCAGCATAAAATAAAGCAGCTAAGTAAAATCATATATACATACATATATGTATGTATATATACACATTTATACATATATATATGCATATATACACACACATAAATGAATCAGAGCTCCAGCACAATGTGCCAAGATGATCAGTGACATATTACAGAATGGCTTTTTATCTACAACTTGTCTCACTGGAAACAGCAGTTTGACATACATATTATTTCGAGGAAGCATTCACATTTCATGAAATGTTGACACCCTCTCATTTTTTTTTTTTTTTAGAACAAGCTTTAATTCAATTATTTTTGCATGATAAACAAGCAGGAATATTTTTCTACTCATATAATTAAATGAGTCAGCTTATAGTCTGAATAGCTTTCAGATGACAAAGGCAATCCTTATTGTATCTTTAAGAACATAAACGCCCCTCTTTTTTAATACATATATTGGTGCATAAAACAAAAGCCTAAATTCACACGATCTAGTTTTTCATATTCTTCTTGTTGTGCGACAGTTCAAGAGAGACAGTGAAAAGTAACTGATGGTGATTATCATTTATTTGTTATTAGCAGAGCTGTTAATGAACCAAAACTTTACTGTAGCACACACTGAACAAAATAAAACTCTCTTTCAAGAATACTTAGTTTATATATGTGGACATATATATGCATTTATAAAACTAACAGTGAATTTGCTGCATTGTATTAACGTCATTCAATAAGTATTTAATTGCTTTTCCAAACTTCCTCATAGATAATACTACTCCCATTTTAATAAGGGTAGGTTGAGATATCTAATTCTTCACTATATATGGTGGTGAGGAAATATCTCTATGCTATCAGAACAATCTGACTAGAGATACTGTGGCTGGCCCACCCCTGGAAGTGTTCAAGGCCACGCTGGACAGGGGTTTGTGCAGCCTGGTCTAGTGGGAAGTGTCCCTGGCCATGTCATGGTGGTTGGAACTAGGTGATCCTGAAAGGTCCCTTCCAACCCTTGCTGTTCCAAGATTCTATCATTCTATGAAATTCTCTGTATGCATTAGGCAGCAGGTCACATTAGATCATCAGTATTATCCCTCCTGGCATTAAAATTATTAAATCCTGAAGCATATGAATGTAGATGTTGCTCTTACTTGCAAAATGAGACAAATATTCTGATTTAAGACAAGCAAATTCAAATAAGCAATGCATAGGGCTTAAGTCTATCATTTTGCAGTATAACTGTATAGCATATATACCAACAAAGTACACATGAAAAATTATTATAATGTACATACATTATATAAGTTTCAATGTTTAAAATTTACATATTTCTGATAATTAGTGAAATAAAACAACAAAGCCTCCCAAAACATTGTCTACTGCTAGTATGAGCTAAAGAAATTCCACCACCTTGAGTGTTCTCCAGTGGCTAAGGTGACACAGAAAGTAAAATTATGCTTTTAAGCACTAGCCACAGCAAGGAATTGTGAAAAAATGTAGTATTCTAGGAGCATTCTTTTAAAGACATCACACTGTGCATGCTTCACATTTGCTTATGAGATGTGGAATAACATTTTGCTGATAGCTCATCTCTCTGCTAGGACACACCATCCCAGAAGTTACCTTAAATCATTTAACTACATAACAAGTACACATTCAAAAGTACATTCACTCCATGATTATTGCCTCTTACCTGTAGAGGATAGGAGTTAAGAGCATGTACCTAAGTGGACCAAAAGCTCAGGGAGTTTACAAAAAGCTGGACAAAGATTTCATTTTTCTTGAAAAATATAATTTCTCAAAGTATGAAGTTCTGCATATCCAAGACATTTCTCTCAAATGTATTTTGTTTGTATGTTGAGGTTTTGCCATTTGCTACTGGAAGTGGAATTCATATCACCTGATGCTATGCCCCTAGTGCAAACCTCTGTACACTGAACTAGTTCTCTAGGCTGTTTTGTAGCCTAGGAAGAGAAATGGGCATTGCTAGACTATAATTTGTATCCTACTCCTTCATATATCTAAACTAGATAAAGACGAATTACTGGCCAGAAATGCCCATTTCTCTCTGTTGCTTATCGAATTAGTCTGGACTGACTGGTTCAAACAGAAACATCTGCACTGCAGTCATGGGTTTTCTCTTCAATGTCTGAGTTGTTAAGGGAAAAAGAAAGTGAAAATGATTTGCAGGATCTGAAAAAGTTTTACTACAGTTTTCTGAGTATTAGCAATCTGTGAAGATAATGAGCTTTTATTTTTCTTGCCACTTTCACTATTGTGAATAATAATTACATTATCTTAGGATATTCAATATATTATGGTCATTACACAAATAGTCTTACAACTCTAAAAATTTATCTTTAAGAATGCTAAATAATGGGCTTATGTAGTAATATTTGAAAACCATACAAAGAGATAGAGGCAGAATATGCACAAACAGGGAACAAATAGGACAAAGATAAAGCACAAGCACCATAACATTATTATAATAACCCCATCATTCTATATACCATAGAATCACTAAGAAGAACAGACTTGAAAAAACAGAGTAACAAACCACAGCTGATTCACAATTGGTATCAGACAAAAAGAAGTAAAAGCAAACATAGATGAGAAAAATAAAGCAGCAAAAGGGACGCAGGATTGAATGGATAAAGTCAGCCGTAAAATAAATTACTACCTTGCAAAGTATAAAAATTAGGCATCTATTTGAAATAAGTTATAGAATCATAGAATTATTTGAGTTAGAAAAGATCTTTAAGGTCGCCAACTCCAACCATCAACCTAGCACTAAGTCCACCAGTAAACCAGGTCCCTAAGCATCACATCTACTTGTCTTTTTAATACCCCCAAGGATGGTGACTCCACCACTTCCCTGGGCAGCCTGTTCCAATGCTTGACAAACCTTTTAGTGAAGAAAATTTTCCCAATATTTTATTAGGATATTTCTTAATAAAAATATTTCCTAATATTTTATTTTATTTCCTAAAATCCTTTGCTGGCACAACTTAAGGCCTTTTCCTCTTGTCTTGTAGCTTCTTACTTGGGAGAAGAGACTGACCCCCACCTCACTACAACCTCTTTTCAGGTAGCTGTAGAGAGTGACAAGGTCTCCCATGAGCTTCCTTCTCTCCAGCGCAAGCAACTACAGTTTCCTCAGCTGCTTCCCATAGGACTTGCTCTCCAAACCCTCCACCAGTTTCATTACTCTTTGAACATGCTCCAGAATCTCACTGTCTGTCTTGTAGTGAGGGGACCCAAATTGAGCACAGCATTCAAGGTGCAATCTTACCAGTGCTGAGTTCAAAGGAACAGCTGTCATCTGAAAGTGCCAGTTCCTTTCACTTAAGTGCTAGGGAGAGCAAGTATTTTATATTAGTGTTTTAAATAGTATAAAATCTGTTTATAATAGAATAACTAGTTTATAAGAGATAACTGCCTTTTAGTCATCAAAGAGAAGCAAGACTAATCCTATTCTTGTTACGTTAAAATATCCAGTGGCAAGTTAAAGTCTAGATCCCTTAATACACATCTAATTTTTGTTGTTCAAATTAGCCATAAACAATTTGTAATTTATGATATACAGAATGTATTCAGAAAAAAAAGAGATTAGCAGGATTTGGAGAAGGACATAGAATCAATGAATAATCCAAGTTGGAAAAGACCTAAGGAAAGCTCTGTTGCAACCTGCTGTTCTAAGCAGGGTCAGGTGTGAGATCAGACCTTATTGTTAAGGATCTTTTCCAGTAGGGCTTTGAATATTTCCAGTGAAAGAAATAGTGCAGGCTCTGTGAGCAACCTTTCTGTGCAATATGTGGCATGCTTGGAGAAGGAGTATTTATGTTCATATATGGGTGTCTATTGAAGGTGACTATGCTCATTTTGGCTAGGATAGAGTTAATATTCTTCATAGTGGTTAGTATGGCGCTATGTTTTGGATTTATGCTGAAAACAGTACAGATAATACAGAGGTGTTTAGACAGCAGTGCTTACACTGAGTCAAGGCCTTTTCTGCTTGTCATACCACCCCACCAATGAGTAGGTTGAGAGTGCACAAGGAGTTGGGAGGGGACACAGCCAGGACAGCTGACCCAAACTGGCCCAAGAGATATTCCATACCATATAACGTCATAACGAACAATAAAACTAGGGGAGCTGGCCTGGGCGTGGAGGCCTGCTGCTTAGGGACTGGCGGGGCATCAGTCATTTGGCGGTGAGCAAGTGCATTGTGAGTCACTTGCTTTGTATATTCTTTTACTATTATTGTTATTATTTATTTCTAGTCCTATTAAACCATTTTTATCTCAACTCATTAGTTTTACCTTTTTTTCTGATTCTGTCCTCTGTCCCACTGAGGGGAAGAAAAGACAAAAGAGTACCATCAAATCACTAAAAGGAAAGCTTTGACACCACTGAGATGCCAGTTAATTTATGATATGGTATATGATATGATTGAAGTAGTGCTTAGAGACCTCAGCCAAGATAGGAATATATTGTGCTAAAGAAAGAATTAATCAAGAATGTGTTTTTTAATAAGTAACATGACCACTTAAAACTGGGGATGCCAAACATTAGATGAAAGAAGGAAAAAAGAAAAATTAAAGTCAGTTTTAACAATAAATATAATGTGAAATGATAAAAAATATAGCAGCTGATTGCCCTGTTATGACAGCAAAAACCAAGAGTAGTCTGCAGTTTCTGTTCCTCATTTGAAAAAGTTATCAATACAAAATCTTTGTCATTAAAATGCCAAACGTGCTACTGAAAATACCCAGTAGAACAGTTCTAAGTGTCCTGGTTGAGTCACAGAGTGATCTCTTATCTCAGGGATCTGCTGCAAGGATCTGTCAGATTCCAAACTCCTTATTCTGCTTAGAAATTAATATAAAACATGGATTTATTGCTCTACATATATTATTATCTAATCTATATTACTAGCAAAAAATCACAAAGCATGTATAAAAAAATCAAAAGAATAATAGTTAATATCAAATCCTTAAAGTAACCTACATATCGCAGAGTCCAACATATTTTTTAATTTTAGGTCATTGAAAGTGCTACATTATCATTTGGGAAGGCAGCAACCTTATTTTACTATCAGCTATAAAAGTGATTGAATATTTTCAGTCTCAATTCTGAACAATATATATTTATAGTGTTTCTAACAAAATGTCTGGCTGCATGAAGGTCATATGACTGCCAAGTTTAAACTAATGCCAGATAAGGCAGCATGCCCAAATTATAACTCCTTATGTTATGCAGGTCATGTATTATATACAGGCAGACAGGTTAGCTGATTGTAGAATTCCTCCTGACTTGAAAATCTATGAATCTAATGTAATACTTCATCTCTTCCCTGTCAGAATAAGGTTTCAATAAAACATCCAAATACAAACATCCCAAGGTGACACAGATTGTTATGTTTCAAATTCACATGACAAATTTAGGAAAAAACAACATGAGCTCTCAAGATTAAATGTACAACTTCCAACCCATGAAATATATGCATGTGTGATGTTTCAGACAACGAAGTTGCTTACCCAGGGGCTGTTTTAAGTATATGAGGAACTATCCTGTCAGTCCTGTTTTCAGATAAATTCTGTAAGAAATAAACATCCCTTTACATACAACTATCACCAATCATTTGTTGCATTAATGCAAGAATACTGTTTGAGTCCTTATCCTGATAAGTGAGAGGGGAAACAAGCCAGAAATGGTATTCACCAGAATGGTTGTCATGACATGAACATTAATAAGATTACACCCTGGTTTATCTGGCTATTATGTTTTCGGGGTAGATTCTATGGCTCAGGGAGGTTTAGTTCTATACAGATGTCAAATATTTGATGTTTAATGCCATGGAGTATTCACCGATGTCAGTGTTGAGGGACCCTCCTCAAGACTGACTGGGGAATGGAGAATGGCCTTTCTCAGGTGTGGTTACATGGGCTGAGGCCAACAAACAGTACTATCTGCTGTTATAGATGTTGCATTCAGGAGCTTCAATTGCTCCTGTTCTTTCAATTTTTTAAGATAGAGGTGTAAAAAAGAATCTCTTCTCATGTAGAAGAATCAGCATAAGATACAGCCATGAGAAAATGGAGTTCAGTTGTATTGCAGAAAAAAAAAATAATTCCTCATTCCAATAACTAGGGGCTTGGAAATTCCACAAAGCCAAAAGTAAAACTAGCTAAGTTACCTAGATATTTCGACATATTTGAAGTGACAGTCTACAAATATTATGTTTGCCACAAGATAGTTTTTTTTTTTTTAAACAACAAAAAAGTAGAAATGCAGTTATCCAGAATACATTAGTCATTTGTACATTAGTCATTTGTAATGTGTTCGGCCTTTCTCTGAAAGGGATAGTTCCTGCTTTACACTTACCTTTAGATGCACTTTTATATTTGAGTATTTGGCAGCTCAACTTTTTATTTCTAAAAGTAGAGCTAAAGTCAGTCAGAAAAGTTGGATTTTAACTTGACCAGAGTGAAAAGTTTTTTCTTCCTAAAAATCTAAATTTAGATTGACAGGTTTTATGTCTGGGCCTGTCTACCTTACAGTATAAGACACACGTTAGAATTCTTATTCTGGTTTTTTGTGAAAATATTATCATATCTGGTTCAGCTGCCACTTTTATGTATGAAAAACAGGAGCAATTCAAAGGAACCAAAGTTATAGATGATTTATCATCACTGTGACTGAGATCAGAAATTGATCTAAGAATTAAAATAGGACAAACTTATCCAGGTGACCGTAAAAATCAAAGGAGACAATACCAGCTAAACCCATTGTTCTTCAAAGTCTAAAATTGTAATTGCTGTCCTTAGCAGGGAGGTAAACTCCAGATTTGATTAATTTCTTTTTTTATTACTTTTTAATCTGATGAATACGTTTTCATTTTTATAAAGCCTAATAGATGGTTGATCTAATTTAAAGCTTATAAATTATACAGTTATATATAACATAATTACAGTATATAAGTCTAATAGACTGGTGATCTTTTTTAGAGATTCACAGTTGTTCAGTTCATTACTTTGTGTATGATTAATTTTCAGTGGTTATCTGGCCTAAAGTTGTGAATTGTTTAATATGAATGTGCCATGCGGATCACCAGTCTTAATAAGTGGTAAAAGTGGTTCAATTAATTACCAATACCTCTTTAAAAAAGAACAAAAATTAAGACACTTCAGTGAAAGTTGGATTTTCTTTTTTTTTTAGGTAAAGACTGCGGCTCGTATTCAAATAAAAAAAACAAACAAGCAAACAACAATAAACTCACCCCCAAACTGATCAGAACTTATTTAAAAAGGCGGGGAAAGCCTTCTATTTTTTTTTTAAATGCCATAATTCTTGCTATTTAGAGTATTATTGCATCATTATCTTAAGGATTCTTGACCTCAGTAAAAAAAAATTAAAAAAAAGAAGCAATTTTTCTACAAAATACCTTATTCTGTTGACTTGCTTATGACTTCCCTTGAAAGATAGCAGAATTGCCTTTTGTATTTGAGGTAATTTGGTTTCATTATCAGCTCTAAACAAGTCTTCTTGAAATTATGACGTTTGCTACATGGCAAGAAGAACTGCACGCTTGCCCTTTCACTCATCAACCCAAACCAAAAGTATTCCATGAATGCTCTTTTGATACACAAACTTTTTGGTCATGTCTGTCAGAAATGCGCTTTGCAAGATTATTTTTTTCAGGTGAGCATAAGCAACTGGAACTGTGCCAAAACAATGAAGTTAAAACTTGCTGTCTTACTAATATTTCCTCAGAGCCTCTTACCAGACATAATTAAACTAGAGTTTCATCTTTATCAGTCATTCAAAATAAGACACCTCACCTTACCTGTTGAAGCAGTAAGAATATTTTGATAATCCTAATGTTTTCTTTTACAAAATAACAACTAAAAAATATCCCAAAACTGGTATAACTGGAAAGTGTCATTCTTCATTCCTCTTCTAGCAGATCATATTCAGATAAAAATAAAAATCCAACACATCTTTAAGAGAGGTTGTACACTGCTACTAGGTGGTAAAACTATTCTGAAATTGCAAATTTTGGGATATAAACCCCAATAGATGTAATTGTCATAGAAGACACAATTGCCATCCACCTGCAGTGTCCAAACTGGTGTCTCTGGGTTTGAAATATAATGTTAAGAAGCTAAATACATGAAGTAGCAGTATACTTGATCTAGCCAATGGAGTGAGACAAAATCTACTCTATACTAGTATAGAGGGGGAAATTAATGTAACAATAGGCTTTCAAAAGAGCTCTTAGTCTTGGTATGATGGATAAATTTTATAATGTTGTCTCTTCCTAGCCTTTGAAATTCTTAAGAAGCTCTGAGTTTTAGCTTATTCTCCTTACTTTTCCTTCTTAAGATTAAAAAGAGCAAAAACAGGTATCTTCCACAAAAATATCCAAAGAGGACAGATCACCTTCCATTTACTTAGCAGTATTCCTCACTTTCTTGGCTGAAAAATGTTGACTCCAAAGTAATCAATATTATGATGCCCACATTACTGATAACCTACCTACATAACAGCTTCGAGTATGAAGTCTTGCAAAATCCTCAAAAAATCATTAGTTGAGTTTGTGAAACTAATATATTGTTCACTTATGACTTACTGAACATTTGTGGCACTGCACAATATTCACAATTTTCTCCTCATGTACTAGAGACATATGCAATTAAGTAATGCTGATAGTCTTACCTCACAGCTATCTCCCAAATAAGATGTAAAGAAGAAGGAAAATCACAGTAACTGAGTGCTGCACCTATGTAGAGGAGAAATTTTGAAATTCTGTAGCTACATCTCTGATAGCAAATTGAACTAGGGACTACTACTTGGGCTTGATACACAATAAGATGCCCAATGACTGTTTAATTCTGGGAATAAACAGAAGTTGAAGTACACAATCTAAAAACATGATGTCCTGGGTTTACCAGGAGCCGTTTTGCTCCTTCTTAGTAACTGGTGCAAGCTCTGTGTTTTGACTTCCAGCCTGGGCAGAGAGCTGATAACACCGATTGTTTTTAATTGTTGCTAAGTAATGTTTATTCTGGCCAAGGACTTTGTGAGTCTCATGCTCTGATGGGGAAGAGGGAGGCCGGGAGGAAGCAGAGACAGGACACCTGACCCAAACTAGCCAAGGAGGTATTCCATACCACAGCACGTCATGCCCGGAGAGGGAACTGGGAGTTACCCGGAAGGGGCAGGCTCTCTCTTTTCGGGGGGGTCGAACTCGTTCGGCGGTGGTATCGTATTCTCTTGTTATTTTCTCTTATCAATATTATAATTGGTGGTACCAGTGGTGATTTGTGTTATACCTTAGTTACTGGGCTGTTCTTATCTCAACCCGTGGGAGTTACATTCTCCTGATTTTCCTCCCCATCCCTCCGGGAGTGGGGAGGGTGAGTGGACGACCTGTGTGGATTGGTTTAAACTACGACACATGACAAATCAAGATACTTTGTTTTACATTAGATGTCACAGATCTGTATCCTTTTCTGCCCTAATTTATCCATTGGTCTTTCACTTCAACTTAAATTTCTTCAAGAGTAAAAGGTCTCTTGTAAGCCCAGGATGACCCCAGACTGTAGCTCCTTTTCTTCCCACCATGGATATATTCTGCCTTTCATGCTCCCCCCTCTCTGTAACTATCATTTCTTTCTCTCTCTCTTGCTTTGCCTTCTTTCTTTGCCTCTGAAACTAATCACTTCTCATAATTTTAAGGCCCCTTTAAAAGGTGATTTCTTTATCAAAGACAAAATCTTTTTCAGCTTATCCATTGCTGTTAGCAGCCCCTTGGGGAGAGGAAGTCACATAGTTAATAGTAATGCTCCTTTCAAGGACAATCAGAGTCAAAGAACAAATCAACAGGATCGTGTGGCTCCTCTGTTAGGTGAGAGAACAAAGATAAACCTTTCAGTCAAAACTGAGGTTATCGTAAACCACATAGAAACAACATTTTAAAATTTCATGTCAGGTAAAAATCATCTGCTACTCAAATTAATTACTAAGCTTCATGATATTCAAAGTATCGACATATTATTTAAAAATGGGCCATCTAAATGACCTATTACAATCCGATCTCTAACTTGACTTTTTTCCATAACATTAAACTGGGGACATAAGGAATTCAAATCAGCCCACAACAGTAGCAACAGGGTTTTGTTTTTTTTTTTTTTGCTTTACCTAAATATATGTTTTGTGTCATATACATTGTAAGAACTAAACTTTAATTCCATTTTCTCTATTCAATTTTCTGCTTTAAATACTTATATTACAAAACCACAACATCCATGCTTACTCTGAAGTTCACTGAAGGGTTAACAACTGAATGGGTATGAAACTGGAAGTTTCTATGGAGAAGTTTGAAATTATGTTCACACAGTTAATTCATTATTTTCTACATGTTGTCTAAAATGAATTTTTTTAAACTATTTCTCATATTAAAAAAAAAAAAAAAAAGAAAATCCTTAAATATTCAAAGTCAACCTTAAGCAAAAAATACTGTTGCTATTCAGTGTAATTTTGAAACCATTAGTGAGCTCTTCCTGGCTTTGTAAAACCTTTTAACTTTGAGAAAAATATGGTATTACACTAAAAATGTTTTTTACTTAGAAACTGGCAAAGGAGAATATGCCTTTAGGAAGAAAATCTTCATATATCTGAGAATAAATATCTTCTTCCTTTTTCACCCAGAAGTTAATATTTCTAGTATTACAATCAATAAAACAGCCTGTACATATTCTTAGGTAAACAGGTCTTTATATTTAATAAATAACCAAATAAAACATAGCAAACCAAAAATTTAGGACCATTTCTTGCCCGGATATAACTGCCTCTATTTTTGCCAAAGAAAAAATACCTTCAAAATAGCTGTCACTTTCTTGAAGGCAGTCCAAAAATAATTTCTTCATATCCAGAAAATAAATATTTTCACCAGAATTAGAATCAGTGTTTTTTTTCTG
Source organism: Lathamus discolor (assembly GCF_037157495.1). Lineage (NCBI taxonomy): Eukaryota > Metazoa > Chordata > Aves > Psittaciformes > Psittacidae > Lathamus > Lathamus discolor. Next base: position 103,568,621 of record NC_088888.1, read on the forward strand.
TAGCCCTGTATGTGTATTTTACAATGATGAAGGCAATAACTAATTAATTTTGTCTTACTTTCACCAGACCCTGTGTCGCAGCCATGCATTCTCTCTCTCACTCCCTGACTTCCTCAGCACCCTGCTCCCAGAAGGATGGATAGGAGAATTGGAAGAATGTAACTCCTACAGGTTGAGATAAGAACAGTCCAGTAACTAAGGTATAACACAAATCACTGCTACTGCCACCATTAATAATAATGATGAGAGAAATAACAAGGGAAGAGAATAGAACCACTCAGCACCCAGACCGCCTAAGCATTGATCTAGCCCTTCTGAGTAACTGCCCCCAGCTTATATACTGGGCATGACGTCCTGTGGTATGGAATACCTCTTTGGCTACTTTGGGTCAGGTGTCCTGTCTCTGCTTCTTCCTGGCTTCCCCTCCTCCCTGGCAGAGCATGAGACTCAGAAAGTCCTTGGTCAGTCTAAACAATACTGAGCAACAACTGAAAACATCAGTGTTATCAGTGCTGTTCCCAGGCCGAAAGTCAAAACCACAGCACTGCACCAGCTACTAAGGAGAAAAATGACTACTACTGCTGAACCCAGGACACCCTCTCAGAAACGGTGACTACAGTACAGGATAGTGCTCAGAGGTAAGGGCTAAAGAGATGCTACTTTTTTTTTTTTATTTTTTTTAAATGCTATGCTGTTGAGAGGATTAACTTGAAAGACAATCACATCCTCTGTTTATTCAAGTTATGTACAATTACTAGATAAATATGATATATCTTGTACCCTCACAAGAAATAGGTTACTCCCTTCAGAACAAGCCAGTCCAAAAGGAACATCTGGTATCTCTACAGACCATCCAGCACCTTGTTAGAAAAAGCATCCTTGTGAAAAAAGTGATGATAGTCTATTCACTTTTTAAAAGAATCTTTTTAAAAGCACATGCTCTATGTTCATTACCCCTGGGAAATATGGAGTTGATTAAACAGGTGGCACTGTGGAGAACATTGATCAACAAATGAAAGCAGCTGGTGAGTGCATCCATCCACATTGCTATGCTGTGAAAGTGTAAAGTCAGCTCGAGAAGAAATGTAGTCCTGAGCAAGCAGGTCTGATTCCAAAGTCATGCTCTCTCTCAGAGGCCATGTAGAGCAAATGAAATAAGTCAGGCAATATGAGACTTAACATCAGTCTTGACTGGGTTTCTCAAAAGTCTACCCCAAATGCTGTAGTGTTCAGTATCAGAATTAACAACTTGGATCATAATAAACAGCAAGCTTTCTTACTGAGTATACAGATATAAAGAAGTTCAGAGGGGGTTCTGTGTATGTTTCAAGTAAAATTACAATTGAAAATTGCCTTTTCAAATTGAAGAAACAACTTGGGGAAAAATTAAAATATGGCAAGAGGAATTTTGATATTCTATTTTCAGGCAGACAAGGAGAGAAAATAGAGTGGTGGATGTCTAATTAGCAGTTTCCAAAGAGCATCTGAAGGTTATAAGAGGAAAGCAGTCATCATATGACAGCAGATAGGCAATGCTCTATTAACATTTATAAACTGCAGTATAGCTCTGATACAAATCAAGAGTTAGGAAGTAGTGCTTAAACCCTCCTAAGCACTGAGAATACTTCAGACTAAGCACTAGCTGGTTTCCATCATTGCATTTCAATAGGTTGGCCTGACTGAAGAGAAAAGCAAGGGACAGATCTAGAAAACGCACAAAAACCAAACCAGCAAAAAAACACTTTTGTTGAATCTACAAATAAGTCTGAGGCATATGATAGTAAGCTGTTGAAACAAGGGAAGAAATAACCTGTGCTTAAAATCCATGGAGAGTAAGACAAGGAATATGGAGAAAAATTTAGACTGGACATCAGGAAAAAATGTTTTAATATTAACAAGATTGCCTCAGGAACCTTTGTTTCCATCATTAGGGGTCTTTTATAGGAAGCTTGAAAACACTTAACAAAAAGAAACAGCAATAACTTATCTTGCATTGGGTTCCTCTCTTCGCTGCATGATCCCTTAATTCCTTTTCAACCTTTTTTTTCAGTGATTCTATGTCTTGAAAAAGCTTTCATGAATATAATAGTATTTTGTTGCTACCTAGCTTTTCAACAGCTAAGACTCATTAAATTTAACTCTATTTCTGAATTCATAAAGCTAATTCTGAAGTTCCCATGGGAATTTTACTATCTCCTAATCTTTTTTCTGCAAATACCCTTTTATCAAAGGATTCCTACCAATACCTCCCATTTTCTCATGAGATACCTGTGACTAGTAATGTTGTAGAAACAAAATATTCTGAGTCAAATGAGAACTGGGAAAAGTCTGGCTGGAAGTCATAATTAGGGTTACAGTATCTGGCATCAGGTATTAGGTATCAAGTACTGATCTCATTATCTGTAGTGATTGTAAAAAGAGTGCCTGACTACAGATAGTATAAATGATATGTGTTTCTAAGGAGGTTCTTGTTTAATTTTCTCTTTCTTTTGATGTATGTGTGATTTTTGATTGACTGCATGTCTCACTGTCTGCCTCAGCATGGGATAATACTTCTGCAATCTGGAAAAAAAAGTACACTTTTGAGCTCATGTATGAACTGAATGCCTTCTCAATTCTTGCAGATGAATTTACTGAAAATTATTATGCACCTGTGATGATACAATCTGATAATTCATGAAGCTCTTTGCTTCTTAGTTAGCTGGATATTTTTTTTTTTTTTTTGACCCTTTCTTCCCAAGCTTTTTAGTTGAGCTCCAGTTTAGAAAGTTAGCTTTAGAGGAAGACAGATACAGTTTTGAAATTCATTGCCATAAATAGGACTGAAGGGTATTTATGATGAAAACATTTAAGTATGCATACATGTATATCAACGTGAATGAAAGACAAATTTTTGTTGTTTCTCCAGGCAAATACTCACTGGGGCTACCCTTTTATCTCTCAGCTTAATAAAGTTAATCTTTAACCCGTCAGTCGTATTACATAACACTGTAATAGAGGCATATGTCTTGATAATAGCATAAGTGAAGAAAATAAGGCCCATAAAACAAAGCTCTGATGAAACCTTCTGTTATGTTAAGAAAGGATTCAGCAAATTAAAGGGATCTGTAAGCTGTCTTGATTAGAGGGGACAAAGACTTGTTGGGAGACAAAGACAAAGACTTGGTGGGACAAAGACTTGGTGGGAGAATCCTTGCTCATCCAATGTTGTCAGGGCTGACCTTTGCTTACCATAGTCACTCAACCCCAGCTGGTGGTGAATGTCAAAGCAAATTGTAATACAAAGTTCCATCATTTTGTCGTAACATAACAACCTGTAACTGCCATTGAAAGCTGGAATGTATTTGAACAGTTGGGCATTGCTCTAGCTTCTGTAGGGCCTCATCTGACTATTCACCATCCACTTGTGAAGCAAGAACTTCTCCATCTTTACTCCTATCTACCTTCCTTTCATGAACTGCGCTCAACAATGCTGTTACCAGCTGTTGCACTTGTAAGTTCAGGTGATTTGTTGAGGACTGTGAATTTATCTCAGTGGCAAGATTTAGAGTTTGCAGGTCATAGAACACCTCCAAAATTTTCTATGGTGGCTGTAGACAGGTAATTGGGAAGTGTTAAATATCCAGGAGGACACAGAAGTTTTCTGGATAACATCATGGTCTAGTACCTGAATCAGAATACGATTCCTCTGTGTATGTGTGTGTGTGTTATAGTCTAGATTGGAAGGAAACCTTTATTGCCCATGGTATCTATAAAGCTATTATGTTTAGAACATTTCCATATTTATTTTATATACTCCATAAACAAAAGTTTGTTTTCAAGTTCACTGTCTATTATGCACATGTAGACCCTAGCATTTTATGATAAATTGATAGTTGACCCAACAGAACATTTCAATAATTTAGTCTGCTTCAGCTCATTATTCTAGGAGTACCTAAGGTCTCACAAAAAGGCTGATTCATTGACTGCCATGTATTCTCAGATGACTAAGTATGCCTGGTAAATATTCATAGGATATTTTTTGTTAATATTCTGTATATGGTATTTTTAGTTAATCACATTCAAACAAAAATAATGCAATTGCTTTTAATTTCCTCTTTTTTTTTTTTTTTTTCCCAGTGGTTAATTGCCTGAAAACATTTAGTGTGTGACAAAAATGTAATGCATTCATTAATAAAGCCATCCCTCCACAATGGGATTCTGAGGTATCAGATCACATAGCGATTCACTTCACAGTTATAAAGTCATACAGATGGCTTTTTTTTTTTTTTTTTTTTTCCCCAACAGTCTTGATTAGGGTGTCCCAAAGGACACTGCCTTAGAGACAACTGCAGGAGACAGACTCACCCTTTGTTGCTTCTTGGCTTTTCTAAGGAATCTTTTTTTTTTTGCTGTTTTCCCCCTCAGCAACTAATTACAACATTGCTGTGACTCTCTGTGGTAGAGAAGAGGTGTTAATCCCTCATCAATTTGTCATCAACTTTTGAAGAGTAAAGAGATATGTGGTACTCCAAGTATATGTTGGCAATGCAGAGCACAAGAGGAATTATATTCTCATTTCATACCAAATGTGGTAAAATGTTCTAAATAATCTAACTGTAAATGCTCAGCAAATGAATTTACATGGTCAGTAGTCTAGAGGGCGGAGCAGTGAGTCTCCATAAACCACAATGAGCAGAGAAGATTGGCTGCTGAGGCTCCACAGAGGTAGGACCAGAAAGCTGGGTTGGAGGCAGAGGACTGATTTCAGAAAAGATGATTATCTCGCAGATTCAGAGAAGGACTAAAGATTGAAAGAGGGAACAAGTGTCTGCTTCTATGGAGTGCACACTCTTCTCAACCAGAGAAATATTTCAGGCAAACCACAAAAGTATTGCCTCTTATTCAGGGAGAGGTCACAAGACAGAAAACAAACAAACAAACAAAAAAAATAAGACTGGGATTGTTAACATTGAGTGAAGTAAAGGTGAGTAAATCTCCAGTTTGTCTTAGACTGCTCAGCACTTTGTCCAATCAGATTTTTAAAATCTGCAGGAGTGAGGGTTCATCAGTCTGCATGGACAGCTGTTTTAATTCTTAACCACTCATGATGTGAAGAACTGATTCCCTTTTTGCAACTTGTGTCCAGTATGCCTTGTCCATTCACTGGGCAGCTCTGAGGAAAGTCTGTCTCTCTCTTTTTGTAATCTTCCTTTTAGGAAGACTACAGTTAGATTTCACACACCATGCCCTTTCCCATAGCCTTCTTTTCTCCAGGCTAGGGCACTTCATGCAGTCATCAATAAAGTCAGCAAACAGTATTGAGTCCAGCACTGTCCCAAAGTCGCTATTAGCTTGGTATCAGTCGGACTTTTTACCACTGAGTTTGAAGGTTTGTTGTTGGTTGTCTTTAATCACAAACCACAAATCTTTAAGCAAAACTGTCTAGCCAGTTTTCTATCCAACTTATGGTCATCTAAACTATAAAACTTTTTATACATTATTATAGTATACTGTGTCAAAATCCATGCTGACTCTTCCCAACCACCTTTGTGCACCTAGGTGGTGAAAAACATGTAAAACATTGCCACAGGCTGCCAAACCCTATGTCCATTACTGGAAGGGAGAATACATGCCTTATGTCTTCTGGACAGAGACACAGACCTTGGCCTTGTGCATCAGAACAAAATGAGTGTACACTGTTCTGCTTCATGCCTTCCTTTCCTTAGATGGAAATCAACAAAAGAGAGATGCTACAGTTTATTCCAGTGGATCCTTGCAAGAAGATGTCCATGATATTTGTCCAGGTTCAGTGTACCATTACGCTTATGCTCTTCGATGTCAACCCAGTATTTGAACCCAGTAGTATATAAACAACGTGCACCAGAAGAAAAACACCTTTTTTCCAAGTGTTTCCTCCCAAAGTTAACCAAATAAGACAAGTTCAAATGGGATTTATTTTTCTTAGGATATTTCTTTTTTCTCAGAACCTCAATTTAGGATGGTCACAGTCCTCACTGAAAAGAGCTTTAGGTGCAGAGCAGATCTTAGAAAAAGAATTGCTTGCTCTTACTGATAAGAAAAGGAGCCAGAGTTGTTATACTTAATGCCAAAAAAAGAGCTTTGAGAGCAGTTATAATCATGGGTCTTGAGAGATCAATGAAATCTTAAAAGAATGAAGCCTTCCTGGAGAGAGGTTCTAATGCATTTCCCTATGTTTCTCAACTGGCCACTGATAGAAAAAAAATATTGGATTAGGCAAGGCATTCCTATGTTCTTGTGCTCCAGTAACTGGTAAGAAGGGTAATCAGCAAGGCGACTACAGTTGTTGAGTGAAAGGATTTACTATCTTTCTTATCGGTTGATGTAGTGAGCATGCTGATATATTTTCCTCCCCTGCAAATGTTGAACTCATCTGTGTGTTCTGAAGAACATCACACTTGTCAGGCATGTTTGAGGAAGTTTTTTTTTAAAAAGACATTAGTTACATTTTTGCATCCTTTAAAATTCATGTGCTCAAAACCCATGAATTCTAAGAGAGAAAATATAACCAGCTCGTATTATGTATGCCAAAGATTTGAAAACCAATATATTAGGGTTGTCTGTACCTGCATGTAAATTTTCTGCTTCTCAAAGGGAGATCTGCAAATTCTCCTTCTCCAGCAATGTAAAGCATTGTTATTTGTTGATCAGCAAGGCTAAAATAATCTGGTCCATATTGGGACCAGTATTGTTTAATATGTTCATTGATGACACAGTGCTATCACATGCACCCTCAGCTGGTTTGCAGACACCAAGCTGAGTGGTATGGTTGACATACCTGAAGGATGAAATGTTATTCAGAAGGACCTGGACAAACTCGAGAACTGTGCCCATACAAACCTTTTGAGGTTCAACAAGGCCAAGTGCAAGGTTGTGCACGTGGGTTGGGTCACACCATGGTATCCATGCAGACTGGGGGATGAAGGGATTGAGAGCACCCCTGAAGAGAAGGACTTGGGGGTACTTGTGAAGGAAAAGCTGGACATGAGCTGACAACTTGCTGTTGCTGCCCAGAAAGCCAACTGTATCTTGGGATGCATGAAAAGAAGAGTGGCCAGAAGGCTGAAGAAAGTGATTCTCCCCATTTGCTCTGCTCTCATAGGACCCCACCTGGAGTACTGCGTTCAGCTCCGGGGTCCCCAGCATAAGAATTGTAGAATCATAGAATCATAGGATACTTACGGCTGGATAGGACTTTAAGATCATCTAGTTCCACTCCCCCTGCCATGGGCAGGGCTGCCTCACCCTAGACCATGTTGGCCAAGGCTCTCTTTAACATGGCCTTGAACACTGCCAGGCATGGAGCACTTAGTTACCACTTCTTTGGGCAACCTGTTCCAGTGCCTTGTCAACCTCATAGTAAAAAACTTCTTCCTTATATCTAACCTAAACTTCCCCTGTTTAAGTTTGAGACCTTGCCCTATTGCTACAGTCCCTAAAGTATTAATAATAATAATAAATAAAAGGCTTGATCCTGTCTTGATTCCAGATTCACTTGGTAAGCCTACTTCCGGTCTGGCTAGTCTTCTAGATGTGAGGGAGTTCCTTTCCATCAGAACAGGCACCAACACTGACCCTCAAAACTGCCTTGAGAAATGAAGCACCCTCTTAATTCCCTTGCATAATCCAGCTCCTGTAGAGAAGGTTTCCTTTTGTTATGTTTGGTATGTCTCAGATAGTTATGTATGCATACTACCTTCCAAGATTAGAAACTAGTAAACCATATTCATTTGAGGACCTCTTTGAAAGCTTTTAAGAACACCAACATGGAGAGGAAAGTTCTGCATTTGGAGATGCTACAGCTGTCAGATATCTTACTGAGTTGTGCTTATATCTTTGATTTGTTTATCACTCTTTTGATGTCAAGTGATCTTTCAAGAGAGCACATTAATCATTATATTTCCATTATATATATGTTTACATGCATATCACATGTACACTCACTATAAGTAGAAAAAAAACAAGACTTGTTTCTGATATTCTAAAAAAATAAAATAAAATAATCCCAAACTGCAAGCATGCAAAGTAAAGAAAGAAGCAAACATAAGCTACTAGTATTCCCTTCATTCTATCTCTCCCGTGCCATACTATATAGACATAGTATATAGACGTATACTCAACTGTCAGCAGTTGGGTATATGTGTAGGATAAAGTATGCAGGACCTCGCAATATTAGACAAAATCTTGACGCATTGGAGGAAATTCAAGGAAAAGCAACATAAATTATTAAGGGGCTGAAAGGATTGACTTGTGGTGAAAGATTAAAAGAAATAAATACGTATAATTTGCAAAGCAATGACTGGAAGGAAGAAGGGGGAAGGGACAAGCTAACTGCCTACATACGTTTGAAGGCTATAACCATCAAGGATAGAGTGGAATTATTTAAGATAGTCTTAGTGTATAACCAAGATTAAATAAAATATGCTACAAATTATTGTTAATAAAATTAGAAATGAAAAAAAAAATCTTAAACTGCACATTCTTTTCCAATCTAGAGAAGTCTTTTAAGGAAGACAAAGTTCTTCAGAGTTGTTAGCAGCCTTCTTATTTGTCCAGGATGTGGGAAAGTTGCACTCAAGTCCCTCCATTGCAAGAAGTAGGTATTAAATTTTTCAAAATTCTCGGTGAATTTTATCACTGTTGGAACTTGCTTTGCATTGGTATCTACCTTTTTGTCATCTCATGAGTTTCACATGGTCTTTTGATAAAAAAAAAATAAATGCTGAAACCTCTGCAGGGAGGGGGTAATGGTGTTTTATATTGGTTTGGTTTGGTTTGTTGTTTTTCATTTAAGAAAATTGAGGGGGTTTTCTGTCTAGGCCTGCACTAGATAATTTATCACAGGAGATGTTCCTGCAGTGACAAGTTAAGGGATGAAATGATCTAATAGACTTATTTCATCTGTAGGTGACAATTATCTTTTTTTCAGGAAAACAGAGACTTCACACTCAGACAGTGATAAACAAAAATCTAAAATAAAGCACAGAGATAGAATGCCAAAAATATCCTGACAATACCAGATTTTCAATCACTTTTCCACCTGTTTCCTCTACTCTTCCTTGAAAAAGGCTCTAATTCTTTTAAGCTGCTGGATTGTTTGTAAATCACAAAAACTTACTATAGAATTATGGAATTTTCTAGGTTGGAAAGGACTTTTAAAATCATCAAGTCCAGCCATCAAGCTAGTACTATCAAGTCCATCACTAAACCTTGTCCCTAGGCACCACATCTACACATCTTTTTGATACCCCCAGGGACAGTGACTCCACCACTTTCCCAGGCAGCCTCTTCTTGTGCTTGACGACCCTTTTGGTGAAGAAATGTTTCCTAATATCCAATCTAAACCTTTGCTGGCACAACTTGAGGCCATTTTCTCTTATAGCTTGTTACCTCGGAGAAGAAACTGACCCCCACCTCACTATAACCTCTTTTCATGTAGTTGTAGAGAGCAGTAAGGTCTGCCCTGAGCCTCAACAGGCTAAACAGCCCCTGTTCCCTCAGCCACTTCTCATAAAACTTGTGCTCTAGACAGCTTTGTTTCTCTTGATCCAGCCAGAAAAGACTGCACCCATCCAAGCCGTGAAGAACCTGTTTCTCCAGGAGAATGCTGTGGAAAACAATATCAAACGCTTTACTAAAATCTAGGTATACAACATACACAGCATCTCCCTCCTCCATTACCTTTTCATTGAAGGAGATCAGGTTAGTCGAGCAGGACCTTTCATGTAGCCATCTGCTATAGCACTCCAGGTGTGCAAGTCATCTCACCATGTTTTTAGGATGCAACTCTATCAGTTTTCCTGCTGCACAATGGATTCCAGCTCTTCCTGATTTTTATCCATTACCCCCACATTGTATCATTCAGGGCTTTTTCTTTTTTTTTTTAGCTAGAAATGAGACCTATAAAGATGTTCTAAATGTAGACATATGTGATTCATTAATGTAATTTTAGATTTCCATTTGTCAATAAGGATGTGATTCATTAATGTAATTTTAGATTTCCATTTGTCAATAAGGAAGAATAAATAGAGTCATACAGGTATCACAGGATCAACACTGAAGTCACTTGTCATGTGACTGAAAAAAATTTCTGGAGAAGAATGGATTGGAAGTCACTTTTTAATTGTATAAAGTTAGGTTGCCTGCTAGATTAGGAAACCTGAAATAACAATTTCTAGTAATAGTGCATCATTCATCTTATAAATATAATTTCTTTAGACTAGGGCTTTTAGGAATTGCTGATGGAGAGTTTACTTTCAAGCATTATTAATGGCCTCTATTATTTTTGCTTACTAAAGTGGATTACTGGAAAATAACAGGTATGACATGTCCAGGACTGTAATTGAATATATTTAATGGACTTCTTCCCTACGATCTTTTTTAATCAGTTAGTTAGTAAATATAGGCTTATGATCTTTCCATTCATGTGCCCCAAAACTGAAAGGCAAATGGAAGGACTCTTCATCTGAACCTGTAAGCATATACCAGTTTTACCAGCAGGAACTTGTGTTGAACCTACCAAGATAGTGGATGTCTGTGCAAGCTGTAAAGCAAGAGAGAAGCTCTACTTAGCTGATATTCCTAATACATGGAAGAGTTCTGAGTGTTTGTTGCAATCCTAAAGTGCTGGCTGTTGTGGCTTAATCTAGTAAATCTGTAACCTTATATGAAACTCTACCAGTGTAACGGACAAAATATCATTTACTACTTAGTTATCCTTAGCATACCCAAGTGGAAGACCAGGCATTTAGCTGTTGGAAAGTTCTTCAAGCTGTTCTAACATCAGAAGGAAACTTGAAAAGGCATCTTCTAAGAAGAGTGTTCAGTTTTGCATGGGAGAGCATTGTGGTGTAGCAACACCTGGAAGCTTATTCATCTAAGTGCAATGGGGAAGACAATCAGAATTGTAAATATAAGAAAACTCATGGGTTGAGATAAACACAGTTTCATAGGTAAAGCAAAAGTTGCATGTACAAGCAAAACGAAATAAGAATTCATTCACTACTTTGTATTGACAGGCAGGTGTTTAGCTGTCTCTAGGAAGGCAGGGCTTCATCACATAACGTTTACTTGGGAAGACAGACACCATAACACCAAGTGCCTTCTCCTCCACCTTCTTTCCTTGAGCTTTTATAGCTAAGGACAATATCATAAGGCATGGGATATCCTCTTGGTCAGCTGGAGTCAGCTCTCCTAGCTCTGTCCCTTCACAGATTTTTGTGAGCCCCTATCCTACACACTGGCAGGGCACTTTTGAGAAGCAGAGAAGGCTTTGACACTGTGTAAGCAATAACTAAAACATCCCTGTGTTATGAATACTGTTTTCAGAACAAATCCAAAATATATCACTGTGCCAGCTGCTATGAAGACAATTAACTCTATCCCAGCCAAAACCACTAAACAGAAGGGGAGTAACACAGCTCTGATGTGCTATAGTGAAAAGATTTTTTTAGCATGAGGAGAGTCAAGTTTTGAAATAAGTTGCTCAGAGACAGTTTCAAGATCTGAGGGGAGAAAGCCCTGAAAAAAACAGTCTGATCTCAGCTGGCCTAAATTCGAGCAGGAGGTAGAGAACTCCTGTGATCCTTTCCAGGCTGAATTGTCCTGTGGCTGAATATGGCAGCCCAAGAGAGGTGAGCCTGCTCAGGCTCCATGTCCCCACATTCAGCATTTAGCAAAGCTGAACATTTACTCCAAAAGACATGCAGAGAGAAGTAAACAACACGTGTAGATATCCACATGGCCAGCCACACAGATCAACAAAGACAGAAATGCAAACAATATTAATGAAAACACAAAACACACTAACAGCCTCATGCTGTTCTCTTCTCTGGTTGATCAAGATAAAAGCCCATTAGTGGAAAGTTTATTGGCATACATGCACATACATACAATGTGAATCTGTCCAGAGTCTGGCTTTGGACAGTCTTGTGTGAGTGGGTAGCCTGAAAGATTTAACATTTCCCTAGTGATATTTTGCATCTAAATTACAACACAATCAAAATGCAATAGGAGACTGTGTATTTGAATTTTGTATCCACAGATCTGCATTAATGAGCTGGGATTTGATGAATATATAAAGAAGCAGAATTTTTGCACTAAAAAAAAAAAAAAAGAAAAGAAAAGAAAACTACTACTACTACTGTCTTACTCTGAATATTAGCTTGGTAATCCTGAAGCCAGAAGAAGTGAAATGTAGCACAGATTCAGGGTGGTTGTAGCCTTTATATTTTGCCTCATTTTTAACACTTGAACCTAAATGGTATTGAACTCTTTCTGTTAGCTTCGAACAAAAGAAAGAGAATGTCTGTCCAACAGACATTCAAATTATTCTGTAGTCATTGATTCCTGAGCGCCTCTGATGATTTTTACCTATTTTTGAAAACAAATTTGTATCTGTTCCTGATAGATGCTGAACAAACATTTTCCTTTAAAGTATATCAAGTTGTGTCTTTATACGATTGCTTTACATTGAAGACTCTGGTGAGTAGATTTCATGTTTCTTTACATAGGAATCAATGTTGCTTATTATAACAGTTTTCTCACAAGTATCACAATAGTTGGTAGTTAATTTAAAGATGTTATTCTGGATGCAAACAACTGTATGATACAGCCTTCTATGCTTTAGATGACTGAATTTTTCAACCTTAAATTTGTGATTTAGTTTGAAAATGTCATTAATAGTTAACATACAAAAGGTTGTGAAAGAATACATATGTATGTGTGAAATGGAATCAAGATACAGGTCTGTATGTCTACATGTTAAAATAAGTGTTATATTACATATATAGGTTACAATATGCATATACATACACATAACATGCATATATATATTTAACAGGTTATAACAATATATATTTGTGTGTTAGAATGTCAAAATTAGCTCAAGAGTTTGGAACCTTTTAATTTTCCATACTGTGGCTGCAATATTTGTTTTCCTAAAATAATACATTATCTTACAATTATATGGTATTTTTCATCTTTAGAAATCAACAGAAGCCTTATTTCTTAGTTTCATATAATCCATTTTGTATTTCATGGCAATACAATGGGCCATTTGGTGGACACAACTTCACTTTATTCTCATTTTCAGACCCCTTTAAACTGCATAGGTATATAATCTTGCCTTTGTGTAACCAGAAGTCACAGCCAGGATTGTCATTAGAAGAATCAGTCTACTGATCACTGGGACTCAGCAACATTGCATGACTCTTAAGACAGCAAGGGAAGGGTCATGAGATAGGAAAGATAAAGAGACATCTTTAAAAAAATTAAACTGGCTTTTAAATGTTAAAATTAACTAGGCATTCCTTTTTTTAAAAAAGGTTTTATTTAATTAAGTCACTCAGCAATAAAATTGGACAGCTTCAGTAAAGGAAAATGTACATGCTGTAGTCACTAAGGAACATGCCATGACTGAAAGTTTTCAGTCTAAAATAACACATAATCTAAGGCTAAAATAATTCTATCTACTTGCCAAGGAGCTACTGAGATGTCCATTAGAACAGGATCCTCAATGAACTACTAGCTGCTACAGTAACTAATGCAACAGGAAATAAAATCCATACAGTTCTCAGAGACTGCTGGGGAACTGCTAGTCTGCCACCCATTCATACACTGTTGATCAGGCTGAACTGAAGGAAGCAATCTTTCTAAGGCAGTGACTAAAACAGCAGAGGTCAAAAGAGAGATTTCCTTTCAGAGAGAGGATGGTAAAGGCTAACGCTGGCTCTCTGCCTTCTTTACAGAATCACCTTGCAAAACCAGACATTTCACCCATCACAGTTTCAGTGGCATTCCCTGCAACAGTGTCAGTAGGAGGCCATGCTTTCAGAGAGCAAAGACTACTTCTCACAGATAAAACATTCCAAAACTCTTATCAGGGGCATGAACTACAGTGAAAGATACAGCACTAGGAAGACAAGGCAGTTATCATAACTGATTTAACAAAAATCCTGTTTAAATAGAGCTACAGATTTTAACACCTTCTGATAACAGGGCACCTCTATATTCACAGAGAACGTTGCTTATGCTTGGTGATGTTCTGCGTAAATTTATATGTATGATAAATGAAGCTGTAACCCACTTTTTAAACATTCATGAAGTTTCTCTGTCATCTTCAGTCACACATACAGGCCAAAAGGAATACAGTACTAGCAAAATAATCACCTCCAAAGTTTATGAGATATACGATTTCCCTCTCCTTCTAAGGATGCGACCTTACCCTTAGCCGTCTTTCTTATGAGTTCTCTTCTGTGAATGATAGGCTGTTGTTAACATTAAAACCAGCAGCTGATTAAATCTCAGAAAGAATGACAACCAAGTTCTAAATCTCAGGGACTCTAGAATAAGGACCAAAGTCATATAGCATTGCTTTGGACTCAGGCTGGTGAATGTGAGATTGTAATATGGAGCAGCAAAACATTAAACACCTTGATCTCAGTATTTCATACTTTGCCCATTTAGTAGTCAAATGCAAATTCTAAAACAACAGTACTTCTTGCAGATTTTCTTCAAAAGACTCCTGCCTTTCTACTAGTCTAATCATACCCAAGTTCACATCAGCTACTGACATTGAAATGTCTGCATCCTTCTGGTCTTTATAAATTTATTTTTTTTCCTAACTCTAGAATCTTAAATGCATCATTGCAATTCTACTGTGCTAAGAAAACCCTCTAGCAAAATTATGTCAGCTTGCTATCAGGTTTATGTTTTAGGGTGGTATTGAAGAAAACTTTCTTGATTATAGTAAGATAAATTCTCCAGACAATTTATGTTAATTTTTTTAATGGAAGGGAAGTTTGGAAGACAGTGATTATTAAAACAGGGAAACTCATCCAGCCTCTTATTAGATTAGATAAGGAAGTCATTTTGCTTAGAGTAACAAATTTGAAATCTCTTAATTTTCTTTCCCACTCATGTGACTCCAGCAGTTTAGATAAAACAAGCAGTTAAAGCAGATGATGAGTATCAGATCTCAAGTTAGTACAAAGTAAATTGAATGCTGATGTATCTCTTCTCTTTGCAACTTTGCTGCAGCTGACAAGGTTCACTTTGCAAATATTTTAACTCATTAAGCAACATTACAGAGGTCCCAGAGTCAGTTAGAGAGAAATAAATAAACACCTTTTAGCTCGAAGGATTTCCTGACCCAAACAAACATGAAATACACTTCAGGTTTATGTATTGGTTTTAATGAAAATTCACATAATAAATCATCATCAGCATTTTCCTTTCACAACAGCTATTTTCTATTTTCAGCCATTTTGTTAATTGGCATACATACTCCAGGAAGCCTTCCAGTAGACATGCCTCAATAAAACCTTGCTGTAAACAACCAAAAGACTTTAACTGACATCCATGGTTTTTCAATCAGGCCCTCCTTACACACTGCACATCTATGCTTGACACAGCTATATTTGGGATTATACAGTGTCCAAAGCTACTTGGTGGCAGATTATGAGGCTGGATTTACATTATTCTGTGAAACTCAGTGAATTAACATCTAGTGATAAATTCAAATAAGTACATGAATATCGCTTTTCTCTGCAAGGCTCACCAAAAACACTTTGGAAAGAGACTTTGTCTTGCAGCATCAAAAGACCAGGAAAAAGGATCAAGGAACTCTATTAATCAACTAGAGATATGATAAAGACAGTTTAATAAGTGAAGCAAAACTGAGCATGCAAGCAAAGCAAAATAAGTAGTTCAGTCACTTATTCCCATCAGCAAACAGATGTCCAGCCACTGGCTAGAAAATAGAGCTTCAGCACATACAACAATTCCTGAAGACAAGCACCATAACTTCAAAAGTTTCCACTTCCTCATCCTTTACCTCAGTTTTGATTGCTGAACATATAATGAATAGAAAATCCTGTTAGCCAGTGTGGGTCATCTGTCCCATCTGTGTCCTCTCCCAACTTTATATACAGTCTACTCACTGGAGGAAAAAAACAAAATCTTGATACTGTGCAAACACTTCTCCACAGTAACCAAAACACTGTTGTGTTACTGACACTTTTAGTCACGAACTTGAAGACACAGAACCATACAAGATACCATAAAGACAATTAACTCCATCCAAGCCAGACCAAGCCCATTAGTTTACAAAAGAGTTAACAAATTCAAAATATTAAGCTTCAGACTTGCATGCAGTAGCTTGATTATCTATGGTGCTAAATTATTGAGGTGGTCACAGGTTTTGTCAGCCAAAGCTACTTCTTGAACAGTCCCTGGCCGTAGCTCTGAAGTGAGCACAACCCAGGGACCACTCTCAGTAGGCAGTTTGAAAGCAGTTACTCTGTTTTTAAGAGAAAGAGGTTGCAGCAATACGCATGTGGTCTCAGGTCGCTAGTTCCAATTAGGTTTGTAAAATAAACAAACCTGTATTAGATGCCTTCTCATATATATATATTCACTTGGATTCTTATAAATATTTGGATTCACATTTAAAAGCAAATAACCCATGAATCTTTAAACAATAGTAAAAATAACTGAGGAGAGAGACATAAACCACTTAGACCAAAATTGCTGGAAGCTACTTTTAACTACCTTCGTCACTATTGTACATTGTAATTGTATTTGCATTTACAATCCTGTTTGAAAAGAGCATTGTCACATATCCTTGCCCATCTTCTTCGATTAATTACATCACTGTCAATATGCTAACTAAGGATTTTGTTAGTCTGTTTTTATGTCATTGATCTAATATTCCATTACTCTGTTATATTAGTATAATTTTTTCTTATAGTGTATCGGTGATATTACTAAGGATCTTACTAAAGTTCTTTAAAGCATCAGATGTTATATCATTAGTAAGATCCTTACATCTCTACATGTAAGTCAAGTAGCATCTTTTCTTAGATCAGCTGATTCAGTTGGGAGAAAAAAGACTAGCATCTGGACACACAGGTGTGTCTGACCTATAACTCTATGTCTTGTATGCCCCTGTGTATGACATATAAATACCTTTTCTTGCTTAAATTCAGGTGATCTCTTCATATTGTTAATTTTCCTAATATTTTCCAGATAGGAAACAAGACAATTATTGTACATTTCAAAAAACCCAACAACCCCTCCCACCCAACAACTCCCCTGTATGTCCAAATCAGATTGACTTAAAATATGAGAGAACACCTTTATTGAAAGAAAGAGGACAAAGATTATAATTTTTACCTAAAACTCTTCTTTTGATAGACCCATGACATGTTCTTCAGTTATCCCATTAGCTTTTTTAATTGTCACTTTTTTTTGTTATTATTTGTTTTTCAGGGAGTCTTACATTCTCCACACCTCCAGTCGTAGACCAGCCTCACATTGCACTAAATGTTGTGTAAGGAGAGTAAAACCAGAAATGTCCCCCATACGAAAATTATTAAAATCTGAATGTTCTCCCAAAAGTATGAATACAGAGCTTTCTATAGAACTTTATATGCTGAAAACTTTGCTGTTTTGTCATGAGTTCTCTTCTGTATTGTATTCCTGAAAAGGCAGAATCAATTACAAACTTTTATGTTAATCCCTTAAATTATACATTAAGCATGCTAAAGATCTTAAAGATGAAACCTTCGGATCAGCAGTGATGAAAACACTGCCAAACTAATAACCATAATGGAAAAATGTCTCAGCATTGATGCTGAGGAGATAATCTTCCTGTTTTTCAGTTTTCGATCATTTAATATGGAAGGGAAAGTGCTCTTCCCAGAATACAAATACTAAACATTTAGCCTTCAATACAGAGGATAAGACTAATATAAGTTCACTCCAATTTTTCATCTGCACATTGCTGTGGAATTTGAGTTTTTATTCTCTAGTGGAAGCCAGTTTTAAAAGCACACATTTGTGCAAAGACACTATTACAGTTCCAATTAGCACAATGAAGGTGTGAAATTGACAGTTTTGAAGCCAGAAAGATGGATAGATCTACCACACAATTACAGCAGAAACTTGCCATGGACAATGCAAGTGGATCTGTAGAAATACACTTATAACAGCAGAGCTTGACTTATAGATAGCAAGAAAAATAACCTACTTTA
Organism: Lathamus discolor; assembly: GCF_037157495.1. Taxonomy (NCBI): domain Eukaryota; kingdom Metazoa; phylum Chordata; class Aves; order Psittaciformes; family Psittacidae; genus Lathamus; species Lathamus discolor. Next base: position 103,586,677 of record NC_088888.1, read on the forward strand.
CTACAGGCACACACAGATAGGAGGAAAAGAAAAACCTGTGTCAGTAATCTCTGGTTTATGCTGGGTTTGTTGAAAATCTTGCATCTTTCCTTGTACATGAAGGAAAACTAAGCCTGAGACTTAGCTCCCCACCTGACAGCCCTTATAAACTTTGAAAACAGATGAATCTGAGATATGAGTGCCTATATCCCAGGACAAGACTGTGACTAGTTTCATTACTTTGTAAACATTTTTTCCCTTAAAAAGAAGAACAAGGATTTTAATCATAGTCTAAATTTTGAATTATTGGTTTGTTTTGCCTTATATTGCCTATATAATTCTAAACACCACAAGATCTGTTATTGTTGGGATCTCTTTAATTCCTAAAATATTGCCACTTTTTGAAGTGAGAAATATTTCAGTGGTTCTTAAAGAGATGTATATAGAACTCAATTAATTAATATGTAAGGATAGCTTGACAGAGTCAACTTTAGTCCTACAAAGACATATATGAAATAAAAGTTCCCTAGGAATCCATTTTCTGTTTATATAGAAACTTCACTAAAAAAGTATTAGTGATTCATAAAATGTCAAAAGGTGAAGAGAAAAAGGGAAGTTCAATACCAAATATCTGCATTTTTCTCCCACAGCTTCAGCTGTGCATTTAAGTTTGACAGTTTCACATTCCTGTGACTTTTCTGTTGTTTTTAGAATTCAAGAGGTGTTTAGTAACTACTTAATCCCTCAGTGATTAGAGACCACTTTACAAAATAGTCTCAGTAAATAAGGTTAAATTTGGAAGTCAAAGAAAAACCAAGTAAACAAACAGAAAAGCAATAGTATTTTTTATAAAATAAGAAAATTCTCATGCAGTAAAATAGCAGTTTTCCTGAGTTGTACATGATACAAAGCCTAACACATAATTAGTCCCCAAAATACTGTCACTATAACATAATTAGAAGATCCAGATCAACAAAGACAACTTTTCATAAACATCTAAGACAATTAAAATTACAATCTCCAGCTCCAATATTATCACCAGCTATTTAGCATTTCTGAATTTCAAATATCATTCAGAATATTTTTATTCTACAGGAGCTTCTTGAGCCTTTGACTAGGACATTATTTCATCTTTCATTTAGATAAAGAACCCAGTATCACTTGCAGTTGAATAGGGAAAAGCTGCCATGTATAAAGGTATTATATCACAAAAATCACACAATTTCATGGAACGCCTGAGGTTAGAAAGTCCCTTTGAAGATGATCTAGTCCAAAGCTTTAGGACCCATAGCAGGTTAAACCAGAGCAGGTTGCCCAGGACAGTGTCCAGCCAGGTTTTGAGTATCGCCAAAGGTGGAGACTTGACAGTCTCTCTGGGCAGCCAGTTCCAGTGTCTGACTAACCTCACAAAAAAAGAAAGGGGTTTATTATGTTCAGATCGAATTTCTGTATTTATATTTGTTATTCTTGTCATTTTACTGGGCACCATTGAGGCAGGCTATGTTTTCTTTATTCTCCCTGGTCATCTTTATACACTGATGAGACCCCCTGAACCTTCTTTTCTCCAGATCCACATTGCTCAGCTTCTCCTTATGGGTCAGATGTTCCACTGTCTTAATCATCTTCCTAGACCTTTGCTGGACTCGTCTATGGACTCGATGCCTATGTCTCTCATACTAGAGTGCCCAGAACTGGACCTAGTACTCCAGATGGGTCTTGCCAGGACTCACTAAAGGGGAAAGATCACCTCCCTCGACCCACTGGCAATGTTCTGTTTTTTGCAACTTAGAAGGCTTTTGGCCTTTTTTGCCTCAAGGGCACATTGCTGACACGTGGTCAGCTTGATCCAGTGGGATTTCCCCACCCCCTTCTCTGCAAGGCTGTTTTAGATCTGTTTTGACCCAGACTGTATGGGTGTGGGGGGTTTTTCCTCTCCAGGTGCAGGACTTGGAATTTCCCTACATGAGGAGTACTGGCCTATTTCTGTGGTGGAGGACTCTGTGAACACATCTACCAGCCTCTCAGTTTTGTATCACCTGCAAACTTGCTGAGGGTGCTCTGTGTGCCACTGTCCAGGTCACTAATGAAGATGTTACGCAGGACTAGACTCAGTATCAAGCCCTGAATAGACCACTTGTGACCATCCTCCAGTGACACCTTGTGCTGCTGATCCCCATTGGCCAGAAGTTCAGTCAGTTTTCAGTCCATCTCACTGTCCATTAGCTAGACTGTAGTTCATCACTTTATATATGAGAATAGTATGGGAGATGGTATCAAAGCCCTACGAAGGCCAAAATAAACACAATCCTCCTCCCCTAATCCACTGAGCTAGTTATTTCATTTTAGAAAACTATAAGGTGGATCAAACATACCTTCACTTTCAAAATTCATGCTGATTGCTCCCAGTCAATTTGTCCTTCATGGGTTTGGATTTACAGATTTAGCTGCCTCATCACCTTCCCATGGATCGAAGTGAGGATGACCAGCCTGCAGTTTCCTGGGTCCTCTTTCTTCCTGGGTCCTTTTGAAGATAAGAGTGACATTTGCTTTCTTCCAGTCCTTAGGAGTCTCTTGATTGCATGATCTTTCAAAAATTATCAACAGTGGCTTCACAATGGCAGCTTCCTCAGCACTCATGAATACAAAATATCAGGTCATATGTTCCTATGTATGTCCAGATTGTTCAAATCTTATCTGTCCCGATCCTCCTCTACAGAGATATCAAGCTTTCTTCAAAATCACTATTTAACATTCAGCTGTTGTGTAAGAATTATCTTTATTGTTATATAGCTAAGAGTAGCAATCTACCATCAACAAGTAGATGCAATCTCCCATCTTAGCAATTTTATACTGTCCTCTCCATCCCCTGCTAACTCCCGTGTTTGCTCCAGACATTAGCTAAATATCATAGGTCAGGTTGTGGTCTCTTTAGAACAAGTACTGACACTTTAATACATTTCTGCAAGAGCTTTGCGGCCTCATTTGTGTTGTTTCCTGATGCCGCTCCAGTGAAAAGATGTAAGTACATAGTAACAATTATAGACTTAACAACAGGAGACACACTGACTGGACATGCAGCTACCGTTGGAAAGTCTATAAAACAGGAATTAAATTCAAGCAAGTGAAGTGATAAGATAGGTACTTTTTTTTTTTGTAATGCATCTGCAGAAGTCTGAAGAAAGATGATCATTTCAAGAGCTTCAGTTTCTTGAATTTATAATTCCTTGAGAAGTTGCATATCTGATTTCACTCTAGTAATCCTATTCCATATGCAAAATAAAAGATCAAACACCCCAAATTCAGTCCATATTATTATAATCATTTCCTCAAGATTGTTCCAGCTTTATTTCCTTTGGAGTTTTGCAATTCAAATGTTCTGATAAGCCCCTAACATGTGTGAGAACAAACATGCAACAAGTAGCTACACGCGGAGTGAGAACATGGAGGAAACTGCAAGCCGTCTAGATTCAGGACATTCCATTGTTCCAGCCATCATCTGTTCTATTTGTCCATCAGGTCTGACTTCAGATCTCCTTCCCAGGCTCTATTTGTTCGTAAATATAAACCTTTTAAAAAACAGGCAGATAGCATCTGTGCTAAATTAACATCAATAATTTAAATGTCTGTTCCAAAAGGCACAGAGGTTGACCTGCAAATAAAAAAGTATCTTCCTCCAGATGTCCAAATGTTTCTCCTTTAACCCATTGTTTCCATAGTGCCCATGATCTTTCTTTTCCCATAGGCACATTAAAGGGAAAAAGAACCTCTGTCCTGTGTTAGAACTGAATTAAAATGGATGTTTATTAATGCCAAATTATCCATGGCACTTTTTTTTTTCCTTAAAAACATTTGTCTGTTTCGTTATAAGCATGCCACCAAAAATGGCAGAAATAATAGTTCTTTCAGCATTAAAAACAGCTGAGCTGGGAATCTCTTAAAACCTCCAGACAGCGCAAGATTCCCAAAGCAATTTTAATGCTGGTAAACTTCAGGTGAACATCCAAACCATTAGGCATAAAGCTGACACATATGTGAGCTGCATCATGTTTTAGATTTATTTTAATTTTACAGCTTCTCGAATAAGTATACCACCACAGAAGGTATCTTTGAAAGCCTGATACTGAATTGCAGCAAGCTCAACAAACTTCAGCTGAAATCAATAATGTAGTAGTATAGTCATCAATCTACTCCTTACTTGTTTAATCCAGGCCAAGATTTAGACAGATTACCTATGGTGACACTGCATACTAACACAGGTATTATTAGTGTCTGCAAGCTGGAAAACCAGGGAGAGTTTTTCTTGTGTATGAGCAGGGCAGCAGCTCTAATAAAGAACAGTGACTTTATTTTCCATATGGATCTGAGGAGAAACTCATCCTTTTGCGATGGATAACCTCAGAAGGAAAGATCTTCCAGCTACGAGAAATTCAGTGTGTAGCAAAAGGGTCTCTCTGGAGGCATGGACAAAGAAGGTGGTGTTCTACAATCCCCCTTGGGTCTGACTTAAGGTATAAAATGTATCTCATTGTATGGTGAGAAGAAATTATAGGACTTCTTCCAGTGAAAAATAATTTTTTTCCCTTTTACCTGAATATTCTTTGTATAAAATTACTAAGAATCATAACCAAAGGGAAAATGGAGAAGAATATGATTGGAAGATATGATGGATATGGGTAGGAAGAAAAGGGATACAAAAATAAATGGAAAAAAAAACCCAAGTCAATACTCTGTATGTATTCATATGGGTTTCCTTTAACAAACCCAACTGTTGGTTTTCCTTTGTTAACACATCTGCTGTGATGCTTGTGAAATTTGTTTTTTGTCTTAAGAAGTTAATGTTTCATGACTGATGTCTCCAGCAGAATTCATGGTGACTGATATGCAAGGATGGCCTGAGGCCTGACATATCTTTATACTGACAATCAATGTCAGACATTGCATGGTAATTAAAAGGAATAAAAACTGTGTTTATTCTAGAGCTTAAATACATCATTAAGATGTAGTCTTCTAAAGCTACTCAGTAACATGGAGATTTGGCCATCTAATGAGTTATGGTTTATTTCCCCAGTTTCAATGTTCACTATCACATGGTCAAAACAGTTGGCATCTCACAAGGCTATTTTAGGAATTGCAGTCATTATTTTTATTTTTTATCAGAGGATATATTTTAATCATCCTGATCAAAATATTAGGCTGATGATTAGGGTCAAAACTTTGCAGTACATTTTAATGAGAATTCCTATTCCCAAATTGCCCTGTCATTTCATAAAAGTGTAGTAGTTAACATCCTCCTAAGTAGACTGGTTTTGTCTTTAAATATTTGATGCTGCTCTGAAACCAGAATGATGATGTAGAAAACAAATTCATTTGACCAGCTGACACTGAAGAAAAGTGAAACACAGATAGCAGTCTTTGTATGTAGCTCTAAGGGTTTGGCTTGAAAGAACTCAGGAAGCAAATCATGGAACTTCTATATGTAATTAAGGTCTGAGTGATCTGCTTTAAATCCTACCTTTGCATTCTGAATCTGAAACTAGCAGTGGATTTTTCTGATTTTCCCACTCTTTCTGTTTCTAGAGAAACAGCACCTCCCCCAACAGAAGCAGATTCATAGTCAGAAAGATGCTTCTCCAACACATTATTTTGGAACCACTGTGGGGATCACACTGCCTTTAGCAACTCATTAGCTTCTGTCCTTGGTACAGCATATGTAGACCTCAAACCGCATGTTCAGCAAGTATAAACTTATTTTGTTCTCTTGCCTTGAAGGGTTTTATGCTAACCAGCTGAAGATGTTCCCTACACATGTTCTGGATTTTTTTACTATTTTTTTTTTAATGTAAGAGTATTATTTTCTATAGAGAATCCTGTGTCTCATTTCTTTATACAGTACTGTTGGTTCTTCAGTTCAATTCTACATCATTGATACATCTACATCAGTGTTAGAGGCATGGAGTACTTGACAATACTATAAAGAAGCTAAAATTTAAGGGTAACAGAGTTCTAGAGTACCAGCCTGTGTATGCACAGTGTGAAAAATAGTGGAAGAAGAATCCAAATAAACAAACAAAAAAAAAAAGATGCAAGGGAGAGAACATGGCTTCTGACCCCCATAGTTTCAGGAAATACTGCAACTGTGATTGGGGAAATCAAAGGCTTTGGAGAGCTTCTTAAAAAGGAAATAAAAGGAAAACAGCTGAGAATGATGCAGGAATATCAATGAAGGATATGTGTGAAAACCAGATAAGGAAAAAGCAACATCAATACAAAATTATTGGTAATAAACCAAATCATTAGCAAAGATTATGTTCAACACCCCCTGTTTGCCTGAGACTCTGAAGGTAGAAGCCTTGAAAACTGTATGTAGAATACAGAAACAGTTCAGATCATAAACAGGATGAATCTATCTTCTAGTTTGAAACAAAATGAACCAGATCTTTTGAGTGACACTCCTCTTTTCAGTCCTGCTTCAATCATAAATTCAGAAAGCTGCTACAGTTGTTCCTAATAGACCAATACGAATTATTTCTCCTCTCTTTTTGCATCACTTCCTACCTTTTTTTTTCTGTTGGCTTAAATAGACCTCAAATGAGTTTCATTGCCTCTTTGCATATGTCTGTCTATTGATTACTGGAAATGATTAGTGTATTTTACTTTGGAGTTAGGCATCTGAATAAGAGTCCTAAATTATTGAGTCTGGCTTTTGGTGTGCTATCCACAGAACACACTGGTTTTGCATTCACAAAATGAAGGACTATATCATTGGGATTTATAAAGAATAGAGTTAATTCATACAAAGGTGAAAAAAATCGTGTTAAATTACACAGGCAATTCTTGCCCTTCCAGATGGACCCAGTTTATATGTTTCTGTCGTGGTTTAAGCGCAGGCGGTAAGTCAGCCATGCAGCCCTCTTGCTCACTCCCCCCACTTTCTTCCCCCCACCCCCTTCCCCACTCCTGGAAGGACGGGGAGGAGAATTGAAAGAATGTAACTCCCACGGGTTGAGATAAGAACAGTCCAGTAACTAAGGTATAACACAAACCACTACTGCTACCACCAATGGTAATAATGATAAGGGCAATAACAAGGGAAGAGAACACAATACCACCCGTCGAAACCCAGCCTAACCAAGCAGTGAGCCTGCCCTTCCGGGTAACTCTCAGTTACATCCTGGCCATGATGTGCTGTGGTATGGAATACCTCTTTGGCCAGTTTGGGTGAGGTGTCCTGTCTCTGCTTCCTCCTGGCTTCCCCTCCTTCCTGGCAGAGCATGAGACTCAGAAAGTCCTTGGTCAGACTAAACATTTGAGCAGTAACTAAAAACATCCATGTTATCAGCATTGTTCCCAGGCCAAAAGTCAAAAACATACTTCACCAGCTACTAAGAAGGAGAAAAAATCACTACTACTGTTAAACCTAAGACAGTTTCATTCATAACCACATGAGTTTGTGTTTATGAATGAAATATGACATTTCTATGAGCAAATCTTTGGAACTGGTTTGGTCTCTGTGTAATGGCAGATAATAATATTTCCTTTTTTTACAAAGCAAAACATATTAAACATGCTATCAAGTCTAGTAAGTATAGTCTGCTGCTAACACTAATCCTGAGAATGTAGATTATTTATGTTTAAAGCCATCATAGCTTGCCAGAGTGACAGATGAGTTTGGTGTCTTGGATACTTACATAAATGCTTGGACAGGTATCTGAATTTCATCCAAAGAATGAACTTCTTAAAAATGAAACATTTGGCTAGAAATGTTTCATAAACAGGTTCTCTTCCACTGCATCCAGTATTTTCTGCACTCAGCGTGGCTTGAAAGACATAGAGAACAGTGAAACTCCATTTGTCTCTTGCTGAGGTTTTTGATGCAAGGTCTACAGCATTGGTCCAGTCCGGAGAAGATCATTCTGTGGACAAATGTGTCATCTTGTGTCCCAGCATCATCCTGAAATGGAATCTCAGTACAAAATATTAGGCCAGCTTCAAACATCCTGGAAGTGCATACGATTTGTTCTGTTCTGAGAGAAGGAGAATGTGGCCTTAGCTTGTGTTCCCTATAGGTAAATGGTTTACTGTAAGTCTTTTCTGGTTCAGGAATTTCCCTCTGTTTAAATAATGAAGCATAACTATTTTGAAGTTAAGATAATGCCAATAAGTATGCCTCTGCTGAAACAGATGACAATTTTTCTGTCAGGGGGCAGGATTTCACAAGTAATGGGCTCTTTTACATACAAATTAAAGTCCTTAATAATGTCTTACACTGATTATTTTAAAAATACATAAGAAACTATATTGCAGGCAAATCTTTGGATCAACTTTATTATAAATTAATTATCATTTTGTTTCCTGATTTTCCCAGATGGCAAACAGAAATAGATAAAAGAAATTAATAATGTTGGAAATCATTCATTACAGTGGTGTTCCTTCCCTGGATTAAAGACAAGTATCTTGGTATTAAAATAGTGTTGTGAAATGCAGAATCAAGCCCTTCGAAAAAAATTCCAGAACAGTAATTATACTGCAGCTTTACCAGTGACCCGTCTGACGATAGACATCCTCTTTAGTTTTGCTTAGGATTTAGCTGTTGAATACCCTTATAATCTTCTCAATGCCTTTTCTTCTAAACAGTGCCGTTTGCCCTGAAGAAAATTCTTTGTTGCCCTATGCTAGAAAGAATAAAATGTAGCACTTACTGGGTGCTTCACATCTTCTAGCTTAGAGCTCTTGTGGGTATAATGGCCTATACACATAATCAAATCAAGTTTTGTAGGTTGAGGTAATCTTTCACATAAAGCTGTTATGACTGGAAAAAAATACTGTGAGTATTGTGGGTTGAAGTTCCTTGAATAATAGCTCAACTCAGTAACTGTTCAGGTCTAGGTGTTGTTGGAATCATTGCATTTAGAGGCAAAGGCTATATATGCATCTTTCATTTGAACTTCTTCCCACTTGCATGTTTTTGGAGGTGTACTGGAGACGCAGATGCCATGATTAGCTTTACCCAGCTAACAGGTGTGGACGGAAAAGGGATGGGCCTGGTGTTGCATGCATTTGCAAAACAAAGGAGGTGCAACCTATGAAATCCCCTGTACTAAAGCGGTTTGTAGCCAGAAAGATAGGTTTTTTCCCCACACAAATATCAGTTGGTCTAATGGAAATATTTCACTTTCAAAGCACTGTACAAGCATAAGTCAATGTTTTGGTAAAACAATACATGAGTTGATTCTCAGTCCTCTTTCGGTGCTTCGTAGCTTGGTAGTAAAACTAGTAGCTAGGAACAGACATGTCCTTCCTTTATCACTCCAGAGTTTTAAGCTATTTCCAAAATACTACATCAGCATTCTCATATTCAGCTCATATATTCAGTCCTAAAAGTTTTCTTTTATCAATATACTGAGATCAGAATGGATAGTTAGGCTGCACAGGTCTCATCTCTATTCTGCCTCAAGAAAGTAGCACTCTCAATACTGAAACATAAGTACGTACCCACATGATCTTAAATCTTATGAATAAGAAAGGAGGAAGAGGCTTACAGCTAGAGCACATGGCCCTGCCATGAAAAAAGAAACTACATACAAGAAGAAAGCTTTATAAAGGAGTTATAGGACATATCATCTATTCTCAGCAGCATGCAAAAGAAATTAGAAAGCAAAAAATGAATTAGAAGTACCTTAAATAGCAAATTATTGCAGCTTTTCTAGGGAGCAAAAGCATCACTATTGTATATGAGAAGTTCTGAAAGTTCGTTGAGAAGACACAAATAGTACCTTGTATAACTTTGCGATAAAACGTATTTCCATTTATTATCATTATCTAAACAAGTTCATTAGCATTTTATCTTACAAAACAACAGAAAATACAATTAAATAGGTGTCGTGGTTTAAACAAAAGTCATCCATAAATCACACAGTCGCTCTCTCACTCCCCCGCTTCTTGCCCTCCCCCTACTCCCGGAAGGATGGAGAGGAGAATCAAAAAGAATGCAACTCCCACGGGTTGAGATAAGAACAGTTTAGTAACTAAGGTATAACACAACTCACTACTGCTACCACCAATATTAATAATGATAAAGGAAATAACAAGAGGAAAGAATACAACACCTCAACACCGGCCGACCAATAACTCACCCCACTCCCCAAAGCCGAGCACCGACTGATGCCTCGTCCAACTCTGCAGTCCTCCTAGTCCTTCCGGGTAACTCCCAGTTACCTCCTGGGCATGACGTGCTGTGGTATGGAATACCTCTTTGGCTAGCTTGGGTCAGGTGTCCTGTCTTTGCTTCCTCCCAGCCTCTCCTCTTCCCTGGCAGAACATGAGGCTCAGAAAGTCCTTGGCCAGACCAAACATTTGAGCAGCAACTGAAAACATCGGCGTTATCAACACTGTTCCCAGGCCAAAAAATTAAAACACAGCACTGCACTAGCTACTAAGGAGAAAAATAACTGCTACTGCTGAACCCAGGACAATAGGCTGAGATACAGCCTATTTAAAATATGTTTATTTGTGGGGAGTTCTTGAGAAAACGGGCATGGTTTCTAATGAAGCCCTATGTTGATCTGCCACAATAATAAGAAATTGAGACATCATCCCCTACCTACACACAGGAAACAGAAAAGGATAATAGTGCCAGGAAGCAGTGATCTATTTTTTCTTTCTGCAAGAAGCTTAAGCAAAAATAAAACTGAAGTAATTTTGTTTTAGCAATGATTTTAACAATAGTACTTGTCTGAAATTAAAGAAATCTTGTTCATCCTGTTAAAATATTTACAACTTTAAAGTGGCTGCTCTTGAATAGATCCATATCTTTTTGTATTATTCAGAGATTTTGCGTAAAAAAATCCACAATCTATAATTTTCTGTGATTCTTTATCAAACTTTTCAATAATCAATCACATACATACACATGCACACTGATATTAGTTACCAGGCTTCATACTAATGATCTTCAGATTTTTTTTTTCCGGTTTTTTTTTTTTTTTTGTTTTGTTTTTTTTTTTTTTGTCCTGGTTTACCATGACTTCACTCAGATTTCATGTTTCAGAATATTTTCTCTGGAAGACCTTACACATTGAATGAACTGCATACCTAGGAGTAACACAATCCTATCTGTCATGAAAGACTTGTGAAGTATCACATTACCATCAATAAGTTGGAAAAAAGTAAGAGCATTTGTAAGAATCTCAAGGGTCAAAAGACTAGATTCACATGAGCAAAGATTTTTAAGTGACAGCAGAAATGCATAAATAAAAATTGTAGGATTCATTGAAACAGTTCCTATACTCTATAAAAATGCACGAATTCTTGTTTGAGAATCCAATGGGATTCTCCAAGAAGATATTTCAAGTATGTTTAGATAATCATGGTCATCAATACCAATATGTATAAACCCACAAGAGTTCTATTTATCAAGCTACTGAACATAGAGCAGGATCTCTTATTGTATCCTTCTGGTCTCTAGAATAAAGTATTCCCCTAGTTTAAGAGACTCTGGAAGTTCTTAGCACTTCTGAATTTGAAGCTGAACAGATCCACAGTGAAGATTTAGATGGATACTAATGTATGCTTCGAGACAGACTTTTGAAAAGTAAACAATCATTCTCTCTCTGGCATATCTGGGAGCAAATTTTGGCAGTTCTTTGCTTAGCAAGTAAATTAATTTCTTTATTACTTCTACTGCTATAACAGTTGAGATCCCTCTGTGTGAAGTCGGTTGTTATTGTGTTTAGGCATTGTGTATATTTGTATGAGACAACAGTCAGAAATAAAGGTATAACAGGAGACAAAGCATGCAGTTATCTCAACATATTAGCAGTCTAACACTTGCCAGGAATTTTGGGTGTGGTGGCAAAGAATTTTAAGTATCAGTACAAGAAAGAAGAGTGAGACTGAGGGAGAAGTTCTGTAATTTTCATAGAGGTGTTGTTCAAAGTGTGACGAGACTGTAGTGTCAATGATGAGAAGTGGTAGCAAAAGACTTGGAAAGCCTTAGATGATGTTTACCTGACTGGGAAGACCTTGGTAAGAAATAAAACAAGAAAAAAGCAGGCAGCTTATGCTGATGCAACAAAACAACAGGATAAGGAAAATAGATAAAGATTTTTGGTATAGGAAAGAAGTAGGGTGGGGAATTGCCTTTGCTACAATATTGTAAATTATTTAAATTACACTAGATTGAATTGACTAGAGATGGACTGATTTCAGAAAGGCCAAGAAAAGGTTAGCTCCTTACGTTGACCAATGAGCTTATTCCACCTTTAACAGTTGCCTAATATCTTTTTCTCCTCATTCACTATGAAGGAAAGAGCTTTGGATAACTAATCTCTTCTTTAGTCACCTCATTTTGCTTGACTTGAATCTTTCTCCAGCAATGAATCTCTCTAAAGATTGAGAGTAAAACACAATTGCAATTACATGCAATGAAAAATCGTGGCAGTCAGGTGAAGTTCCCAACAACTGGAAAAAAGGAAATATAACCCACATTTTCAAGAAGGGGAAAATGGAAGACCCGGGGAATTACAGACCAGTCAGTCTCACCTCTGTGCCTGGCAAAATCTTGGAGCACATTCTCCTGGAATGCATGCTAAGGCACATGAAAAACAACAAGGTGACTGGTGACAGTCAACCTGGCTTCACTAAGGGGAAATCCTGCCTGACCAATTTGATGGCCTTCCGTGATGGGGCTGCGGAACTGATGGACAGGGGTAGAGCAGCTGACATAATCTACCTGGACTTGTGCAAAGCATTCACAGAATCACAGAATCACAGAATCCCAAGGGTTGGAAGGGACCTAAAAAGATCATCTAGTCCAACCCCCCTGCAAGAGCAGGGTAACCTACAGTACATCACACAGGAACTTGTCCAGGCGGGCCTTGAATATCTCCAGTGTAGGAGACTCCACAACCCCCCTGGGCAGCCTGTTCCAGTGCTCTGTCACTCTTACAGTAAAGAACATTCAACACTGCCCCGCACGACATCCTTGTCTCTAAATTGGAGATACATCAATTTGATAGGTGGACCACTCGGTGGATAAAGAACTGGCTGGATGGCCTCACACAAAGAGTTGTGGTCAGTGGCTCAATGTCCAGCTGGAGACCAGGAACAAGTGGTGTCCCTCAGGGACTGGTGTTGGGACCAGTATTGTTCAACATCTTTGTTGATAACATGGACAGAAGTTTGCTGATGACACCAAGCTGTGCGGTTCGGTTGATATGCTGGAGGGAAGGAATGCTGTCCAGAGGGACCTTGACATGTTTGTGAGGTGGGCTGATGCCAACCTCATGAAGTTTAACCACAACAAGTGCAAGGTCCTATACCTGGGTTGAAGCAATCCCAGGCACAGCTAGAGCTTGGGCACAGCTACAGATTCAGGGCAGCCTTGTGGAGAAGGACTTGAGGGTGATGGTTGATGAGAAAATGAACATGAGCCATCAGCGTGCGCTCGCAGCCCAGAAAGACAACCGTATCCTAGGCTGCATCCAAAGCAGCATGACCAGAATTTAGAAGGAGGTGATCCTGCCTCTCTATTCTGCTCTCGTGAGACCTCACCTGGAGTATTGTGTGCAGTTCTGGTGTCCTCAACATAAAAAGGACATGGAACTGTTGGAAGAAGTCCATAGTAGGGCCACAAGGATGATCAGGGGACTGGAGTACCTCCCATATGAAGATAGGTTGAGAAAGTTGGGGCTGTTCAGCCTGGAGAAGAGAAGGCTGCGTGGAGACCTCATAGCAGCCTTCCAGTATCTGAAGGGGGCAGCTATAGGGCTGCCGGGGACGGACTGTTCATTAGGGACTGTTGTGATAGGATAAGGGGTAATGGGTTAAACCTAAACAGCGGAAGTTTAGATTGGATATAAGGAGGAAGTTCTTTCCTTTTAGGGTAGTGAGGCAGTGGAATGGGTTGCACAGGGAAGTTGTGAATTCTTCATCCCTAGAGGTGTTCAACGCCAGGTTCAACAGTGCCTTGGGTGGGATGGTTTAGTGTGAGGTGTCCCTACCCATGGCAGTGGTGTTGGAACTAGATGATCTTAAGGTCCTTTCCAACCCTAACTATTCTATGATTCTATGAATTGTGCTCTGTTAATTCTTTGTTGATTGGGTAAATATCTGTAAATAGGTACAGTCTTAGGTGACTGCAACATCCTAAGGAAAGACAGAAAACATTCACATCAATGGGGAGAAAAGAATATTGTCAGAACTTCAATTCACCACATGCTTAAAGAACATCTGCTGTTGCGGGTCAGGTAGGGATTTAGATTCGAAGTCCAAACTTTAAGTGTTTACATGCAAACTCTCATATTGAACTCCATATTAAACTGGTTATGTAAACAGAGGTACCTAGTGCTATTTCAGACATTATACACTTTCAGAGATCCCTCTATCTCCTGTGGGAAACCTTCTGGATCTCAAATGACAGAAGTTGCCTATTTTTAGGCAGCTGAACAAGACCTAAGTTTCTACTAGTGTGTTGCCTTTCTCATCTCCCATTTTACTGAATGGGGAGCTTCTAAGTACAGTTCATGGATGATACAGAGCAGTTCAGCTAATTAAATTTGGGTTTGCTAGGAAACAGTGATAACCAGCTCTCCAGACTACATTGACTGTGTTTGCCCAAGGGGGATCTCATGCTTGTATTTTGCCTAGACCCAGTTGCTGCTCCAGAAGGGTATAGACCTCTCTTAGCTTCCATGCTATACCCATGAGCCCCTTGAGTCCAAACAATAGCAGGGTTTCTGAAACTGAAACCCACCTGAGAAGCCAAATAACCATCCTGGAAGCTTAGACACCAAATTACATCTTGACTCTGACATTGTGAATGCCTTAAATAAATGTGAATCTGAATCTTGCTGCTTCTGGAGATTTCTATGTTAGAGTTTCACAAGCTTTACTTTAGGGCTAAAAACAGTTTCAGATTGTCTTCTCATCTTTCTCTCCAGTAACGAGTCAATCTTCACATGAGAGTAACCTTGGCTTAACCTCAATTGCAATTATATACAAAAATAGACATGAAGACTACTGTTACTCAAAACACAATATGCCTACAAAGAAAATAGAACCTAAAATAAAGGAAATTAATTAACGTCATTAGCCAGTGAGAATATTGGTGACCCAGCCTCCTTCCTAGCATAAGTATTTTTAATGGAGCTGCCCACATGGCTGAAATTTATCTGATAACTTAAATTCATGTTTGTCTGGAGAGCTGCTCTGTAAGACAGAATGAATCTCAGGTAAGTTACAAAGTAATTTGTAGATGTTTAGACCTGAGATCTGTTGATGTTGTTGAACATTTTGGCACTTTTTTTTTTTTTTTAGGAAATATTTGTAGTACATGTGCTTTTGTAGGAATATAAGAAGTTAATTTAGTCACAAGTTTTCTATTTTCATTTTATATAGACTAATGGTTCTTTCCTTCATATTGGAAGAGAATATGGCAGATTTGAACCTTGACTGATATTCCAAGAGTGTGTCTTTAAAAAAAATAAATACGAGAAATATATATTCACATCATTAAAGCTCTATTAGAGCGAAGCCATTTTTTAAACCAGTACATCTTCAGAATGAGCAGAGCTGTAAGCAGTATTCTGCCAGATGCTCTGGAAGAATACCCAACTTTCATTATATTTCTTTATAAAAACTACAGTTTCATGGGATCCAAGTTCACTACTGGCTTGATTACTCTTACAGACCTCAGCTGGAGTAATTCAGCTGTGTGCCCAAGATGACTAGAGGGTCAAAAAGGGAGGAATGCTTCCCAAGGTTGAGGAATGATAATATAACCTCTGTACATTTCCATTTTATTCCTGAGGATAATCTTCTGAGACTAGGGTATCTTCTTAAAATCCCTGAAACAGGTGGGCTCTTTTTCCAATAATCCTATTCTGCTAAGCGTTAGTAACCCAGCTGCAGCTGGTCTTCTTAGCTTCTCACCACACTCAGGTGGTCATTCATCATCCTATGTGTTACTGCCAACATCCCAGAGGCAAGAAGGAAACAGAATGATCAAACAGCAGCAAGTGCTAAGCTGTGATAGACTGGAGAAGAAAGAGGTGAGAAAGGAGGGATGTTGTCCCTCTGGCTCAGTCTTTTAATGTGATTCCAGGATCCCTGCTGCTTACAACAGGTATATCCTGCTACATAATTCACATTGTCTTGCATGCCGTATAAAATCCATATGTAGTATCTGCTTGTAAATAACTCAATTTAAGTCACACTTAAAGCTTGGCCTATAATATGGCCTCTTAAAAAGTGAATAATAACTGAGTAAACACCAGGAGAAATGTTTCTTAATTATTTTAGCTTATTCATAACCACTCTGGATCTCTCTATGAAAGCCAGCTGCAGAGGCAGTCATTTGGAAACTGCACTGTTCCATAACCTGTGCATATCACTTCCCATTAAGATATGAAAGCCTAAGCTATCTACTTACATCAGAGCCTAGAAGTCAATGCAACTTTAAATTGGTGCTTAAAATTCACAAATTCTTGTATTAGCATGCAAGAATATAAGCTATTGACTTTTTCCTCCCCCCCTTTTTTTTATTATTTTAAATTTCTTCTGAATGCAAACAGTCTTTTTGCACAGGATGTAAATTATTAGTACAATGAAACCAGCCAGAAAGACAGAAGCTTGGAAATGATTTTGCTTCTGAGCAGTAGGAGATTGTTCAGGTCCTGCTGTTTTGAAAACCTTCTTCCCCCCACGCAGGCTACCCGGTGAAGAGAAAGCTGTTTGAATATTTTGGCAATCAGAGAAGGCCCCAACATAAATTATGGATACAGAAACTCAGAAGACATTCTAACAAACAGAATACTATGGAATCCATTTTTCAGCCACCATATGGTATCAACAGAATGCTACTTCATTTTTTTTTGGGTAACAGCTCATCATTAAAAAAATAAACAGGCTGGGGTTTTTTGGTGAGCAGAGGCTCTACAGTCATTATGTTAAAAAAAAAACCCACCAAGTGGTAAACTGTCCTCTTGCTTTACTATATCTTTTTCATGGGTGCATATACATAGGTATTTAGTTGTTTTCCTTTTTAAGCAAGATCAAGAAAGAGACTGTCATTGAAGCTCAGATGCTTTAATTTTTGGATATATTTTTAAATATGAGAAAAGTTATTCAAACTTCTTTATACCGTTACATTTGTTGCAGGTTATAGAAAAGCATTTTTTTAAAAAACTAAACTTTGCTTTCTTCTCAGCCACACTCTCCGTGTATTTTGCTTTTATCCCAGAGTATTGTAATCAAAGATGAGACCGTTTGGGGTTTTGGTGTTCATTTATAAAAAAAAAACCTGGACTGAAGAGTATAATTATCTCTCAACTTGGAGAAGATTTTGTTTGCATTGAGAGAGTTTCCTTCATAATATCATCTGACTTAAATCTAATTTCCTTCCATTAAGTGAAAAACTTGAAAAATAGATCAGTTTTTACCATAGTTACATGGACATTTAATCAACTTTCATAATTTTCCATTCATTCTAAGCTAACTCTAAATTGAATTGTCAGTTTGTAGTCTTTGCTTTTCCTGTATTGAAAATAAAGCAGATGTTCTTAAATGCCTACCCTAAAAAAGCTCCAAAAACCAGTCTGTCCCTCTCATTCTCAGGTTTTCTATACTTCCATCTTATTTTGCTGGCTATCCTGTAGTCAGGTCATGAATTGGGTCTTTGAGTTGGATTTTCAACCTCATGATAAAAATTAGCTCTAATAGCATGCAAAGTTACAAATAAAAAAATATGAATTTCCTGTAGACACCAGTTTTTGAATAAGTCAATGATCTGGACAGGTACTGGTTTACTAGGACTGGAGGCTAAAACTATTCTTGTTACACTTTATTTATTTCTTTCCTATCCCAGACTAAATGTACATTGAAAGATCTCTTGGCACTTTTGTTGGCTTTCTGAAACTCTACTTTTTCGTTCAATACTAGCACATTTTGTATTAAACAGAAAAAAAAAAAAAACCATGAAGAGATGGAATAAGCCATTCCCACAAGCTGTCAAAACAATGATTTACAATGATAGCAATTTGTTTCCGTGTGGAAAAAATATGAATTTGTCAATAGGCCTATGCATGTTGTTCCTTCCTCATGGAGGAAAACAACACAAATATTGCTCTTTCCCTTTCATAGAAGATAGCAGGAAGGAAATCATAAAGTATGTAAAGCAGCTTTTCTTCCTGTTTCAGGTTAGTTTAACCTAGGTAGAAGTTTGTGTAATGATAAAACAACACTAGAATCCATCTTTGTAGCTAAAGATCACACTCTTAAAAATGGCAAGACGCAAAAATCAACTGTTTGGAGTACAGAAATCAGAATTATCTTCTATGTTAATCCAGTATTTAATAAGTTAGGAATGGAATAAACCTACTAAGCCATTCTCTCAAGACAAACTTTTTCTGGAATGTATTGTCCAATGCATTTTCCAATCCAGTTGGAAAAAGCTATTCATGATATGTGATTTCTTGTAGGGGATCTATTATTAGCCCAGGATATATTACAGCTAGGAAAATATTATTATTTCTCTTCTGCTTAGTGGGACATTTTTGCCCCAAATTACCTTCAGCAAGTTTCCATTGTTAGAGTAGATATTCCTCTTTTTAATTTATTTAATCTAGTCTTTTTTCTTTCTTTTTTTCTTTTTTTCTTTTCCTTCCATGTGAGAGCAAATTAGTGAAAAACAAATTCAAACATGCTGGCTATAAGCACACATCTTTTTCTTTGCCAATATTCTATGTCTGAAATTCATACAATCTAGATATGCTTGTCTGGTCACAGTTGTCTTTCTTTCATTTGTGTCTGACTGGATAAGTATGAATTAGAATAATATTTATGAATAGCTGCTGATCTTTATTATTTGTATAACACAGACACTATGAAAGATATCTTACAAAAATTGTTATCATATCTTTGGCTTCATAAGGTAGCAGCAAAACATGATGAAGCCCTGACAGTTTTGTTTGGATTGTATGCCCAGATACAAATAGTACAGCAAGACTTTCCTCTAGGAAATTCTCTATTATCAGCTAAGGATAGAGATACAGTAGGGAAAGCCTGGAAAAGAGAGTGTTGCAATGTGTGTGTATAAATATATATCCACAGGGGAATTAGACATCACTATGATGGGAATGCTTTAGAAGACTGATAAATCAGTTACAATCAAATCTTTGCTGAATTAATTAATTAATTAACAGCACATATGTTTACTCTTACACATTATTAATTTTTAACACCATACAAAACTATTAGTCTTTAGTACCTACACCCTAAATTAGAGATGAGTGCTCACCACCGCAGCCGTATAGTTAGTACTGATGGCTAAGGGCACTGGCAGTCTTGGTAGCTGACATCAGACTTCAGAGCTCCTTGATGAAACAAATCAGAATTGAGTCAGACTTATCTTCTTTCATGTTATGACATTTTTGCTATTGCCCCCTTCACAAAAGGAGCAGTCTCATCTGCCTTATCTGTTCCTGAAACTGCTTATCTTGGGTTTGGGTTTTACCAGTCATCTTTCCTTGTTTAGTAGGATGTCCTGTTTGCAATTACTCAAGCTTTCCTTGTCCTCTGTCTAGCAAATTATCACTATTTGTCTGTCTCCTGCCAGCAGCTACATTAATCCTACCTTGCCCCTTTGGTGGCCACATAGCTTAAATAGTTATGTAAAATGTTTATGTGTTATGTCTGTCTATGCCACCACAGTGTTACAAAATACATACTTGTTTTCAAAGTATTTTACTATGCTTACGTTCAGGTTTAAAGAAAACTAATATTTGTTACATTCTGATCTATCATCTGTTTTGATACCATCTGATCTGACATCTGTTTTGGCTGAAGAGGCAATGCAGTTTGCCCTCTTCTTGAAATAAAATAGGAAGAAGTATTAATTTTATAATCTGACATAAGCTTCCCTACTTGAGATGACGAGAAAGTATCCCACCTAAATTTACCTGCCTGCTGAAAGACATGAGATAAGATCCTAATTCCCTAAGTCCTGTTCAGTAGTGCTAAGAGTGATCTGGAACCAATTGCTCTCCATTAGCAGCAAAGGAAACCATAATAATTAGTCTTCCTACAAATACAGCTCAGTGAAGAATATAAAGTTACGTGAGATGAACTCGGATCTAAGATCTTAATCATGTTCTACTATTTTTTTTTTCTTTTACAGAGCTGAGCAAACTTTCAAGCAGAAGCAATTATTTCTTAAGCAATAATAACTGTATTACAAAGCTCCAAAGAGCTCAAGGCATGTTTCTTAGAAGGTATACAATGCTGTGAATATTGCTGTTAGTTTACCGTTTCATATCTAATAAAAATACCTGTGTCATATCTGGGAATTTATGATGTGAAGGGAGAGAGAAAAGGGTCTATATGTGGCTACCACACTCTTTAAATTAATTTTTATGGTGCTCTCAGAAAGTTATTGTTATCCATTCCACCAACAGAGAAATGAATCATGAATAATGGGTAGGCACCTTTGTACTGTTTACAGGGTTTCAGACTTTAAAGTTTACATCCTGGTAAGCCAGTATATCAATTTAATTAGGTGCTTTGAGTAATTTACCCAAGTAAGTTATTTGGTGATAAGTCTTTAGTCCTCAATCTTCTCCTGATAAGAAGAATGATTAATCTTCAGTTGCTTAAAAAGCCTTTAGGAAGGAAGTATCCAACCACAGTTTTTGCTGATGTTCCCTTTTCCATTTATATTCTGAGCATGGGAAGTAGGTGTAGATGAGCTGCTTGACATTTTGTTTATTGGAATATATTTTGTGTTCCATAATTGCTAAATTTCCTCATGTCATGCTTCAAAGGTGGGTAGTTTTATGGTATTCCCTGTTTTGATGATATGCCAGTTGGTACAGCTCAGTGCATTTTGGAGTACTATAAAATTGGAGTTCATGGAACAACTGGTTTCCATTTCAGTCCCTCTTTTCTCACAGCCTGTTGCTTTCTCCTTGCTGTTATGAAGTTCAATCTTCATGCGAAATTGTACTTCTGCTTTTTCTGTAACACACACACACACACCCATTATATAATCTCTCCATTAAAAAATGTGGGTTAAAAGCCTCTTTTCCCCCTTGCTCTCCCTGAAGGAATAAACACCTGTACTTTTCTGCCCTCTGCCTGCTTTGCTTCTTAATTTTGGAACTACAGCAGCAGTTTACTTCTGCCCTAGAAGTAGGGGTTGCAGCCTACACAGTCTAGAAAAGCTGGCAGGAAAGCAAAGATCAGGCCTCTGGCTTGTGTTGACCATGCAAGTCTCCCTAAAGGGTTTTTTTGGAAGGTATCAGGGGGAGAGCTACTTTCCACTAGGAAGGAAAAAGCTATCTATGTGTCACCAAGGATTTCTGTCCTGATTTGAAACCTCTCCATGACCACACCATGCTCCAGCCTGCTTCCTGACGCCAGTGGTGTGTTTGCATTCCAGGCAGCCGTGCTACATATCACAACTATTGGCCAGTGCCAGCAGCAGTTTGCAACAAACATGAAGATGCCTTTTCTGCCAGGATCTGAGGCATTCTGTCTGTGCATACTACTCTAAATGTAGCTGATGCCAGGGGAGGAGAAGGGATGCCTTGCCCAACTTCTTCACTGTCAGTCAGAAAGTAATAACCAAGAATTAAGGTCTTTGCATTTTAAAAGTAATGGAAGAAAGAATATGGCTAAAGCCCAAGTGTCACTCTCCTGTCATTTCTCACAGGGTAGGAAAAGTCTCTTGGAAATTCCTCATTTTGAGTTACACTCAGGTTCAGTAATTTTAAGTCATAAAATTCTATAAAATATTTTATACACTGACTAGACTGGCTCTTATTTCATGTACTACATTTTAGCTGAACCAGATTAATTTAACCTATGTTTGTGGCTGCCTATATTTTAGACTGCCTTCAGGATGCTACTTTACCAGATTTAATTCAGCAGTGAATTACAAGCAAACTTTGGTCTGGCACTACTTTGCTTTCCCCCAGGTTAGTGGCACTGCTTAGAAACATGTCTTAAAGAAAGTTGCATAAAATGCTAGCTTGAGCATTTTTATCTGCTCTCCTTTGTACAATACTGCTCTAGGCTTAAAGCAGTAATTATGTAGAGTAGAAATAGAGCCGTAGGATCATAGAATTGTTTGGGTTGGAAAAGACCTTAAGATTATTTAGTTTCAACCCCCCTGCCATGAACAGGGGTGCCTCACACTAGACCATGTCTCCCAACGTGTCCTCGAACACTGCCAGCAGTGGAGCATTCACCACTTCTTTGGGGAACCTGTGCCAGTGCCTCAACACCCTCACAGTAAAGAACTTGTTTATATCTAACCTGAACTTCACCTCTTTAAGTTTAAATACCTGTTGCCATGCTCATTTTCTGCACATGTGCCACAGTGGAAGCTCTGTAAATCTGCTTTGGATTTTGTAATTTATTATTTATTTCAGGGCATTTAGCCTTCACTGTGTATCACTTACTGTGTATCCTCCCCCCTTCCCTCTTTTCAGCTCATTCTCCCTATTTCCTTATGTACCACAAGGTCCTTATGACCTCCTTTACCCCTCCCTCCTTTTTCCTTATTTGTTATTTCTTTTCCTCCACTGCTAAGCCTTGTATTTCTGCTTTCCTGTTACCTTCCCTCACCTTACTTTTGGCCATGTATTGCAGTTGAAACAAACCTGGTGTTTCCAAAATGACAAACGGTCTAGCAGAATGCCTCTTTCCCCAGTTACCTCTGTTAACTAAGGAAAGAGGAGAGGGAATTAGCTAGGCCACTGAATTTGAAGCTGTTTCAGAATACCCTTTTCCTTATATAATCCAGAAGATACTGCTGCTGTGGGAGGGAGACAACAGAATACAGTGAGTATAATAATGAAGTAACATCTTTGCTAAGCTTTGCCAAGCAATACCTCATTACATTTTCCTCTCATTTATCATGTTTATCATGGCATGCAGAGCATGGCAGAGGATTTGCCTGATTTAACATCAGTAAATAAATTGCTATCAGAAAAAGTGTTGCTATCCAGAGTTTTGGTAGTTTTAAGCAGGTTGTGGTGAGTTACACCACCTGAGCAGTCTTCTCCATATCCTCGGTATAGACTGTTCCCTGTAAAGGAAACCATACATGGAATAGGCATGGATTAGCAAAACTTTTGAGAAAACAGTTGCTTTCTGTACCTCACCTGGGGACATATTTGTAAGGATATGTAAGAGACTGACTTTGCATTAATCTAGTATTTTCTCCCAATTAAGAAAGAAAAAAATATAAAATTCAGCATTAATTCCTCTTCGTTAAGATATACCACAGTCACAGAACCATAGAGTCACAGGATAATTGGAAGAGACATTGAGGATATCAACTGTATGGTCGGAACAGATTGCTCTGGGCTTTATATTAAAAAATGACAAGGATGAAGCCTGCACAGACTCTCTGGGTAACCCCCTTCACTGCAAGCTAGTCTTGTAAGAGGAAAACCCCAAACCAAAAACGAACAAAACCAAAAAACAAAACCCCGCCAACATGCAGCAAACATGAAAAAGTTTTTCCTTAAATCAAATCTGAACTTCTCTTGTTTCAGCTTATGTTTGTTGTGTTCCATCCTCATATCACGCACCACTGTGAAGAGCCTGGCTCCATCCTCTGCTTTTTCTGCAGAGCTGCCCCCCAGTTTCAGCCTGGATAGGTGCAAGGAGTTACTGCTTCCCAAATGCAGTTCTTCTGCACTTTTCTTTGGGTCTTCTCCTGTAATGGAGATGAATATTCTTACTGTCTTAAACCAAGCCATAACATCCGATGACTGTGTTTACCTTGCTTCTAAACCAGTTTTTATCTGCTGCTAGATTTTGCAAGATACATAATGAATGATGACTCAAGTTCCTTGTGCTTCTCTCTCTGGGACTTCAGACAAACAAATCTAAATATTTCTTGTATGCATACCTGTTTAGTGAGTAAATTTTCTTTTCTTTTACTTAGTACCATGGTCATTCATCTTTTTTCTGATCTTCAGAATTTTTGTTTTAAAATTGGTTGTTTTCTTCTCTTTCATGACCAGTCAGCTCTTTATAGTCAACTCTTCTCATTACAGAAATCTCTCATAGGAAAGGGAAAAGAGTTTTGTGCAACTTTCTGATGTTACGTTTTTTTTTATAATTTAAAATTCACTTTTCCCCTCACCTGTTGGAATAGTTAATTTCCACTGACAGGTAAATGATATTAGAAAAAATTGTTTTTGTCATTTCTGCCAATCTTCTCCCTGAAATACGACAGATAAAGAAGAACTCCTGCAAAGTTTGGTTTGTTTTATCTTTACTACTGTCGTGGTTTAAACCCAACCACAAACCTCGTTCACTCACTTCCCCCCTTCTTGCCCTCCCCCTGCTCCTGGAGGGACGGAGAGGAGAATCAAAAAAAAAAAAAAAATGCAACTCCCACGGACTGAGATAAGAACAGCCCAGTAACTAAGGTATAACACAAATCACTGCTGCTACCACCAATAATAATAGTGCTAAAGGAAATAACAAGAGGAAAGAATACAACACCTCAACACCAGCCGACCAATAACTCTCCCCACTCCCCCCAGCCAAGCACCGACCGATACCTCCTCCAGCCCTGCAGTCCCTCTACCCCCTCCGGGTCACTCCAAGTTACATCCTGGGCATGACGTGCTGTGGTATGGAATACCCCTTTGGCTAGTTTGGGTCAGGTGTCCTGTCTCTGCTTCCTCCCAGCCTCCCCTCCTCCCTGGCAGAGCATGAGGCTCAGAAAGTCCTTGGCCAGACCAAACATTCGAGCAGCAACTGAAAACATCGGTGTTATCAGCACTGTTCCAAGGCCAAAAGATCAAAACACAGCACTGTACTAGCTCCTAAGAAGGAGAAAAATGACTGCTGCTGCTCAACCCAGGACAACTGCACATTCATAACTTTGGATAACATGGCAGGACACTGCAGTGGTGGAAAAGGCAAAAGCTTACCTGAAAGTCTCTGTAAGTGTTCAGGTTTTTTCAGTTGTGATTAGTACACCACTGACATTCAGTAAAAACAATAAATGATGAATTTTCTGCTATTATACACTTTTTTGATGCATGCACAAAAAAGAAAAAAACAACTAAAAAACCATCATTGCCCCATGTTACTTCCCTTCTTTGATACACATCCCTTCTGTTTCCAGAGTTAGGGACATCTATATATAGCACCCACTTTTTTTTTTTTTTTTTCTCTTGATAATGTTACTCTTACAGAAACAATAGGGCTTCTATCAGCTCTGATCTACAGATAAACAAAAAGTTCACCAGTTCTGATGTACTTTCACTTATCTGAATCAGATCTGTCACCAGTTTTTATCTCTTCTTCTTCAGTGATTTACATTTGGCTTTGATTCAGATTTAGGTTATGCTCCCTACTGCTCTGATAAGGCTACTAATTTTTAGTTATGCTCATCACTGGTACTGCTAGATGTTAAAAACTCTTCCTACATTTTTTGCCCCATTGTCTAGAGTATCTCATTTGTGCAGGAAGCATCTAGGAGACTTCTCCTGAAGTGCTGTTTTCCAAAGGTAGTGTTGAAATGCCTGTCCAGGCTGACAGGATGCAGTGTGATATCAAATATCCTGAATATGCCTTGCCATTAAAAACTCATTTACAGCTTGTTAAAATGAGAATGGCAAATGGATGTCTGACATATTGTCTTCCTCACAGTCAAAAAGCCAAATCCATCCCACTGTAATGCAGCTTTTCAGTGCTACAACATAGGAATAAAGGCTTTTCTGAAACTCTTCATTTCTTTTCATTCTTATCACTAGCATCAACTGGTCCATTTGTATGGTCCCACTATCTCTTCAGTGACATACAGAGACATTCACTGGAAATCCTTTTCCATTCTAGTATTACTATTTGGGGCAGGTTTTCCTGACATTATTGTTTCACACTTAAAAGGAACAGATTCCTTAAGACCAGCTTCTCATCCTGTTTAGGTAAGCCCAGCATACAAAAAAATAGGTCACTGTCCCTTGAAGAAACAGAATAAGATTTGAACCGATCTTAAACTGCAATGGTCCTAAGTCCAGATTTCCAATGCCTCTAGTACAATTTACCCCATTATCATAAAATTTGCCCCACTAGTCTACAGAGATAGACTAGTGCTATGACTCTGGTGCCAACCTGTTACTTTAGTATCAGGACGCAGAGAGGAAGGGGAAAATAGAACAAGACTTATTTTTCATGTTTTCCCTCTGTAAAATGTACACTTAAAAAAACCCATAAAAGCCTAAGGGCCATATCCCATTCTGTAAAGAGTTCCCTGAGGATGTCCCGGCCTGTGGTAAATTACATTATTGTGTTGTGAGCCATAAAGGAGCAAAAGGGTGAAGAGCCGTGATTGCTGCTCGCTGTTTTGTCTCACTTTTGCTTGTACCATCAGCAAGACTCAAAAGACAGACTCTGAGATTCAAGAGAATTGCTAAATTATTGTATTGCCTGTAGAGTTTGTTTGTTGCACCAGGTGATTTGTAGAATCAACGGTAATAAATAAAGCTCTGCTCCTTGATTACTCTTACTGACGTGAGAGTTCGCTCTCAATTTAGAAGGAAATAAAGACGTGGTCATAGGCAAAGAGGTCAGTCCACCAATTTTATTTAAAATAGCGCAACAAGGTTTTGCAACCAGGAGAACTGCTGCAAGACAGTAACAGACAATTACTCTGCCAAGCAAAACAGAAGCAAAGAAGAAAGTCAATTTGTTTACAAAGTAAGAGATGTGACTGTCCTGTAATAAAGTCCCTTTTCACCAATAGCTCAAAGTGATGAATCTTAGAAACTGTGATAAAGCTTAGAATTATTTATAGCAGAAAAAGGATAAATTAAATATCTTCAATTTGTAGTGAAATATTACTATATTTTGCTAAAATCGAACTATCTAACTTCCTTTTGCTATAATCTAAAAGTGTCAAAACAAAAATGTTAAATAATGAATGCTCTGAACTCTCAATTTAAAAGGAAATGAACATTTAGAGCATAGCCAAAATGTTTTCAAGGATATATAGAATAGTTAGGCTTGGAAAGGACCTCAAGATCATCAAGTTCCAACCCCCCTGCCATGGACAGGGACAACTCACACAAAAACATGTCACCCAAGGCTTCATCCAACCTGGCCTTGAACACCGCCAGGGATGGAGCATTCACAACCTTCCTGGGCAACCGATTCCAGTGTCTCAACACCCTAACAGCAAAGAATTTCCTCCTTATATCCAATTTAAACTTCCCCTGTTTAAGTTTTAACCCGTTACCCCTTATCCTGTCACTACAGTCCCTGATGAAGAGTCTCTCCCCAGCATCCCTATAGGCCCCCTTCAGGTACTGGAAGGCTGCTATGAGGTCTCCACACAGCCTTCTCTTCTCCAGACTGAACAGCCCCAACTTCCTCAGCCTGTCTTCATACGGGAGGTGCTCCAGTCCCCTGATCATCCTCGTGGCCCTCCTCTGGACTTCTTCCAACAGTTCCATGTCCTTTTTATGTTGAGGACACCAGAACTGCACACAATACTGCAGGTTAGGTCTCACAAGAGCAGAGTAGAGGGGCAGGATCACCTCCTTCGACCTGCTGGTCACACTCCTTTTGATGCAGCCCAGGATACTGTTGGCTTTCTGGGCTGCGAGCGCACACTGCCGGCTCATGTTCATTTTCTCATTGACCAGCACCCCCAAGTCCTTCTCTGCAGGGCCGCTCTGAATCTCTTCTTTGCCCAGTCTGTAGCTGTGCCTGGGATTGCGCCGACTCAGGTGTAGGACCTTGCACTTGTCATGGTTGAACTTCATAAGGTTGGCAGCAGCCCACTTCACAAGCGTGTCAGGGTCCCTCTGGATGGCATCCCTTCCCTCCAGCAAATCAGCAACCGGACCACACAGCTTGGTGTCATCGGCAAACTTGCTGAGGGCGCACTCAATCCCACTGTCCATGTCAGCGACGAAGATGTTAAACAAGACCGGTGCCAACACCGATCCCTGAGGGACACCACTCGTTACTGGTCTCCAGCCGGACATCGAGCCATTGACAACCACTCTTTGTGTGCGGCCACCCAGCCAGTTCTTTATCCACCGAGTGGTCCATCCATCAAATTGATATCTCTCCCATTTAGAGAGAAGGATGTCGTGTGGGACAGTGTCGAACACTTTGCACAAGTCCAGGTAGATGACATCAACTGCTTTACCCTTATCCATCAATTCTGTAGCCCCCTCATAGAAGGCCACCAAATTGGTTAGGCAGGATTTGCCCTCAGTGAAGCCATGCTTTCTGTCACCAAGCACCTTGTTGTTTTTCATGTGCCTTAGCATGCATTCCAGTAGAATGTGCTCCAAGATTTTACCAGGCACAGAGGTGAGACTGACTGGTCTGTAATTCCCCGGGTCTTCCATTTTCCCCTTCTTGAAAATGGGGGTTATATTTCCCTTTTTCCAGTTGTTGGGAACTTCACCTGACTGCCATGATTTTTCAAATATGATGGCCAGTGGCTTAGCAACTTCATTCGCCAGCTCCTTCAGGACCCGCGGATGGATTCCATCAGGTCCCACAGACTTGTGCGTGTTCAGATTTTGAAGATGATCTCGCACCAGATCCTCTCCTACAGTGGGCCCAAGGTCTTCATTCTCACAGTCCCTGCACCTACCTTCTAAGACCTGGGTGATGCAGTCAGAGCCTTTGCCAGTGAAGACTGAGGCAAAGAAGTCATTCAGAACCTCAGCCTTCTCCAAATCCTGTGTAGCCAGTTCTCCCGAAAGCTTCCTCAAGGGGCCTATGTTGTCCCTAGTCTGTTTTTTGTTTGCTACGTACCTGTAGAATCCCTTCCTATTATCCTTAACATCCCTGGCTAGGTTTAATTCTAACTGCGCCTTAGCTCTCCTAACCTGGTCCTTGGCTTGCTGGACAACATCCCTGTATTCTTCCCAGGCCGCCTGTCCTTGCTTCTACTTTTTATAAGCCTCTTTTTTCCTTTGAATTTTCCTCAGCAGCTCCTTATCCATCCAAGGAGGTCTCCTGGCACTTCTGCTGCACTTCCTTCTAGTTGGGATGCAGCACCCCTGAGCTTGTAGCAGGTGATCCTTGAATATCAACCAACAATCTTGGGCCCCCCTGCCCTCCAGGGCTATATCCCATGGAACCTTACTAAGCAGGCTTCTGAAGAGGCCAAAGTCTGCTCTCTTGAAGTCCAGGGCAATGAGCTTGCTACACACTCTTCTCACTGTCCTGGGGATCTCAAATTCGACCGTCTCTTGATCGCTGCATCCAAGGCTGCCCTGGAGTACCACAGTCACAACAAGCCCTTCCCTGTTGGTGAGCATGAGGTCAAGCATGGCACCTCTCCTTGTCGTCTCCTCTACTACTTGCAGAAGGAAGTTGTCTTCCACACAATCAAGGAACCTCCTGGATTGCTTGTGCCTTGCAGTGCCATCGTTCCAACAGATGTCAGGGTGGTTGAAATCCCCCATGAGAACAAGGGCCTGCGAGCGTGAGGCTTTTCCTATCTGTCTGTAGAGTGCTTCATCCACAGGCTTTCCTTGATCAGGTGGCCCGTAACAGATTCCCACAGTAATGTCTCCCATGGCTGTTTTCCCTTTAACCCTGACCCACAAACTCTCTGTAAACTGCTCACCTGCCCCCAGACAGAGTTCCATACTCTCCAGCCTATCCCTACCATAATGGGCAACTCCCCCTCCCCGCCTGCCGGGCCTGTCTTTTCTAAAGAGCCTGTAACCTTCCATTCCAACATTAGTATCTGTAGAAAGAGAGTAAAACAAATAAAACCCCCAAATTCTCCAGTATTGGGAAAAGTTTCTTGCTGTTGACCAGGTGGCATTTATCCTTTTCTTTGAAAAAGCACTTATGTGACTCAGGCTCACATACTGAAATTACATATGCCAGGTTATAGGTCCAGAAACCTTTTCATATTGCCAAATAATTTAAGCATCTCCAGTTCATTTGTGCCTCACATTGATAATCCAAAACAGTTCTCAGAAACAGTGACAGGAGTTGGCGCAGGTCAACTATTTCTAACAGGTGTATGGATGTAGCCATCCTCATTTTAATCTTAAAACAATTTACTGGCGTGAATGAGATCTCATGGTGTACTGGGTGTGGTTGGGATGGAGATAATATTTTCCATGTAACGCAGTGCTTTGTTTTAGTGACTAAAGCAGTGGTGGTAACACACTACTGTTTTTGTTATAGCTGAGCAGTGCTTGCACAATGTCAAAGTTTCTCTTTCTGTATCCCCTCGGCAAGTAGGTTGGGAATGCAAAAGAAGTTGCGAGAAGACACAACCAGGATGGTTGACTAATGGTGACCAAAGGGATATTCCATGCCATATAATGTCATGCTCAACAATAAAAACGGGGGAGAGGGGTTTTTGGGAAGGCAGACATTGCTCAGAAACAGGCTGGGAATCATTCTGCTTGTCAGAGGTGGTGAGTCATTGCCTTTGCATCACTTTTTTTGTTCTTTTGCTTTTTTACTTGCTTTCATCTTTCTCCTTCCATCACTTATTGAGCCATTTTTATCTTGAGCCATGAGAACTTTTTTACTTTTACTCTTTTTTTTCCTCTGTCCCACTGCATGAGGCACGGAGTGAGCAAGCAGCTGTGTAGTGCTTAACTGTTGGCTGGGCCTAACCCACAACATATGGCCAAAGAACAGGTTCCAGTACAACTAGCTTGCCAGTGGGTGTAGCCTGAGTCATCTTTTTAAACACTAGTTCATGAATCTTTTTTTAATCCTTGGTCATCTTCTGCTAAGAAGTTTTGGGTTAGAAGAGTGCTTCTGGCTATTCATTGTTGAGTTACTCATGCACAGACATTTTCAGAAAAAGCATTTGATCAATAGAATCAATTGTTATAATTAACTGGAGTAGAAAACAATTACAAGTGATCTCTCACTGCAGCAAGGCATATTTTATGTGCATATTAGGAAAGTTTTTATCTCAGTATGGAGCTTACTGTCAATAACAATAAAGAAATCAGTCTGAATATCAACATTGCTTCAGACATTTAAGGATGTATTTTAATGGTAAAACATGGTCAGATAATGACCTATTAGCACACCCTAGTCAGTACTACACAGCAACAACTTTGATAGAAGTTCCTCAATCCTGGGAAAAGGGTATTTCTCCTAGGCTGGGTTGTGGTATTGCTATTTGCCAATTCTTTTGCGTGACCTTGGATACATTGGACACCCATTCATAAAATTCCTACGTTAAGAATAATAGCATCTGGTGGAAAGACTGTGAAGTGTAGAGATATTATGATGATGGAAGCTATATACTTCCTAAAGTGATTGTTTTTCTATTTGACTTTGACTTCTTTTTTTTTCCCCTGAACTCTCCTGAATTAATTTCTAAGGCATTGCTTTGTTGAAGTCACTGGGAATTTTGCTTGCAGAGGCTCTAGATGACTTAGTAGACTCTGTGAGTGATGTGGGACTGTTTGGAAATTAGTTCTGAGCCATATCATTATGCTTAATATTGTGCAAACTCAAGGCTATGTCTGACTCACTGGATTTGTGGATTTTTTTTTTTTTTTTTTTTGCCATGGTACAACACAGTATTCGTATTCAAGCCACACCTCTTGCTGTCACTCTACTTTAACCATATTGTATCATGTTATGGTATTTTGAGAAAATGTAGTACAGTTGTTCAGATAGTCAAGGTCTTAATAAACAACTGATTCGGTACAACCATTAAAATGTGTGCTATATAATGAAGGGACATGACGTTGGCAAATCGTTTCCTTTTAAATCATTAAGTGTCCCTTACTGAGACAGTTTAATTAAAACTTTAAAAGGCTAAGTTACAGAATCACAGAATCACAGAATCCCAAGGGTTGGAAGGGACCTAAAAAGATCATCTAGTCCAACCCCCCTGCAAGAGCAGGGTAACCTACAGTACAACACACAGGAACTTGTCCAGGCGGGCCTTGAATATCTCCAGTGTAGGAGACTCCACAACCCCCCTGGGCAACCTGTTCCAGTGCTCTGTCACTCTTACAGTAAAGAAGTTCTTCCTGATGTTAATGTGGAACTTCCTATGTTCCAGTTTACACCCATTGCCCCTTGTCCTATCACTGGATATCACTGAAAAAAGCCTAGCTCCATCATCCTGACACCTACCCTTTACATATTTGTAAACATTGATGAGGTCACCCCTCAGTCTCCTCTTTTGCAAGCTAAAGAGACCCAGCTCCCTCAGCCTCTCCTCATAAGGGAGATGTTCCACTCCCTTAATCATCTTTGTGGCTCTGCGCTGGACTCCTTCCAGCAATTCCCTGTCCTTCTTGAACAGAGGGGCCCAGAACTGGACGCAATATTCCAGATGCGGCCTCACCAAGGCTGAGTAGAGGGGGAGGAGAACCTCTCTTGACCTACTAACCACTCCCTTTCTAATGCACCCTAAGATGCCATTTGCCTTCTTGGCCACAAGAGCACATTGCTGGCTCATGGTCATCCTCCTATCCACCAGGACCCCCAGGTCCCTTTCCCCTTCGCTACTTTCCAGCAGGTCAACCCCCAACCTGTACTGGTACATGGGGTTGTTCTTCCCCAGATGCAAGACTCTACACTTGCCCTTGTTAAATTTCATCAAGTTTCTCCCCGCCCAACTCTCCAGCCTGTCCAGGTCTCGCTGAATGGCAGCACAGTCCTCTGGTGTGTCAGCCACTCCTCCCAGTTTTGTGTCATCAGCAAACTTGCTGAGGGTGCACTCAGTTCCCTCATCCAGGTCATTGGTGAAAATATTAAACAACACCGGTCCCAGCACCGACCCCTGAGGAACTCCACTAGTCACAGACCTCCAGCTAGAATCTGCGCCATTGACCACAACTCTCTGCCTTCTTCCTCTCAACCAGTTCTCGATCCACCTCACTACTTGATCGTCAAGCCCACACTTCCTTAGCTTATCTGTGAGGATGCTGTGGGAGACAGTATCAAATGCCTTACTGAAATCAAGAAAAACTACATCTACCGCTCTACCATCATCCCTCCACCTAGTCACTTCCTCATAGAAGGCTATAAGGTTGGTCATACATGACTTCCCCCTCATAAAACCATGTTGGCTGTTCTTAATGACCCCCTCATCCTTGATATGCCTAGTGATGGAGTCAAGAATAAGTTGTTCCATCATCTTTCCAGGGATGGAGGTAAGGCTGACCGGTCTATAATTACCCGGGTCCTCCTTCTTGCCCTTCTTATAGATTGGTGTGACCTTTGCCATCCGCCAATCCTCAGGCACCTCGCCCGTTTCCCACGACTTACCAAAGATGATGGAAAGTGGCCTAGCAATGACCTCCGCCAGCTCCCTCAGCACCCGTGGGTGCATTCCATCCGGACCCATCGATTTACAGATGTCCAGTTTGCATAGCTGATCCCTAACCCAATCCTCATCTACCAAAGCAAACTCCTCCTTTGTCCTGACTCCTTCTGGGGCTATAGAAATCCGGGGCCCTCGGGGAGAGTCTGCAGGAGTAAAGACAGAGGCAAAGAAGGCATTCAGCACCTCTGCCTTCTTTATATCCTCTGTCTCCAGGGTACCCACTTCGTTCAGCAGTGGGCCTAAGTTATTGCTAAGAACTAGCAAAGAATGACAGCCATATGGAACTGGATCTGAAGCAAAATATTTGCAAGACATATGATGCACAGAGAATATGTCCATCTGATCCTTGAGCGCAAAAATGCACTATCAACCTTTGAGCTGCCTGGTGTCACCTGGTGCAGAATTATTTAGCACGCAGGAGATCATCACCTGTCCAGTTGGAAGAAGTAAAAGAAAGTAAATTCTTTGATTAGCTTCTATGTGGCTCTGGAGAGACCCATTTGGTGCTCTGGGCCCAGTTCTGGGCTCCCCAGTACAAGAGATACATGGACATACTGGAGCAAATCCAGCAAAAGGCCACAAAGATAATTAAAGGTTTGGAGAATCTGACATGGAAGAGTCTGAGAGAGGTGGGACTGTTCAACCTGAAGAAGAGAAGGCTCAGAGGATGACTTTATCAATGTATATAACTACCTGATGGAAAAGCAATGAAAATGGAGACAGGCCTGGTGATAGGACAAGAGGCAACGAGTACAAGTTGAAACTCAGGGAATTCTGTTTAAACATAAGAAAAATCTTTTTCTACTGTGAGAATGGCCAAACATTGGTGCAGCTTAGCCAGAGAGGTTGTGGACTACCTATTCTTCAAGATATTCGAATGTGACTGGATGCTGTCCTGGACAACCTGCTTTAGCTGACCATGCTCTGAGTAGAGATGTCGGACTATGCGCTATCCAGAGGTACCCTCCAGTCACAGTGATCCTCTGATTTTTTGATTATTAGTCTAAAAGATTTTCTCAATGTCTGTGTTGCAGCTTCTCAACTACACCACAAAAGTGCCTTCCCCATCTTTCTCTCCAGTGTATATCTATTTCATCACTACTTATTAACATTAATAAAACCTATTGAAAACCTAACTAGCTTCTGAAAAATCCGCGAGCTATGAATTCAGTTCCTACTGCTTAAAGAAGTTCTGGACAGATACCAAAAAATTTTAGTACTTTGTTTTCATCTGCATAGTGTGGACATACACAGTGTCTGGAATAGAATGCCCATTTCTGTTGAGGGCAAAGTAATACTTCTATTCATGCTTTCTCCACCACAAAAAAGGTGCCAATTTATGTCAATCGTGCTGGTGGCTTTTTGTTACAGATACCTGTCTACTCTCTGTCAGAGAGGCATCAACTCAATTAAATTTTCTCTAGGGACAGGTTAGTAGATCAGAATGTAATTACCCAGAAAGGAATTTGTAAGAACATTGAAATTAAAATCTTCTCTTCTGGTTAAAAATGCCATAGGAGGTTTAATGAAACAAAATGGTCAGGGACCTCTCTTCTCATCTAAAACACAGTGCTTCATACTGAGTCACAAGTGCTGATTTAGTGAGGAAAGTGTTAACTAATGAACCACAAACACCACTTCATTTAGCATTTTGTTCCAGTAGGGCATCTTCTTGACTTTTTCACGACAGGTGTTTCAAAGCACCAGGTCAAACATCATGTTTAAAGGTAGCTGAAGATAAGCACAGTCATGACAACTATAAGCTTTTAGAGTTTTCTTGTAAGAAAACTATGTTAGTTTTTAAATATTTTTTGCTCCTCCTAGAAGATTCTTTCACACAAGACAATGGCTGTCTCCACAGTTAGAATTTATAAAAAAAAAAAAAGGAAAGTAAATCTACTTCCCTGCTGAAAGGAGAAAGTGAGGCTTTTTTCAGAATTTATTTATACATCTGTTTATACTTAACTTGGGCTACAGCTTGGGTTGTAAATCAATTTACCTAAGAATATCAATTTATTTATGCATCTGCATTCGTCAAGTGATGTAAGAATTAGGTAAGATACATGCAGAATAATTGTGTCTTTCAGTGACATACAAGATGCCCTTAGAAAAAAGCGAAATCATGTTCAGCAAGGAGTTCAGTCTAAAACAGATCAGAAGTTGCTGCAAAATACTAGGGAAATGTCCAACTGCTCATGTTTTTCTTTGTGATTTTTACTTTGAGACTGTAAATTCAATGTAAGCTTCGAAGATAGATACACTTAAATTTAGCTAGCCAAACTCTATTAGCAGAGCTAAGACTCCTGGCATGATCTGGTAACAGCATTTTTTGCTTTGTAGAACTGCCATGCCACAGCAAGTTGGTGGCACTACCCTTATAAAATCATATCAGACAAGATGGTCATGGCATTGGCAGGTTAGAACCAAGGAACTACAGAAAAAATTATCTTGTCAGATTGGAACTCAATTAAAAGTGATACATTTAGCCTATGAAGTTGGGGGAAAGGTAGAGAACTGTGTGATAATCAAGTGTCCTGGGCTGTCAAATATGGACCATCAGATTGCATACAGTCCTGAGTTGGCTCTTTTCTATCCCCAAGCCAATGCAGCTGTGGGGGTTTTAGGATCTCCTTCAGTTTCTGTAGTATGTTTCACCTCCAAGACTCAGAATTTAGGTTAAGGTCAATTTTTTCACTTCCCTGTAACAGAGCCCCTTGTTGGCACTGCATGAACAGTGGTAAGAAGACGAGCTCCAGAAGTCATCCCTGTTCTTTGAGACCATTAAGAATTTTTCAGAAAGTCAGGTACTTCCCTAAGGACCAGTGTTCCAGGTTATTGAGGAATCCCAGATACAAGACAGGAAGACCCCCATCTTTCTTCTCCTTAGTATTCAATATGCACATCCACTGAAGCGTTCAGCAGGATCTAGGCCCTTGTTAACTTCATGTTAACTTAAGCACATAAAGCCATAAGAGACAGATGTATTTTTTCTCTGACTTCTCATCTTTCACAAGGGATCCTCCACCCTTAACACGTTCTTTAAGTGCTTGAGTTAGATGCGTGACTGTAGTTAGAAATTTTCACTGTAATTGGGGCACAGATTGTAATCAATTACTATTAATTCCTATATCAACATTAGGAAGGCCAAAACGAAAATATATTTTTCTCATAATTCTTCTAAACTTAATTAGTTCTACCTGTACAGGCAAATATTGAAGCTCTAATGAAATTTCTGACAGATTCCTCCAACCCACTAGGCAATTTAGAAGTGAGAGGGGAAAGAGAGAGAAAAGTAAGAGTTACCATTTCTGAGCAATAGACTTACAAAATATGTCTGGCAA
The DNA here is from genome assembly GCF_037157495.1 of Lathamus discolor. Classification (NCBI taxonomy): domain Eukaryota; kingdom Metazoa; phylum Chordata; class Aves; order Psittaciformes; family Psittacidae; genus Lathamus; species Lathamus discolor. The sequence continues at coordinate 103,623,325 of NC_088888.1, forward strand.
CAAGATTATCAATAAACAGAAGATATTTTAATACTGACAAAACGTTCAAAATATGCAGTTTATGTTGCTGATAAGTAACAGTACTCCATCTCTTCCCTCCCTATCTAACTTCTGCAGTCAATAGCTGAACTCTTCAGTCCTTTATATTCAAATGAATGTTTCCCACCAAAATATTTATTCAAATAGGAATGGTAGTGATTTTCAGATTCTCACAAGCAGAGTGGAAACAGAAAGATAAATTGCTTTCTCACATTACTTCAGTGTTATTGTTATCATATATTGTGTGATGTTCCCTCATTATCTGTCTATACACAAATCCAAGCAATGCATAATTTCTGAACCAAAGTAAAATAGCAAAACATTTTGCAGGATGTTTTCAGCATTTTTAAATTTAGATGAAGAGAAAAATGTTCCTAACCCTGGCTGATAATAGACATTAAAATTCTGATCATGTACATAGGTTTGAGGTACCTGAGCAGTCAAGCAGCTAAATTCTCTACTGAGATCTGGTCTTTTTGTTCCACTCAGGCCATGCAAAAGAAAGAGATTCTAAATTTAACCAGTGATAAAGAAATGCCATTGCTGATAAAAGGATGTGGTGGCAGACTTTGCCCAAATAAATACCTTTCTCCATACCAAAAATGTTATTTGGTTAGAGGAAGGAGACAGAGCTCCCCTGAAACTGTTTCCTGCTCTCAGCTTAGACCATGTTGGCATATACATTTAGGTTTTGTAAACTGGCTCTCAAGGTGAGAGAACCCATCTGCACAAAAAGAAATCTGCCCCAATATCATTCCCAAGCTGAAGTTTCCTCTTGCTTTCAGAATAGAAAATGTAGATCCATTAATTTGAGAAGGCAAGGGTTGAAAGGGACTAGAATAATGTAAGATTAGGAGGAGATTTCTGAAGTAAATGGTTCTTTCAATTTCTTATATTGTTAGTAAATGAAATGGGATATAGAGAACCTGAGAAAATATGTATATATAACAGAGGCAATTCTTGCATCTCATTTTATGTGGCCACTGAAGCAGAGGTAGATGGTTCATCTTCCAGAATTTTTAGAAAGGTATATATAATTAAATCTTTGGTAGCTGCTAAAGATACAGTTCTTTTAATTTAGATTTTGCCCTGGGTTCAGCTATAGCAGTCATTTTTCTACTTCTTCGTAGCTGAAAGGACTTGGGGGTGTTGGTCGATGAGAAATTTAACATGAGCTGGCTTCAGTGTGCACTCACAGCCCAGAAAGCCAACCGTATCCTGGTGTCCTGGGTTCAGCAGTAGCAGTCATTTTTCTCCTTCTTAGTAGCTGGTGCAGTGCTGTGTTTTTGACTTTCAGCCTGGAAACAACGCTGATAACATCAATGTTTTTAGTTGCTGCTCAGTATTGTTTACTCTGACCAAGGACTTTCTGAGTCTCATGCTCTGTCAGGGAGGAGGGGAAGCTGGAAGAAAGCAGACAGGACACCTGACCCAAACTAGCCAAATTGGTATTCCATACGACAGCATGTCATGCCCAGTATATAAACTGGGGGGAGTTACCCGGAAGGGCCAGATCGCTACTCGGGTCAGGCTGGGTGTCGGTGGGTGGTGAGCGGTTGTGTTCTCTTCCCTTGTTATTTCCCTTATCATTAGTATCACTGGTGGTAGCAGTAGTGATTTGTGTTATACCTTAGTTACTGGGCTGTTCTCATCTCAACCCGTGGGAGTTACATTCTTTCGATTCTCTCCCCCATCCCTTCGGGAGGGGGGGGAGGAAGTGGGGAGCGGAGTGAGTGAGCAGCTGCGTGGTTCTGAGTTACTGACTGGGCTTAAACCACAACAGTTCTTTGTGGCACCCAACGTAGGGTGCAAAGGTTTGAGATACCAACAGATCTGACCAGAGTGTGTCTAATTGTATTTGTGGAAAGCATTCATTGTTACGGATTAATAGTCACTCGTCACAATGCTGATTTAATGGCTCTCAAAGTTGTTGCTCTTTATCTCAGAGTTTCAGCATGTCGTACCTTACTTGCAGCTGGCATTTGCTGTTTTAGTGTTTATTGGCAGAAGGGGCTTGGGCTAAGGTTAATATTTTGCTGTATTTTGTGGTAATAACTTGTAATACAATAGACTCATTGATCATGAAACTCATCTGGCTTGAATTCCCAGTGTGGTCATCACCTCTATACTTTGGGAGGTATATAATAGGAGTGTTTAGCAGTTACACATCTTTTTTTTCCCTCCTCAGGTGGTCAACCTATGAAGGAGACATTCCCTTACATTCCCAGCCCCTCCTTCCAGACTATTTACAGCATCATTTGAGAGTTCTGAAGGTTTTGAATGGTCTTTGGGTACCCTTGGGACCTGCCTGCTGATTGTGATGGGGATCAGCAAGTTGGCACACATGCAGAGTGTGTTTTACTCACAACCATTTCATCTGATCTCGAAAGTTAAGCAGAGTCGGTTTTGTGTCTTTTCTAGCCTTAGACAATGATAGAGGAGGACCAAGAGATTTTCCCCAGGGATGGACAGTCATGAGTGGCAGCATATGTGGGATAGTATGGGCAAGTATCTAGGCCAGTGGGCCCCTCAGTGTTTTGGAATTTCACCACTGAACAAGTGCAAAATCCAGAAAAATTCGTAAAACACTTAAATGAGGTGTGTTGTCATCCTGGCCATAGCAGAAAGGGAGAAATCATGACAAAATGCTGAGGCTTGGCCTACACTTACAGAGCCTTGTTCAACAGTATCCAGCGCCTTCAAAGGGGAAAAGATGTCTCTGGATCTGATGGCAAAGCAACAAACAAAGCAGCTACTTCAACTCCAAGTACAGCAGCTACACCAACCCCAGTGACAAGTACAGCAGCTACTCAAACTGACTGCCACAGACAATGCAGCTGCTGGTGTTACTCAACACAGCAGCTGCACCAACCCCGACGACACATACTGCAGCCACTCCAACCACAGTGTTAATCACTGCAGCTAAACCAAAGGACAAATATGTGCCAGTACTGGTTGCCCCTGTAAGCAAGGGGAAAAGCAAACAAAAGGCATGAAAGGCAACCCATGCAGTGAAGAAAGATGAAGAACCAAATGCGCTTACTACAGGGACAGCATCTGAACAAGAGTTGCTATTATATGGATCAGAGGAAGAGGGAGAAGAAGAGGTGAGGTCTCGACCCCGGACCTCGATCGAGCCACAGAATATGCGAAAAGATTTCACCTATCATCCAGGGGAGCACATCATCACCTGGCTGCTCCGATGCTAGGACAATTGGGCTTACGGTCACAAACTAGAAGGTTGGGAGCAAGCAGCTGGGATCACTTGCTAAGGAAGGGGGAGTTGACAAAACAGTTGCAAAAGAGAAATGGTCCCTCAGCCTTTGGAAGCAGCTCTTGGCAGCTGTGAAAGAAAGGTTTCCATACAAGAACGATGTTATGAGTTGTTCGGACAACTGGACCATGCTAGAAAAAGGCATCCAGTCTCTGAGGGAACCCGCTGTTTTAGAGACGATCTATTGAAGTCCGGATGCTGGGAATGCATCTGTAGATCCAGATGAAGTTGAATGTACACAACCTATGAGACGGAAATTTACACGGAGTGCACCATCATCATATGCCCACTCATTGCAGCAATAACCTGGAATGATATAGCACCACCAACAGTGGATTAAATGATTCGTCAACTGTGAGAGTTCAAAGACAATCTCACGCCTTCCGTCATTTCAGCTGTGGAAAAACTGTCTCAGGAGTTCAAACAATTGAGAGATGATCTATCTGATCTATCCAGCTCCCTACATGTAGCAACACATTTTTCAGCTATTAACAAAAAGTGTCCTATTGCTTGAGACAGAAGATATAGGAGGTATACGCCACGAGCCACACTATGGTTTTACCTGTAGGATCACGGAGAAGACATGAGGAAGTGGGATGGAAAAGCTACCTCAGCTCTGGAGGAACGGGTGCATGAATTTAAGAAGAGAACAAAGGTCAAGGATGATAATCCCATGAAAGCTGCAGCTTCAGTCTCTGTTGAGTAGGTTCCCAGATGGAGTGGAAGAGCTGATTTTACTCCAGCTCCTGTGATAAAGAAGACTAATCCCTTTCTATGAGACATAAGTGACAAATGTTGTGATCACTATTAGAGGGACCTCGCCTCCAGCCAGGTGGAGGTAGGGGACAATTGGATTTACTGGACTGTGTGGATCAGATGGCCTGGCACATCAGTCCCACAGAAGTATAAGGCTCTAGTAGATACTGGTGCACAGTGTACCCTGATGCCATCAAGCTGTCAAGGGGTGGAACCCATTTATATTTCTGGAGTGACAAGAGGATCACAAGATTTGACTGTACTGGGGGCTGAAATCAACATGACTGGGAGGAAATGGCAAAAGCACCCCCCTGTGACTGGTCCAAAGGCTCCATGCATCCGTGGCATAGACTACCTTAGGAGAGGGTACTTCAAAGACCCAAAATGGCTTTTGGTATTGCTGCTTTGGAGACAGAGGAAATTGAGCAGCTGTCCAGCTTGCCTGGTCTCTCAGAGACCCTGTTGTGGGGTTGCTGAAGAACAAGTGCCAATTGTGACCAAAACACTGCACCGATGGCAATATTGCATAAACTGAGACTCCCTGATTCCATCCATAAGCTGATCTGTAGACTGGAGAGCCAAGGAGTGATCAGCAGGACCTGCTCACCCTTTAATAGCCCCATATGACCAGTACAAAAGTCTAACGGAGAGTGGAGACTAACGGTAGACTATCATGGCCTGAATGAAGTCACACCACCATTGAGTGCTGCCGTACCGAACATGCTAAAACTTCAGTATGAATTAGAGTCAAAGGCAGCCAAGTGGTATGCCACGATTGATATCGCCAATACAATTTTCTCAATTCCTCTGTCAGCAGAGTGCAGGCCACAGTTTGTTTTTACTTGGAGGGGCATCCAGTACACTTGGAACCTACTGCCCCAGGGGTGGGAACACAGCCCTGCCATCTGCCATGGACTGGTCCAGACTGCACTGGAACAGGGGCAAGCTCCAGAACATCTGCAATACACTGATGACATTATTGTGTGGGGCGATACAGCGGAAGAAGTCTTTGAGAAAGGGAGGAAAATAATCCAAATCCTGATGAAAGCCGGTTTTGTCATAAAACGGAGTAAGGTCAAGGGACCTGCACAGGAGATTCAATTTTTGGGAATAAAATGGCAAGATGGACGTCACCAGACCCCCACAGATGTGACCAACAAGATAACAACCATGGCTCCACCAACTAATAAGGAAGAAACACAAGCTTTCTTGAGTGCTGTGGGGTTCTGGAGAATGCACATCCCAAATTACAGTTTGATTGTAAGCCCTCTCTATCATGTGACCCAGAAGGGGAACGATTTTAAATGGGGACCTCAGCAGCAACAAGCCTTTGAGCAAATTAAATGTGAGATAGTTCATGCAGTGGCCCTTGGACCGGTCTGGACCAGGCCAGATGTTAAAAATGTACTCTACACCGCAGCTGGGGAAAATGGTCCTACCTGGAGCCTCTGGCAGAAAGCTCCAGGGGAGGCTCGAGGTCGACCCCTCTGCTTTTGGAGTAGGGGATACAAAGGATCCGAGGCCAGCTATACCCCAACTGAGAAAGAGATACTGCAGCCTACGAAGTGGTTCAAGCTGCTTTGGAAGCTATTGGCACTGAAGCGCAGCTCCTCCTGGCACCCTGGTTGCTTGTGCTGGGCTGGATGTTCAAAGGCAGGTTCTCCTCTACACATCATGCAATCAATGCTACATGGAGTAAGTGGGCTGCACTAATTACACAATGAGCTTGAACAGGAAAGCCTGTGTCCAGGAATTCTAGAAGTCTGATGGGTCCTGCCGTATTGTGGGAAAGCATCGGGGATGGAAGGCAGCTGTATGAAGTCCCCAGTGACAAGTTGCAGAAGCTGCTGAAGGAGAGGGTGAATCAAGTCAGTTTGCCAAGGTGAAAGCCAGCCAGCTGGCCTTGGACATTGCTGAAAGAGAAAAGTGGCCAGTACTTTATACTGACTCATGGATGGTGGCAAATGCCCTGTGGGGGTGGTTGCAGCAATGGAAGCAGAGCACTGGCAATGCAGAAGTAAACCCATCTGGGCTGCTGCACTATGGCAAGATACCGCTGCCTGGGTGCAGAATCTGGTGGTGAAGGTAAGCCATGTAGAAGCTCATGTACCCAAGAATCGGGACACTGAGGAACACCAGAACAACCAACAAGTGGATAAAGCTGCTAAGATTGAAGTGGCTCAGATGGACTTAGATTGGCAACATAAGTGTTGGGTGGACTCATGACACTTCAGGCCGTCGGGGCAGAGATACAACATACAGACAGGCTCTTGATAGAGGGGTGGACTTAACAATGGACACTATTGCCAAGGTTATTCATGAGTGTGAAACGTGCTGCAATTAAGCAAGCCAAGCGATTAAAGCCTCTTTGGTATGGAGGACGATGGCTGAAGTACATATATGGGGAGTCCTGGCAGACTGATTATATCACACTCCCACCAACCCACCAAGGCAAGCGCCATGTGCTTACCGTGGTGTAAGCAACCACTGGATTAGAAAACAGCTAGGCTTAAACCACAACAGATGTATACCTACATTTTAAGCCTTAGGAGTCACTATTCCTAAAGCCAACATTCTTCATAAAGTCAGAGAAGAAAGTAAAGATGAGAATGTAAAAAGGCTTTACCAAATTTTTACCTCATAAATGAGTTACACACTGTACTTGAAGAAATCAGCATATAGATCTCCAGAAGCTGCATTCTCTGGATCTAGTTTAGACTACAAACATTTCACCCTCAGTTCTCCAATAACCACATCCAGGAGGCAAACACTGACATAATGATGCACCTTCATAAAAAATTATGTTGATGTGACGTGTAGGGATTCAGATGTCACAGAAGAACACTGCTATACCTTACATAGATCAGTAGCTCCTGAACTCACTTCTAAACTAATTCATCTATTTATCATCTACCTCCATCCTGGTCTCTAATATGCATTGGGGTTGACTGACAATGACATGTTTGCAATGAAACACTTTCTGTTTGGCTTCAAAAAGAGCTACAGAAATGTTAAATGTTAGACATGCCCCTTTCCTGAATTCTCTGGGGTTTTTTTTAGCAGTACTGTTCTGCTTTCTCCATGCTAAAATATGAAAATACCAGTAATAATAATCTTTTTTTTTTCATGGTTTTCCTGTCTTTGGAGAGAATGAAGTACATAACAATAGGTCTCTGCTTCTGATGAAACTGCTGGTGTAGTCCTAAAGAAAAGAAATGGGGACGATCAAACCCATTAGGCTAGAAAATTGGTTCAGATGAATAACCTTGTCTTAAGCTCATCCCTCAAATCTGTTACACTAGTGAGTTCTCTAAGTTAGGAAGCTAATTGCCTGAATTCCTTCAGTAGAAGTTAACAGGCAAGTAAGTTAACAGGGAAGTACTTCTGGAAAGCCATTTCACTGAAGATGTGAAATGCCTTTAAAAGTACCCTCTGTGAAGACAGCTAAGGGACTATTTTTTTCAGGTAACAATGCATGATCAATAATATAGCCTTGGCTATAATTCTCAGATACCCAGATGTGACCCTTTTTTGTTTGTTTGTCTGTTTGTTTGTTTTATTTCATTTTATTGCTTTACCAGTTTCTAATCTGAAAAAGAATTGCAACTGCCACCTGTAACTACTTAGGAATCTAAATAGTATAGCTTGAAAGGGACTTTGGAACTCCCCAAAAAAGCTATACAAAATACTTATTACTGCAAATTTATCTTAATCTGTAAGATATCTGTTCTATTTTGTGTGATTATTTTTTTCTCTGAAAAGCTCCAAAAATCGTGGTAGATCAATTCCAAAGTTTTACTGGGGAAAAAAATAACCCAAAGAAATGGGAGGTATTTTGTATCCCTACTTGGGTACGGTTTATAATTTTCTTTGTAAATCTTAATTTCAGCAAATGTTCCAGGTCCTGAAATAATTTTGAATGACCTTTACTTTCCCTGGATATCCCTTTTCAAAACTATTGATCCTCTCAAACTAAAAGTTATTTGCAAAGAGGTCTTCAAGGTTACTTTAAGTGCTTTCTATTGACCACATTGCAGGGAAAAAAATGTCGAGAACAGCCTCTCCAAGTATTTTGCAGTATCTATGCCCAGACTGCATAAACACAGAACATTTGAAACTGGAAGTTAAAAACCATTCATTTGAATTTGAAGAAGTTAAAATTTAAAAAATCAAGATTTGGGGATTTTTTTTGTGCTTCAGGATATAAAGAAATACAGAATTAATTATGATAAGAAACAAAAGTCTTTATGGATAGGTTGCTGCATAATTTGAATTTTCTGAGGCTTCTTACCTACAGCTCTAAATTCTGTGTTGAGGCTGGCAGGGTACAGGTCTAATGGACTGTCGGCCCAAATTCATGACTTCTCTTGAGGTCTGAAATTTCCATCTCTAACTTGAGACATGATAAAAGGAAAACTTTGCTACAGATCCCCTATGTGTACCTGAACAGGATATCCATTGTATCAGCCAGGAAAAGAGTATCCAAATTCAAATAGGTCTCCCAGATTCCCTGTTTTACAAGTAACACTTAAAGAGGTAACAGTACACTCTTACATCTGACAGTCTTCATGGACTTTCATTTTCCTCACAATCTTATACTTCAAACTAATTTAATTTATCTTGTCTATTTTACTCAAACAACTGAAACAGATCTATGGTAAATTAATGTACTATAGATAATTTGGAATGCAGTGCAAGAATTCAATGCACAGCAGCACTACTGTATTACCTAAGGATATAAGATTTTAATTTAAAAAGTTAAAGGTCCATAAATCACATTCTATCTACGCTTGTCAACATTTCTGACAACCTATTTTAACATTTAGAATTAGTTCCTTCTTTATCACATGAGAGTTATTTTAACTCCACTTTACCTTAAAAAGTAAAGAAAGAGCCTAAAAAATGGAAAAAGGAGGAGAATGTTTAAGAAAAGGAAAAGAAGCACCAGGTACTCACTGAGGACATTCCTAAAATACGGTGAGACAGAGATGACTGATGAACCATCAAGTGAATTAGGAATGAAAAAAAAAAAAAAACCACCAAAAAAACCCCACCATTTTATATTTGAGGTATATTTTACTACTCAGCTTATGCAGATGATTCTAAGACATATGAGAGATAGGATTGAGAATGCATATGGGGCTGCATGACAGAAGATAGCTGGTACATCTACTGCACCTCTAACAACCTAGGTTAAGGAAAGCTTGCTATATACTTCAAAGTTTGGAGTCAAAATGGTCACCTCATTCCAACTTGGCTGTGTAAACAGTTATTACAAGTGACTCTAGCAGAAGAAAAATGTGTGGACAGACAAATCAACATCTAATCTGACTCAGATATGGAAGATAGTCGAAGTTTACTATGTTGTCTTTCCTCCTATCTTAAGGACATGCTTTAAAGTCTACAACAAGCTTTGTGTTGCCATGGCTATCTTTCCAACAGCTGTAGAAAGTAGCTAATTCAAAGTCACACTGCAGACATCTCCAATACATGATAGTCAAACAGGCAATCTTCGTATAAAGTAACATAATGTAAAAAACTGCCACAAAGGGTAGCAAAAAAGGAAATGAGGTGTAGGAATTTCAGATATGGAAATAATAATTTAAAAGATAATAAAATTCTTAACTATTTAGTACTTGGATCTGAAGAAGTAAAAAATGAAAGGAAAACCTTCCTAATTATATTCTATAATACTAACAGGGGTTCCAGTCTTCTGTAACTTTTATACTTTGATTCATATGTCACTAGATTATGCTCATATGTAGTACCAGAACTGTCGGAAGCTTTTATGAGACCCAAGAGAAGATTTCGTAGTACTGTTATTATCCCATCTGCTTCTCACAGATCCTCTCTCAGTATATCCTGTCTTAGTCCCCTAAACCCCTAAGCATCCCCTGAAGCCCAACACCATGACTTTTCTCAGAGCACATGCCTGATGTGGTCAGATAGAGGGGTTTCTCTTAGTTCCAGTTGGGAGGAATCTGTTTATCCCAAGCAAGAGGTAAAATGTCTTTCCATTTTTAAACCATTTTTTTTCCTTTTTTTTTTTTTTTTTCCTTAAATACTCGAACTGCAAACTGTTTAAACCCCCCAGTATCCCAGAGTCAGTCCCTCCTGTGCAACCTACCTGGGTTTATTTCTTTGCATTGTCCCCAGTTTTGGGAAGAATAAGAAAAAAAAAGACAGCTGTACACTTCTGCCACTTCATACTTCTGCATTCCCCCATTGGTATCCTCTCTCAGAGGAGTTTGCAGAGGAGTGCACCTCTTATGCTACACTTTTTGGGATATTGGATACTAAGTAGGAAAAAAAGATAAAACTGTCAGAAAAGTACAGTACTCCTGTGCTAAATATCTCCAAGCATGAATGTTTCCAAATGCAAGTGCTGGAAGCTAAGTAACCAATTAACCAAAGATGTAAATTCAAAGGTAATATACCAAGACATTAACAAGATACGTATCAAAATGAATGACAAAGGAAATAACAATAACTAAATTAGCCATGTTTTTAACCTACCATTTATATCAACTGTTCATTTCACTTTGAAAAGCAAAGTATAATTACACCAAATACATGATGGTAAGTATTTTTTTTCACAAAGCATGTCCTTTCTCATGGATTATTTTCCACTGAATTCTTTTTATGACGGGATTTAGCCCACCTTTTTCATCTTTTTGAAACTGGGCAGCTAATTGTAGACAGCTGAAGAGAAGGGGATGTACTTCCAGCAAGCAATTTTTTCCACATATTTAAGATGTTATGAATTGGCATTCTGCCATTACCCTGCTAAAATCTCTTCAAAGGTGTTGAATGGAGGGAAATTAAGCTAATTTAACCCCTTTTACATAAAAAAAAAAAAGTGGAAAAAAAAAATAAATCTCAAACTCCTACATTGCTACCAGCACTTTTTTTTTTTATTCCTTTTGGAGCAGGGAGTAGAGGGCAAGAAAGATGATGATGGTCTCACTGTAGCTGTTGAGCTTCTTTCATGTAACTTTGTTGAAACAAGGGGAGGGTTAATTGAAAAGGATAGTAATTTTGTATTGTCTTTCTCAACACCCAAGTCCATGTAAAGCACAAAGTTTGCCTTCAGAAATTTAGAAATTCTATTCACTACTTTTTTTTCCTTCCTGAAATTCATCTGAATGGATGTGGTTCTTAGCAACCTGATCTAGTTGAAGGTGTGCCTGCTCATTGCAGGGGAGTTGGACTAGATGACCTTTGAAGGCGCCATCCAACCCAAACTATTCTGTGATTCTATGATCACATAATTTTTTCTGATGTTGAGTACTTTTTTCTGGGGTTTGTTTGGTTGTTGGTTTGGTTTTTGCTTTTTTTCCACTTTTGCATATTCCTTGTTTACTAAGCAAACTGTATAACTTTGTATATTCTCTTGCTTTCCTGCCTGCACTTCTTTGGTTCAGTAGTTGTCTCTCACTCAAAATAGCTACTTTTTCCTTAACTTTTAAATATATTGGCTTTTCTCAGCTTGGGATGTTAAAAATAGCTATCTACTCTCTTGCTCAAGTCAAATACTTCATGTGTCCAACAATAAGTGTAGTTTGAAGTTTCTGTAAATAGAAATTTCTTGATTTTGAGTCTGTCACCCAATACTCCCTCATGTAATAATATAAAAATATCAACTTTGACAGTTTCTGTTCTATCAATATATATTTAGGATACCCTCCATGATATGTCTATTCCAGTGCTGGTCTGTTTGGTGTACTCCTGGGTCTTCTTGATTCCTGGTAACCTGATCTCATTTTACCTGTGTGTGTTAGCTGTTTGATTTTTGTATTTGATCTCTGAGCTGATCACAGCAGGATTCTTTTGCCTCCATTTTACTTTCTAGAGGGGGGAATGAAAAGAAAAAGCACAGAGGATAATGTACCCAGGTCAGAACACTGTCAAAAGTAACGATGTCCACCACCTGCTCAGATCATTGGAAGTCATTTAATCTTCATCCACCTTTGTGGAATAATGTGTCCTGAAATATGTTGCAATAAATGTTACAGTAATTCATGAATCAGTGACCCATGTCAGAATGAAAGTCATCTCTCTGGAGTAGCTGAGTAAAGGTAGATGTATTCCATGTTAGCTATATAAGCTCCATATAAGCATATGTGCTAGAAGTATTTGAAGACAAAGAATATATTCACTAATGTAATTCAGATCACCTTCCCTAAATGCCTGTGTCTGAAAGGGAACGAGTAATTGTCCAGTACATGGTTCTTGTTTGATCACCTTACTCTGGACCCCCAAGTTTTAAATTTCTAAGTCAGCCCTGCTGACTCAGTTTCATAGTTGTAGCCTTCAAGTAAGATTTCTGCTTAGCAAAGGATTCACATATTTCCTTCCTGAAATTATCTCATTCTGAAACAGAGACACAGCTTTCTTGAAGATTCGTCCTCTTAAGCTAATTAATGCAAGTACCATTCCCATCCTGACTACTGATAGCAAGGCAGAGTCAAATGCTCCACGAAATAGTTCATTGGGTGTACTAAATAGTGTCTTTTCATTTATTCAGCATCATGAGTGATCACTTTTTCTTAGGGTTGTACTGTCAGTGGACAGAGATCATGTAGTTAAAAAATAAGTGATGTTATTCACAACCTAAAAGAAAACTAAAGTAAATAAGTATTCTCTGCTCTGAATTGGCTTCTGTGTAAGTTTAGTCAACCTAAAGAAATGGCAATAAATTATGGGCATGTAAAACTGACATTTAATTTCAAAAGCACAATTAATATATGCAATGTTATTGTGTCTCTCTCTTTTGTAAGCCAGTAAACAGTAACTTGGGATTTATTAACTGCTAAAAGCAGTAGACTTTCAATCAATAGAGTATACTTCTGGCATGTGAATGTGGCAAGAACACAATCAATCTTTTAGGTGAGATATAAAACTTTAATCCTGACCATCCGACATGATTAAAATCTTAGAACATGGTTTTGTTGTGGTTTGGGTTCTTTTTGTTTGATTGTTTGTTTGTTTTATAAACGTGAGAATCAGCTAAGGGAATCATATATTGGTCACATTTCACATGGTAAAATACCATAGCCACATCAAAATATCATGGCCACATTACTCATTATCTCCCACTACAGTTCATAATCCCTGCCATTTGAAATAGAGTAAACCCTTTGTTAGCTGCAGTGCTCCAGAAATTTATAATTATCTCTACTGGATAGTTATCAGACAGCATTTAGGGGCCTGACTCTCCAACCTCCAGAATTCAATAGAACATAGACATTAGCTAGTAGACTATATTGTGTCGAGCCCAATTTGGACACTTGTTTTCATCCTAAATTCCTGCTCTGTTTTCAGCATCAGAATCTTCAGGATTTTTATCTTGAACATTTAGCATTGTTATCAGGCTTTAAATATCATGAAAATTCTTTGTAATAAAGTAAGCTAAACAGATACGATGTTTTGGTACAACAGGTTGAAAATTATATAAAAAAAAATTTAAATTAGTGATCCATATGCCAAAATAAAAGACGTTAAATGTTCATTTTTCTGGAAAATAATATTTTATTGCATATGATTATTTTTTAAATTATTTTTATCTGGCAATTCAATGAATGTCCTGAAAACTGAATACTTTGTCTATAAAAGCATGAGATAAGGTTTTTTCTTTTTCTAAAAATATGTTCAACATGTTAGAACAAAACCTAAATCTTCAAAGTCAATATTTGTCAGCGTCTAATGTAAATTTTGGTGTGCTTTTTTAAATTTAATCTTAGAATTTAGAACAAGAGATAATATTTTTTAATGTCAGCTCTTTAGAACTGGATATGAAAACTGATGAAATTCTAATGAATAATATATTGAGTTGGGTTAGCTCTGTCATGGTACTTTACATTTGACAGTATGCAGATAACAGTGCTGGCCAATAACAGACTGATGCACAAATGTCTCATTGGCTTCAAGTTCATTATTTACTGTTAAAGCTAAGCAAAGCTTTTATTTTTTTTAAATGCAAAACTAGGCTTATGACCTAACAATATTCTTAATCATTTGTAACTATACTTCCCTGCAGCAGAAATTAAAAGCTCTGGTCTAGACTATCTGGTCATAGTAACTCTCCCACAATGCTCCAAAACTGCAGTATATAATATATCCCACTCGGTGCCCTACAGAATCAGCAACTGGTTCACCTTGTGGAAGCGTTCAGCAGGACATAAGCATAACAGTACTTTGTCAGTACCAATGCCTTTTGTGAGCATGTTTTACCAATGAACTTTGAGTTCTTTTCCTTTTAAAAAATAATTATCTTCTATTATTTTCTCTACATAAAATAAGTTTTTCAAAAAAAGACACTGCTGGTCTGCTGGCACAGGCTGTTGTGAACCAGACATCTCTTTTCTTCATCAGCATAATGCCATCTGCCACAGACAGGAGGGAAGAGATTAAAACTGAGGAAGAACGAAGAGAATAACACCAATGGAAAAGACATTCAAAAGTCTGGTGATGTCCATTCAGCCTTCTTTAGCTCTGGTTAGGAAAACAGTCAGACTGTTCAAAACCTAGTGTGTTCCCAGAAAAAGAACTGTGCTAACTTTCTTTTCCCTTAATGATATTGCAATCAACCCATGTGTACTTTTGAAGACTAAGAAGCTCTGAGAATATTGAAAAAAAAAATGCATCTAATAACAATGCTTTTGAAATAAAGAACACTAAATATTTTGTGTTTCAAATATTTGAGGATATTATGGAAATATCACACAGGGCAGCAATAATACCAAGAAAACATCAAAATGAATGAAGAAAAAGTGTTTGGGGGTTTTTGTAACTTTATACACTTTGTGGATTTGTGGAGGGAAACAGAAGTAAAAGGACTTCCACTCTATTCTTACACCTGCTCACTTAGAGAAGCAGAGTGTAAGTAAGGTTGGTGTTTTCACTGCTATTCTAATATTTAAAGTGATTTAGAATCTCATCTTGATTTCCGAAAGCAGGCCTTAGGGCCCCTACATCCAAACAGGGGAACAGGGTGTGAAACCCAACTGGAGGGAAATCCATCTTAACAAGAAGGAATAATGCATCCTGCAAATTAACACCTAATGCAGACCAGTATTTCTTTGGGCAGCAACTTGCTTAATAGTACCACTTTGGTAGGTTCTATTCTACCTGTACACAATTTGGCATAGGGAGCCAAAGCACCTAACACAGGATGCTGGACTCCCTCTGGGAACATATAAACTCTGTGATATAGCCATGGTGATACACAGCAGTACAGGCATGGTCTCCAGCAACAATGACTGGCACAAGGTCACACAGGAGAGTTGCAGTAGATTTAGGCAAAATCATGCCCTGTGCCATCTCTGTGAATGAAACCTTCAGTGATTGCCCCCCATTTAATCAGTGATCTCTTTTCAAATGCACATGACCAGTCCTATGACTGGAGTGTTGGAATGGAGGGTTACAGGCTCTTTAGAAAAGACAGGCCCGGCAGGCCGGGAGGGGGAGTTGCACTTTAAGGTAGGGATAGGCTGGAGAGTATGGAACTCTGTCTGGGGACAGGTGAGCAGTTTACAGAGAGTTTGTGGGTCAGGGTTAAAGGGAAAACAGCCATGGGAGACATTACTGTGGGGATCTGTTGCAGGCCGCCTGATCAAGGAGAACCTGTGGATGAAGCACTCTACAGACAGATAGGAAAAGCCTCACGCTCGCAGGCCCTTGTTCTCATGGGGGATTTCAACCACCCTGACATCTGTTGGAACGATGGCACTGCAAGGTACAAGCAATCCAGGAGGTTCCTCGACTGTGTGGAAGACAACTTCCTTCTGCAAGTAATAGAGGAGACGACAAGGAGAGGTGCCATGCTTGACCTTGTGCTCACCAACAGGGAAGGGCTTGTTGTGAATGTAGTACTCCAGGGCAGCCTTGGATGCAGTGATCAAGAGATGGTCGAATTTGAGATCCCCAGCACAGCGAGAAGAGCATGTAGCAAGCTCACTACCCTGGACTTCAAAAGAGCAGACTTTGGCATCTTCAGGAACTTGCTTAGTAAGGTTCCATGGGATATAGCCCTGGAGGGCAGGGGGGCCCAAAACTGTTGGTTGATATTCAAGGATCACCTGCTACAAGCTCAGGAGTGCTGCATCCCAACTAGAAGGAAGTGCGGCAGAAGGGCCAGGAGACCTCCTTGGATGGATAAGGAGCTGCTGAGGAAAATTCAAATGGAAAAAGAGGCTTATAAAAAGTGGAAGCAAGGACAGGCGGCCTGGGAAGAACATAGGGATGTTGTCCAGCAAGCCAAGGACCAGGTTAGGAGAGCTAAGGCGCAGTTAGAATTAAACCTAGCCAGGGATGTTAAGGATAATAGGAAGGGATTCTACAGGTACGTAGCAAACAAAAAGCAGACTAGGGACAATGTAGGACCCCTGAGGAAGCTTTCGGGAGAACTGGCTACACAGGATTTGGAGAAGGCTGAGGTTCTGAATGACTTCTTTGCCTCGGTCTTCACTGGCAAAGGCTCTGACTGTACCACCAAGGTCTTAGAATATAGATGCAGGGACTGTGAGAATGAAGACCTTGGGCCCACTGTAGGAGAGGATCTGGTTCGAGATCATCTTCAAAATCTGAACGCACACAAGTCCGTGGGACCTGATGGAATCCATCCGCGGGTCCTGAAGGAGCTGGCGAATTAAGTTGCTAAGCCACTGGCCATCGTATTTGAAAAATCATGGCAGTCAGGTGAAGTTCCCGATGACTGGAAAAAGGG
Source organism: Lathamus discolor (assembly GCF_037157495.1). Classification (NCBI taxonomy): domain Eukaryota; kingdom Metazoa; phylum Chordata; class Aves; order Psittaciformes; family Psittacidae; genus Lathamus; species Lathamus discolor. Next base: position 103,640,121 of record NC_088888.1, read on the forward strand.
AAATATAATCCCCATTTTCAAGAAGGGGAAAATGGAAGACCCGGGGAATTACAGACCAGTCAGTCTCACCTCTGTGCCTGGTAAAATCTTGGAGCACATTCTACTGGAATGCATGCTAAGGCACATGAAAAACAACAAGGTGCTTGGTGACAGAAAGCATGGCTTCACTAAGGGCAAATCCTGCCTAACCAATTTGGTGGCCTTCTATAATGGGCTACAGAATTGATGGACAAAGGTAAAGCAGTTGATGTCATCTACCTGGACTTGTGCAAAGTGTTTGACACTGTCCCACACGACATCCTTCTCTCTAAATGGGAGAGATATCAATTTGATGGATGGACCACTCGGTGGATAAAGAACTGGCTGGGTGGCCGCACACAAAGAGTTGTGGTCAATGGCTCGATGTCCAGCTGGAGACTGGTAACGAGTGGTGTCCCTCAGGGATCGATGTTGGGACCGGTCTTGTTTAACATCTTCGTCGCTGACATGGACTGTGGGATTGAGTGCACCCTCAGCAAGTTTGCCGATGACACCAAGCTGTGCGATTTGGTCGATACAGTGGAGGGAAGGAATGCCATCCAGAGGGACCTTGACACGCTTGTGAGGTGGGCCGATGCCAACCTTATGAAGTTCAACCATGACAACTGCAAGGTCCTACACCTGGGTCGGCGCAATCCTAGGCACAGCTACAGACTGGGCAAAAAAGAGATTCAGAGCGGCCCTGCAGAGAAGGACTTGGGGGTGCTGGTCGATGAGAAAAATGAACATGAGCCGGCAGTGTGCGCTCACAGCCCAGAAAGCCAACCGTATCCTGGGCTGCATCAAAAGGAGCATGACCAGCAGGTCGAAGCTGGTGACCCTGCCCCTCTACTCTGCTCTTGTGAGACCTCACCTGGAGCATTGTGTGCAGTTCTGGTGTCCTCAACATAAAAAGGACATGGAACTGTTGGAAGAAGTCCAGAGGAGGGCCACGAGGATGATCAGGGGACTGGAGCACTTCCCGTATGAAGACAGGTTGAGAAAGTTGGGGCTGTTGAGCCTGGAGAAGAGAAGGCTGTGTGGAGATCTCAAAGCAGCCTTCTAGTACCTGAAGGGAGCCTACAGGGATGCTGGGGAGGGACTCTTCATTAGGGACTGTAGTGACAGGACAAGTGGTAACGGGTTAAAACTTAAACAGGGGAAGTTTAAATTGGATATAAGGAGGAAATTCTTTCCTGTTAGGATGGTGAGGCACTGGAATGGGTTGCCCAGGGAGGTTGTGAGTGCTCCATCCCTGCCAGTGTTCAAGGCCAGGCTATTAGGAGCCTTGGGTGACATGTTTTTGTGTGAGGTGTCCCTGCCCATGGCAGGGGGGGTGGAAATAGATCATCTTAAGGTCCTTTCCAATCCTAACTATTCTATGATTCTATGTTTCTATACTGGAGAACATATTTGCTGCTCTACAACACTTAAGATGAAATATACAATCTTACACATTCAACTCAATGAGACTTCTGCTATTGATTTTTTTGTAGTTGGGGTATCAACTCTTAGCCATATTTTCCAGTTTTCTACTCAACAATAAGTATATGTGAGGTAAATTATTTTTAGTCTATACATCATGCAACATTATTCTGTGGACAGTTAAGAACAAAGCCTGCAAATAAAAGCCAGGTACATATTTACAGCAAGTTTGCCAGTAATTTGTAAGGCCACAAGAAAAGTCTTAAGCTCTAGCCATAATGTTATTCAGTATAGCTCAACCTGGGCTAATAAATCTCTAAACTTATTAATATAGCTTGACTCATACTTTTTTGTCACTTTTCAGTCTTAAATCATCAATATCATTAATATTCTTTATTTATTGCTGAAAAAGAAAAAAACATATGTAATATATAATTTCCATCTCACCTCTAGATGTCTAAATGCCTTTAAAACTGTAGCTTTGAATTATATGCATTCAAAACTGAGACTTGACACCTTAAAAGGTTGTTTAATATTGTAGCCATATACTTGTCAATTGTTTTTAATGAAAAATCATAGAAATGTGGTATGAAATACGTCAGTACTTATTGCAGGCAGGATTTTTTAAAATGTTTGTGTTTACATTTGAGCTATTTGCCTCCGTTATCTTCAGCATCATTAAGGAAAGGTTGACATTTGGGAGTATAATTAACCCTTCCTAAAGCTGACACCTAGTAAGATTGTCTGGATCGTATCATCAAATGCCTTTCTCTCTGTTAATTTTAAGAGAAACTTGGAGCAAGTTCTGAAGCTGAAGACAGCTATGCTAGGGACACGGATATTATAGTATATGATTTACACATAAACATTAATACAGGTTCATGTATAAGCACTTGTTCATGTGTGGGTTTGTGTCTCATTCTGTAATTTCAGTGGGAGGTTAGTGGTGACATAGAATACAAATTTAATTTTCAGTTCAATTCTGAAATATGTGTGTTATCGTAACAAATTCCTTACTCCACGTTTTCCCCAGAGAAAATGGGACAATACTTACCTTTCTAAATCAGATATTCTAAGGGAGCTTGTTCATAGTATGTGTGAAGTACTTCTGAGATTTCACATGGAAGGTTTGGAAATGTTAAATTATTAACTTGTACTTTCCCTTTTCTGATCCAAGTGTCTTTGCCAAACTCAGATTAAAAACAGTTTTTAAAAGGAAGCAAATTTTCAGTGAAGTGAGTTAAGCCTGGACTTTAAATAACGATATCTACAGGGTGTGCTGTTTTGGATAAGTTTCGCTGTAAAGAGAGATGCATTAATGAAAGGAAAACAACTTTTCATGTTCGTTGAACAGCAAAATATGCAGTAGACTCTCCTTTGTGTTTGATTATAAACTTTTTGAGAAGATAAAGCCTTCTGGCAATACATCAAACTGTTCTGCTTAGTTTCAGTCAAACAACTCCAAACCAAGTTCTTTACAACTTCCCTTCACAGTGCTCTTTAGAATGTCCTTAGGTTTTCCTCCAGGCAATGGCAGCTATAGTATGTGCTAAAGGATTTGTCACTACAGATATTAACACACCATCAAATAGAGAAATTCTTTTTGAACTTTGTGTCGAATGCAAAATAATAATCATCACTAATACAAGAACTCAACAGTGAGTTTTGTTTGGGTTTTTTTTTTTTATCATCTAATGCATTTTCATTAATGTAGCTCTCTCATCAAACTTGAGGGATACTGTAGCAGATAAACTATGATGACCTTGGACCAATTCATTATTGAGATTTTTAATCTGGACTCTGGATACATAATGCTGTCTGGGAATACAAATTCAAATAAAGAGAATATGGGCTTCAGGAATAACTTTTTTTTTTTTTTTTTTTTTTTTTTGCACAATTAGGCTTCCATTCCCCACTAAAACTTTATTTTCAAAATTAATTGTAGCCATCCAAATAATGTTTTAGCTGTATGTATTTCAGAAATGATTCAAACACATAAAATACTAACCAGAATTTAAATAACAGAATTGCAGACGGTATCAGTATACTACTCCAAAACTACCCTCTTCTGTGCTAAGGTCTTTCTGTAAGTCTACGTAGATGAAACTTTACTGACATTGCTATATTAAACTAGCTCTAACTTGAAGATCTCAAAATGCCTTTAAAACAGATTTTAATTATTTTCCCACTTCCCTGGGTGAATAGAAAATGATGTTTTATTCATTTCTATATTAGTATTCTAAAAGAAAGTTGTTTGAGGGATTTGGTCTTTTCTATATTGTGGACAAATCAGAAATTGACCAGCCATATCTTAACCAAAAGATGATACACCATAAGTAGGAAGCATTTTGTCTTGGTTTTCAATTACTATGATCATTTTTATTATTGTTGTTATTATCCACAGGATGTGAATTTAATCTTGGATTTAATCTGATATGCAGCAATGCACCGCCTTTTTTTTTTTTTTTTAACTTCTAGGAAATTATTTTTGTTCCCTCCTAACGCTGCAATCACAAGTGAGCTGCAACAGCTCAGGAAATAGATTTTCAACTTTAAACCTGAAGACTAAGAAGAGGACAGGATCAGAATTTGAGCTCTTTTCTTCCATGTTAGAATCTAAGAAGGTTCCTATCCTTACAAAATGTACAACCTATACACTTCAGATGTTTATAAAGCTCCAATTTTCTGTCCCTGTGCTAAGCTGTGTAGAAGGACAGCTAAGTGTTGTGTAATGTTTGCCAGAAAAGGCTGGAAAGTCTCAGATTGTATTTCCTCCAAAGACTCTGACTTTCATCTCCAAGGTGATTTTAGGCAAGCTATAATGTCTTGTTCTCTGTAAAACAGAGATAATGCCTATGGTCTTCCTGCATAAAGAAAGAACTTTGCTGGCTAAGGCCACAAAGCTTGGCAAGAGAAGTTATTAGTATTAATGGAATTGATCAAAATTGAGCTTAAGGCCTTACCAGACTGTTCGGTCAGAATTACCATCACCACTGAAAAGTCTTCCCTCCTTCATCCCAAAACTTCCACCCTTGTACATGTACAAAATCACCCTTCATAGTTTAGCTATTTTGTAATGCACACAAGTTGAATGATGCACTGGCTGACCGGCTTTATTGTTCATAGAAGCCTGCAATAATGAAGACTGACAAAGAAGTTATCAGCAATGTGCCCTTCCAGAAACTTAAAAATTCCTCTAACAGCCTACTCCTGGTTTGAAATGCATCTTATCAGTAAATTAGTCTGAAAAGCAAGAGTAAAAATCCTCTTAACCAGTTTGAAGTTCTGGAGAACTGAATGTGATATATATTTTTCCCTCTTTAAAAATGCATTTTAAAATTATAAAAAAGCATTAGGCACAGAATTTTTTTATCTTTTTTTTTTTTTAAGAATTTTTAAAATTCTCTTGGGTGAGGTCTGTGTAGAACTGAGTTTTGGACTAGAGACATGTCAAGTAAAAATTAAAAATGTGATCACTGTTGTATGAAAACTTGACACTAATTCCAGTTCTTTTTCACCAGCTCAAAGAACCTTACTGTAGCCAGTCAGTATGAAAAGACTGTATATTAAAGACTAATTTACTTTTCAGACTAATTTACTAATAAAGTACATTTCAAACCAGGAGTAGGATGTTAGACGAATTTCTGTTTCTGGAAGGGCACATTGCTGATAACTTCTTTGCCAGTCTTCATTATATCAGGCTTCTATGAACAATAAAGTCTTCCAGCAAGCACATCATTCAACTTGTGTGCATTACAAAATAGCCAGACTATGAAGGGTGATTTTGTACATGTGCAAGGGTGGAAGTTTTGGGATGAAGGAGGGAAGACTTTTCAGTGGTGATGGTAATTCTGACCAAACAGTCTGGTAAGGCCTAAGCTCAATTTTGATCAAGACTGTATATTACATCCCAGTTAATATCTTGGACTTAAATCTTATGATGCTACCAGATTTAGGTAAAAAATAAGTAATACATTTCAGATATTGAGTCAGTCAGAGAACAAGAATATTTTCCCTAAAACAGCTTCCAAGAGATTTTTCTGTAATGTTTTTGAAGGAGCTCCATTTTGACTGTTCTGAGCAATATCTTATTTTTCTTGTTTCTCCCTCCAAGGTTTTTTTAAATCAAAAACGTTATTGAAAACGCTGTTGTAAATTTGTCTTAAGCTAAAGCCCATTTTCAAAATTAATTTTTATGACATTTAGTAATTTCATTTTTGAAACTGAATTTAGAAAGAGAAAAAACTTTATTCTCAAATACTGATCCTTGTTGCTTTGTTGAAAATGTGTCATTTTATTCATAAACCTAAACCACTTATCATTTCATTAACTTGCACTTATTCTGTCTTTAATATAAATGGAATGTATTTTATTATGATAAGATGATAAAGCCTTCGAAATTTGCACTGTATCATTGAAATAGTGCCAGATTTGTGTAAAATTACATTTGTATTTCTTGTTTCACTTGTACATCAACTTCTTTAAGGAATAACGAGCCAAATTCTTCCATGGTGTAATATTACAAATGCATTTACATGAGTGATGCGTTTGGTTTATGGCTTTTATATCTCAATGACCTTTTTAACAAACAGTGAAAATCCTGTTCATACACCTCACATACTGCTTAACTCCACCTGAAACAAAGATAAAATCTTCTCACCACAAGTTAGCCTTTTTTTTAATTACTATTTGCTTTTACATAACTAATAGCATTAGCACAATAATCAACAGATGTACAGTTTTTCAAAGGGCATGCACATTCTAAATTCACCTGAACACAGAAAATAACACCCTTCAGTTTCATTCATGAAAAGCATAATCTTGAACCTAATCCCACCAACCAGGAGATTAAAGATGAAGTTAATAGGTAAAAATCGCCTAAACCAGCAAAACTCTCTTACATTTCATGGAAAAAAAAAAAACCAAGAAACCATCAACACAAAAGCCGATTATCATTTGTTTTCTTTTAAAACAATTGGTGTTTTTTTTTGATTTCTAATAGATTTTCCGTAGTCCCAGTTTTTCAGCGTCAACAAATACATCTTCTTTTCCTGTTTCCACTAAGTAATGAATAACCTTACCGTCACTTTATCTTACATAAAGTGAAATAGGCCTTGTAGCGTTTCCGGGCTCTTTTTAGGGGGGAAATAAAATACAGCATGGTGTGATGTACAGAGATTTGGCCTAGACTGGGCTTGAAGAACAGTATTTTACTCTAACTCTGGCCACTGGCCTTCTATGTAATCTTCATCAAGGTTTCTTACTTTTGCTTTCGCTTTTCAGACTTTATCTTCTGTGTTTTTGAAGTCAAGTCTTAAGGTCAGGGGCATGTTCTGACTCTGCATCTGCACAGTAACACAATAGGGCTTTAATCTCAAACAGCTTTCAATGACATGGTATTTATCTTTATAATTGAATGATTTAGTCATATTTGGTCTGGACACAGAGTTACTCTTGCATGATAAATAGAAATACAATATAGGATTTCTTCAGATTCTTTATTCTCAGGACAGTCTGAAGTCACGTACTCAGCACCAGCAAGGATGAATATTTTATGCTTGCAAGCACTTCAAATGCACCCCTTCACTTGCTAAAATACCACATTTATGGTCCACATAAGAATAAGGTAACTTACTGATGTGAAATAGCCTGCATTTGTAAATCTTACAAACTATCTCTTTCTTCCTAATGTATGAGGAGAAAGGCAAGCCAAAGGAGCTGCACACTAGTGCAAGGAGCAGCTTGTTGAATGACACCCTGAAGAATAGGTGTTCAAACACTATTGTGTTGGGCAGCAGTTTTAAATACTACAGCATGAGCATAGAGTTAGCAGAAATGTCAATACAAGCTCCTAAAGCAGAATGCCACCAGTGTTCTCATTGAGATATAGGAAAAGGGAAATGAGATTTTGAAAATAGTCATAAATAATAAAAAATGACTGGCCTATAGCATTTTTCTTGAATTAACAAGAACTTGAACCCAGCATAAAGTGCCTTGAAGTAAACCTGTCCAGTCTTGAGGGATGGGGGTTTTGATCAGGATAGATCAAGTGTGTGAACAATTTTCAGATGTGTAATTTATTTCCTGTTTTGAAAGAAATGGCTTAGCCTTGAAAGGTTTGTCAGGAGCATTATCACGTTTTTAAGGGTGTTCAGGGAGTTCATCAAGAAGAAAGCAATGCATTCCTAGCAGATCCCTTCCAAACTACAATACAATTTCATAAAATATTCAGCATCTTTGAGAGCTTATAGTTATAGGAAGCCATTCTCCTAGAATAAGGAACTGAATCTGTTGCATATATAATGAAGCCACAGATAATCATGGTCATATCTGAGGGCAGAATCCATCCTTCCTTACATGAAGCTCTTCTGGGGAACAAAAACACAAGGAGCTCTGCAGCATGTCAGGGTTATTATTTGAATTTATGAGCCAGTCACCAAACCGCAGTGCAGCTCCTATACAGGGTAGAAAAATACTCATGCCACATTTAAGCAGAACTTTTGAGTCACAGAGGTCCTAGTTTTGCTTGTGAATCTTACCACAGCTCTTACTCCTTATTTTTCAGAGAACTCTCTGGGAACACTCTGCTAGTTCCAGGTGCTTACCCCAGCTGGCTCAGAAAGCCTCAAACTGTCTGCCTTACCCCTGCCCAAAGAAAGGAGTGAGTCTTGAAAAGAAAAGGTTAGATCACTGGAGAAAAAAAAAAATAAAAAGAAAAAAACAAAACCAAAGCAAAAGAAAACAAACAAACAAAAAAACCCCACACAAACAAGCCAATAAACAAAAACCACAAAAAAAGCCAACAAATAGACAAAAAAATTCAAACCAACCAAACAAGAAAACCCACCCAAGTAATCTGTGAAGGGGGGGAAAAAAAAAAAAGTGAATGTGTTTTTGCCTGGTCCTCAGTAAATGTGAGCAGCTACTCATCAGATTGGAGGGGAGTCCAGCCAGCTCTGTACTAGACTATAATCAGATGCAAAGCTTTGGGTGAATCACTTCCATTCTGTTTCTTTTTCTAGTCTTTCGTCTACTGATTTTTGGTCACGTAGAGCTTTCATAACTGAAATATCCAATCTGTGCTTTAAAAAAATATATATTCATGAAGCTGTTCTCCCCAGTTATGTTCTACCAATGTCTGTGTCACCTTAGCTGTCATGCTGTCTCAAAGTTCTGGTATTGGGTTTCATCACCTGGGTAGGGACAGCAGTCCAACATCACCAGTGCATTTGCATCAAACCAAAGACAGGCAAATAAGGGGTGTACAGACTGTGCCAGTGCTCAGGGAGGTTAGGCTTTCTCATCTAAACTAATATGAAAATATAAACACTCATCCTGGCGTACCTGAGCAGTCAGTGAAGAAGGCGGAACCCCTCAAAGGCCTCCAAGTGGAGCAGAGGGCTTCTCGCTTATAGTAATCACAGAAAAGCCCATGTTGGAAAGGACCCTGAAAGATCTCTGGTCAAACCTTCCAACCTTCCATGGGAAAGTGAACCTAGATTATCTAGTACCCTGCCCAATTTCATCTTGAAAACCTCCAGCAATGGGGTCTCTACCACGTCCCTGGGGAGGTTGCTCCAGTCTTCATGGTACATTACACTGTGAGCAAGTCAGGTATTTACTGACACACTATATGCTTAAAATGCACGTCTCTCTGGGGTGTCCAAGACTGGATTCCACTATTATCAAGTCTTCAAAATAAATATTGTTTCTCAGCATGAACCTGTGCTAATAAAGCAGAGCTCTGGTTTCATCTAGGTCCCATAGCTATTGCTGTAATACAAATAATCACAAATACAAGATTGAGAGTCTCAGTAGGGCTTGGGAAAATAGGTTTAAGGCAGTAAAAATTATGTAAAGAATGTCAAGTAAGGCAGACTGAAAATCTGTGTGGAAAATATTGAAGAATGAAGAAAGAGGTGTTAGAATGGTATAGCTAGAAAAAAAAAAAAACACCAAATAGTTAATTTTACAAGAAGATGATATTTGAAGATAAGAAACTTTATACGCATTTCTCCCTGGCAGGTCCCTTCTGAGAAATATAAATCACAAAGACCTGGTATTTCTCTGTCAGTAAATCAACAAGAAATCTACCATTTAAAAAAAAAAATCATAAACAGCAGAGCTAGAATAAACATGTAGAAGTATGGTCACATGGAAATGGATATTTTGGAAGTAAATAGCAGAGTGGCATATGGAGTAATGTACAGTGAAATATTTAGCTACAGCACACTATTTTTTGAAAACATTGTGTTAAATCGTAAACTAAAAGCTAGAATAAATTGACAGAAAAGTTTATTGGTAGTGTAAAAAAACTTACTTTCAATCCACCCATGAATGTGTGAAGGTGATGCATATAGCCAATTAGTAATGAGAAATGCTAATAATCCAAAGTAAATTAGACATGAGAGACATGACTAGAAGCCTAGAACTCTTTTAGGAAAATTTATAGATATTATTCATCCACAAACTGGAAATTTTGCAAGCTGTTTTATACAGTTCTCTTCATCATGTAAACATGACCATACGCCAAAGATAACCTGCTTTTCCTAAAAATCATAGAATCGTAGAATAGATTGGGTTGGAAAGGACCTTAAGATCACCTAGTTCTAACCCCCCTGCCATGGGCAGGGATGCCTCACCGTAGACTATATTGCCCAAGGCTCTGTCCAGTCTGGCCTTGAACGCCTCCAGGGATGGAGCATTCACAACGTCCTTGGGCAATCCATTCCAGTGCCTAACCACCCTCACAATAAAGAACTTCCTCCTTATATCTAACTTAAACTTCCCCTGTTTCAGTTTGAACCCATTACCCCTTGTCCTATCACTGCAGTTCCTAAGGAAAACTCCACCCCCAGCATCCTTTTCGGGCCCCTTCAGATACTGGAAGGCTGCTATAAGGTCTCCACACAGCCTTCTCTTCTCAAGGCTGAAAGCCCCAACTTTCTCAGCCTATCTTCATACAGGAGGTGCTCCAGTCCCCTGATCATCCTCGTGGCCCTCCTCTGGACTTCTTCCAACAGTTCCATGTCCTTTTCATGTTGAGGACACCAGAACTGTACACAGTGCTCCAAGTGAGGTCTCACGAGAGCAGAGAGGCAGGATCACCTCCTTCAACCTGCTGGTCATGCTGCTTTAGGTGCAGCCCAGGATATGGTTGACTTTCTTGGCTGCAAGTGCACACTGAAGCTGGCTCATGTTAAATTTGTCATTGACCAACACCCTCAAGTCCTTCTCCACAGGACTGCTCTGAATATCTTCTCTGCCCACCCTGTAGCTGTGCCTGGGATTGCTCCAACCCAGGTGCAGGACCTTGCATTTGGTTTGGATTAATTTCATTAGGCTGGCATTGGCCCACCTCACAAGCATGTAGAAGTAACTCTGGATAGCATCCCTTACCTCATCTCCATGACAGTGGCTTAAATTAGGGTCAGGCTTTGAGATTTGTGAGAATGAAGACCTTGGGCCCACTGTAGGAAAAGATCTGGTTTGAGACCATCTTAAAAATCTGAATGGGCACAAGTCCATGGGACCTTATGAAATCCATCTGTGGGTCTTGAAGGAGCTGGGAAATGAAGTTGCTAAGCCACTGGCCATCATATTTGAAAAATCATGGCAGTCAGGTGAAGTTCCCGATGACTGGAAAAAGGGAAATATAATCCCCATTTTCAAGAAGAATAAAATGGAAGACCCGCGGTACTACAGACCAGTCAGTCTCACCTCTGTGCCTGGCAAAATCTTGAAGCAGATTCTCCTGGACAGCATGCTAAGGCACATGAAAGACAACAAGGTGCTTGGTGACAGCCAGCATGGCTTCACTAAGGGCAAATCCTGCCTGACCAATTTGGTGGCTTTCTATGATGGGGCTACGGAACTGATGGACAGGGGTAGAGCAGTTGATGTCATCTACCTGGACTTGTGCAAAGTGTTCGACACTGTCCCACACGACATCCTTCTCTCTAAATTGGAGAGACATCAATTTGATGGATGGACCACTTGGTGGGTAAAGAACTGGCTGGATGGCTGCACACAAAGAGTTGTGGTAAATGGCTCAATGTCCAGCTGGAGAACAGTAATGAATGGTGTCCCTCAGGGATCGGTGTTGGGACTCGTCTTGTTTAGTATCTTTGTTGGTGACATGGACAGTGGGACTAAGTGAGCTCTCAGCAAGTTTGTCGATGACACCAAACTGTGTGATTTGGTCGATACAGTGGAGGGAAGGAATGCCATCCAGAGGGACTTCAACACGCTTGTGAGGTGGGCCGATGCCAACCTTATGAAGTTTAACTATGACAAGTGCAAGGTCCTACACCTGGGCTGGAGCAATCCCAGGCACAGCTACAGACTGGGCAAAGAAATGATTCAGAGCAGCCCTGCAGAGAAGGACTTGGGGATGCTGGTCGATGAGAAAATGAACATGAGCCGGCAGTGTGCGCTTGCAGCCCCAAAAGCCAACCATATCCTGGGCTGCATCAAAAGGAGTGTGACCAGCAGGTCATAGGAGGTGATCCTGCCCCTCTACTCTCGTGAGACCTCACCTGGAGTATTGTGTGCAGTTCTGGTGTCCTCACCATAAAAAGGACATGGAACTGTTGGAAGAAGTCCAGAGGAGGGCCACGAGGATGATCAGGGGACTGGAGCACTTCCCGTATGAAGATAGGTTGAGGAAGTTGGGGCTGTTGAGCCTGGAGAAGAGAAGGCTGCGTGGAGACCTCATAGCAGCCTTCCAGTACCTGAAGGAGGCCTACAGGGATGCTGGGGAGGTTCTTTCAATTAGGGACTGTAGTGACAGGACAAGGGGTAACGGGTTCAAACTGAAACAGGGGAAGTTTAGATTGGATATAAGGAGGAAGTTCTTTGCTGTTAGGGTGGTGAGGCACTGGAATGGGTTGCCCAGGGAGGCTGTGAATGCTCCATCCCTGCCAGTGTTCAAGGCCAGGCTAGAAGGAGCCTTGGGTGACATGTTTTTGTGTGAGGTGTCCCTGTCCATGTCAGGGGTTTGGAATTAGATGATCTTGAGGGCCTTTCCAACCCTAACTATTCTATGATTCTATGATTCTATAACTGGTTACAGAGATCCACAGAACCTACAGGTCAAGGGACACTGGGGTATAAGAGGCATGCCATGTGCAGCATTCAATAACAGAAACATTGCTTTTTCAGCATTTCCCAACTAGACAAGACATTTAGCTGGGGATATAGGCCTCATCTTCATAGCGGAGCTTAAATTAAGGTTAGGGTTAGGGTTCAGAGATCCACAAAGCCTACCGCTCCAGAGACAAAGGAGATGCAAGAGGCATGCCAAGGGCAGTACAGCACAGCACCAACAATACCTCTTCCACAACTTTTCTATTTTGAGCCACAGATGGTGCTACAGAGGTAGGCCTTGTCTCCATCATGCCGCTTAAATTAGGTTTAAGCTTCAGAGGTCCACAAAACCTACAGCTCCAGGGACACTGGGACTGCAAAAACATGCCAAAGGGAGCTTGGCACAGTACCAACAATACTTCCACGCCTTTTTCATTTTGGCCAGTCATGGTCCTAGGAGATGTAGGCCTCATCTCTATGGTGGTGGCTGAAATCAATGATAGGCTTAGGATTATGGTTATAAAAACCACAAAGCCTACAGCTCCAGGAATACTGGGGCAGAAAAAGGCACACCAACAGGAGCATGGCTCAGCACCAACATTACACCTTTTATACATTTTCATTATGGCCAGCCACGGTGCTGGGGGATGTCGGCTTCATCTCTACAGTGGCAGAGAAAATTAGGCTAAGGCTTAAGGTTCAGAGATCTAAAAAGCCTACAAGTCCAGAGACGCTGGGGCTGCAAAAGGCATGGCAAGGGTAATTTGGCACAGCAGCAACATTACATTTCATCTCTAAGATGGCGCTTATATTAGGGTTACACTTAGGGTTAGGGTTCTGAAAACCACAAAGCCTAAATGTCCAGGGAACATGGGGCTGCAAAAGGCATGCTACAGGGAGCCTGGCTCAACGCCAATGTTATGCCTTCCACACCTTTGTCATTTGGGCCAGGCATGGTAATAGGAGATGTAGGCCTCTTGTCTATTGTGGCGGCAGAAATTTCTGCTAGACTTAGGGCTAGGGTTCAGAGATCCACAAAGCCTACAGTTCCAGGGACACAGAGACTTCATAAGGCATGACAGGGGAGCTTGGCTTAACACCAACATTACTCCTTTCATACCTTTTTTATTTGGGCCAGCCATAGTGCTGTGGAATGTAGGCCTCATCTCTAAGGTGGAGTCTTAAATTAGGGTTACACTTGGGGTTAGGGGTCTAAGAACCCCAAAGCCTACATGTTCAGGGACACTGGAGTTACAAAAGGCCTGCCAAGCAGAGCTTGGATCAGTGTCAACATTACTCCCTCCACACCTTTCTCATTAGGGCCAGCCATGGTCCTGGGGGATGTAGGCCTCATCTCTATAGTGGAGGAGAAAATTAGGGTTACAGTTATGGTTAGGCATAGGGTTCAGAGATCCATAAAGCCTACAGGCTCAAGGATATTGGAGTTGTAAAAAGCATGCCAAGGAGAACTTAGCACAGCACCAATGTTACTCCTTCCACACCTTTTTCATCTGAGCCAGTCATATTGCTGGGTTATATAGGCCTCCTCTCTCCAGTGACGAAGAAAATTAGGGTTAGGCTTAGGGTTAGAGTTCATAGATCCACAAAACCTACAGGTACAGGGACACAGAATTTGCAAAAGGCATGCAAAGGGGAGCTTTGCACAGCGCCAAACTTACTCCTTCCACACCATTTTAAATTGGGCCACCCACAAGTCTGGAAAATACAGGCCTCATCTCTAAGGTTGAGGCTTAAATTAGGATTACGTTTAGGGTTATGATTTTAAAAAACACAAACCCTACAGCTCCAGGGATACTGGGTCTTCAAAGGCACTGCAAGGTGAGCTTGGCAGAGTGCCAGCCTTACTCCTTCCACACATTTTTCATTAAGGTCAGGCATGATGGTGGGGGGGGGGTGTAGTACTAATACCTGCAGCAGCAGAGAAGTTTAGGTTTAGGCTTACAGTTAGGGTTCAGAGATCCACAAATCCTACAACCCATGGAACACAGGGGCTGCAAGAGCCATGCCGAGGGGAGCTCGTCACACCACCAGCATTACTCCTTCCGCACATTTTTCATTTGGGTCAGCCATGTTGCTTGGGGATGTAAGCCTCATCTCCACGGTGGCTCCTTAAATGAGGTTTCGGGTTAAGGTTCAGAGATCCAGAAAGAGTATATATCCACGGATACTGAGGCTGCAAAAGGCATGCCAAGGTAAGCTTGGCAAAGTCACAGCATTACTCCTTCCATACCTTTTCGTTAGGGTCAGCCATGGTGTTGGGGGATGAGGTATCGTATCCGTGTTGGCTGTTAAAGTGAGGGCTAGGTTTAGGGCTCAGACATCCACAAATCCTGCAGCTCCAGGGACACTCAGTCTGCAAAAGGCATGCCAAGAAGAGATGGCACAGCACCAACATTACTCCTTCCAAACGTTTTTCATTAGGGCCAGCCGTGGTGCTGGGGGATGTAGGCCTCATCTCCATGATGGCTCCTGTAATGTGAGTTAGGATTAGGGTTTAGAGACCCAGTTAATGCTTGCTATTATACACGCATTACTTGAACACGCTTGTGTTATGTGTCTTCTACACTTTTAGAATGTCTATTCCCAGGGAGAGCACAAGGGAATCAAGAGAGATATGAAGAAGTAAAATTGCACAAAGGAGACAAACATCATTAATCCATTGATCTAACTGCCTCAATCTGTCTTTCTATGCATTGCTAACTCCCTGGCAGGCTCTAGCCAGGTAACTTAGGAAGTGCTAATGTGATCTGATGTGAGATCAATACTAACATGGTCTTAGATGCACTGTTTGTGCTTACCAGAGTACTAGTTTGGAGACAGTACTAGATTATGTTTTACACCTGTTTAGCATCTAACAAGCATTCTGGGCCTCCAACAGAAACCAAACACAATTAAGCATCAGAAGCCAGCAAAAGTCTGAAGGACTTGGTGATGTGATAACAGAGTGAAACTTTGACCTGTAGGTTAATAGCCTAAACCTTGCTGAAATTAGTCATGATAGAGGTCTGAATTCTACACTGCTTCTTACCCTTTAGAGCCTCTTGGAAAGAAGCAGGCTTACAGGAATTCAGGTAGATCTAAAATTTGGTCTTCAAACTGAAAAGCAATTAGAAATTAATTGGGATTCCAAACTTGTTCCAGTGATCATTTCAGACATGCAGGTGAGCAGCAAGTGGCACCAGTAGTGTTTGCTAGCAACCTCCAGGGGGTTGCTGTGACTGCAGACTGCATCCCTACCCAGCTGTAGTGCCACCCAGTGCCGCAACCTTTCAGAAGGCAGTGCAGAGTGGTACCGCTGCCATCTAACCTCTGTGTGAGCTGAGTGTAGACGTCTTCTGCCTCAAATACTGAAACCAGCTCTCTCCAAAAGTGACAAAACTATCTGACAATCAGAAAGGTCTAAACTAACTTAGAGTCATGTAGTGGCTTTAATATTTGTGAACTGCAGACATTCAGAGTTACGGCTCCCATTTTAGATACAGGATGCCAGAGAGACATCATGGTATGCAATAACTTCAGCATATTTTTACAGAGCTATTTTCCATAAAGCACTTAATATGTAAGACATAGACAAGCATTATTTCAAATCCAAGCCAGCCGTTCACCTGAAATACTCTTCTATACTTCAAGGATGGTAATCTCTGAGCAAAAGTTCTATGGAAGAAAGAGCATGAAAAGTGTACCCCACAACAGATAACAGCCTTCTTTGCTTCCGAGTGCCTTCCGATATATGGAGAAAATTCATCTCCAAAGGAAAAAATCCATCAGAATTTATTTTCCCTCTGACAAGACTGTGTGTTTTGCTTATGTGTATTTCTCAGTTCTTTTTCTAATTTTTAAATTACTCAAACTAGCACACTTTTGTCAATTCAGCCGCTTGAGTAAATCTGTCCTGTTCAGACTTTCTCTTGTTTTGTTTGGAGAGCGGGTGGTCAAAGTGTATGGACAGAAGTCCTTCTCCAAATCAAGATAGAATGCCTTCATCCCCACAGAGATTCCAGTGAAATTTGCCATCCCCACCGGCTAAGCTCAGCTCAAATAGATCAGAGATTTAATGCAGGAAATGAATTGCTAGCACTGCCTTTTGGTATGACAACCAGCTGGGAAGAAGTCTCCATCTGCCATGCTGATAGAAAAATGGACAACCAGCTGGGAAGAAGTCTTCATTTGCCATGCTGCTAGAAAAATGGATATTAATTCACCACCAAAGAATCCCTATCAAAGACACAGACCTATTATACTGTGCTGTGACATAAGGCAAGCAGTTACCCAGGAAAACCTCAGAATTAGACTTACTAGAAGTACTACACAGCAAAAAAGATACGTGAAAACTGTTGTCCACTGTTTGAAACTACATAATAGTTTATACTTCTTTTGTTTCTTCTCCTGTTAAAATGGCCTTCAGTATCAGCTTTCCCCAATTATTTTCTGTCTCAAAAAATTGTTTCTAGAGATGCTAAGAAATGAGCAGGAAAAATCAGTGGGTCTGATGCAACGGGGAGTATCTGCTACAGGGTTTTTTTAACAAAGCAAAGGATGTATTCAATTTGAAAAATTATTTTTTATGTAAATAAGTAAATGCTGTACATAATCCTCACAGTTCTGGAGCTTATGGATAACACGTTTGCACAGCACAAGCAAGGCAGCTTTGTTTATCTTTAGAGTTCCGGAAAGCGAAGGTCAGACAAATCAGAATATGGAACATTTAGTTCCTCATCGGCATCCTAGTGCTTTTTTTCTCTCAGTGCGTTTCATTTTCTTGGCAAATGTCTGTGACATATCAGTAAGTCATTTTAACACTTCTTCAAGCCTTACTATTTCAGTTTCAAGATCATTAATAAAACAGCAGCTTGGAAGGTGTCACAACAGGCATTCTAGTATGCTAACAGGTAGGGTGGCTGGCTGATTTTTTTTTCCCAGCTATTAACATAGCCAGACCTCAGCCTCGTAAATAAACAGCACATAGTCTATAGAGAGTTTCATATGAAAAAAGTATGCACAGTATGCTTTTCACTGACTAGCTATGTGCTATTGAACCATCTATTACAGAAACTTTACCCTGGAAATTCAGCCCTTATAATTTTAAAGTTTTAAAATTAAACCCCCTCAGGCTAGCACAGCATAAACAATTAGTTGCTCCCTGTTAAACTCCATATCTGTAACAGCCCATTTTGAATGTTTCATAAGGTACATAAGGGACATCATTAGTATCTGAATTTCTTTTACAAAGATCACAATGGAGGCTTTAGGAAGAGAATGCACATATGTAGGGAAGATTGGCAGACAGAACATCGCAAGCTGCTCGTGCTGAGTTGATTCAGAATCATGTGAAAGCATTTGAGCCATTTAACTCTGTTGCTTTTGATCCTCAAATCTCTGCCTTCACATAATCTTATGAGTAAAGTTTTCTAAACCCAATTTAATATCCTATCTTGATATACCCTGCTGGCTGTCTGGATTCTTTCTTTAACTGCTTTTTTCTTCCTTCCTATTTTTTTTAAGCTTTTATGATTTTTGTTGTTGTTGTTTTTGTTGTTCTAATACTAAAACATCTGAAGTTTTTGGCTTTTAACTTATTTGCTTCTGAGACATTTCAGGGTATCCACCATACAATACCTTTCCTCATCTACCTTTATAGGCAAGTTTAATGCTGCTTCTGATCAGCTTCATTGACTGCTGCATCCATGATGCTCTACTTGAAACAGCATGAAATTCTCATCACCTGCTCAATGATCCCTAGCTTAGGATCCAACTCTAAAACTTGAAATCTACGAACAATTTTCCCCCTTTTATCCACATAAAGGAATTCAAACCACCTTAACAGACATCTTTACCTACAGGTAAACTTTGTATTTACTGAAATCAATAGCTGGAATTCTAATAGTGCATAAAAAAATAAGGTTTGTTGAAGAAAAAAATAAATCGAACCTTTGTGGCAATTAGGCTGAATTACTGCCATAGCATAACAACAAATAATTTACTTTAGCTCTGCTCCTCACTAGCAAGGACTTCATTGGAAACAGGAGAAAATTCAAATACTAAAGCTTACCTAGGTTTCTTAAATTCACATAGGAATTTCTCATAACCTATTGTTGTGAGAAAAAGCAGCTAGTGATTGCTCAAAGGACAAAACTGTATTGCCAATATAAACTGTGTTCTATCTTACTATGCACGGACTAAGGTAAACACCAAATCCATGTGTAATATTTGAGGGCCACAATGTCAGAAACTTAATTATCAGTCAGGAATGACTCCATGCAAATGACCTGTTATGTTCTATAACAGTGCAGTTGCCCCCAAAAGAACAGAATAATTTCTTACCAGTAATAGTTCATACTTTTGCCAATAAATCAATATGTGATGAAATCTGATGCAATTTATTAGTGCTACATGTAGATAGAAAGCTCCATTGAGGAGGAGAGCAGAAGGCAAAATATGAAGCCTCTGTCAGATGTTCTTTTGTGCCTGTTTGTCACTAATTCCCACTTTAATGATTCTAGGTTTATCTATAGCATGTCACTGCAATAACAATCTCAGTAGTAATTCACAGCTTTTACTATTTTGGGCTGAAGCTTAGTGTGGACACCCTTATTTCAACATAAGAGTAGTTTTACATAAATTTAGTTAAATTGAAAAGAAATCAGCTTTAAGATAAATCAAAATAGGTCAATAGGTCACTTGACTGAAATAAGAGTGACAGTATACAGAATTAAAATAATGAAGGGTACATATAATAGCTGATATGTTTATTTGGACTCTGTTCAACACATAGTGTTTTATAGCAGAAGCAGCAACTGAGGGTTACTTTTAAGATAACTGCAATGACAGTAGGAAATAAAAAATTGAAAGTTTTGGGTGTTTTGTTTTAAAAAAAGTCCTGATATTGCAGTTTTTGCAGCGTGGCAAGTAGCACTGTTTCATAGCTTGAACTGATCACTGGATCAACAGAGAAAATAACATTAGAAAGAAGAGGCCTGAGGGTCTGAACTGGAAAAGAGAGATTCCTGATGTGCAGCACAAGAGATAAAAATCAGACTCATGTCAGTCTTATGAGTAATTTATTCGGACACTTAGTTCCTACTGAAGTCCCTCTACTCTTGTTGAAAAGTAACTGCAAAGTGTAAGCATATGTATACTTCTGGATTTGTCCCATGAAGTCTGATATTAAGCAAGTGCTTAATTCAGTTATACTCGGGAGGATTATTCTCTTGTTTGTAGTTATGCCTGTGTCTCTGATTAGCTGAATCAGGTCCAGGAAAATCAACATCTTTTGGAGCTAAGCCCTGGTTAAACTAACAGAATAATAGCTAAGATCAGGCAGACTTGGTCTGGCTATTGATCTTACTGGCTTTTTTTTTTTTTTTTCTTGCAATTTCAAGTGAGTTTTTGTTTTCTCACAGTTTCAGATGTTTTGGTTTGGTTCAGAATTTTTTTTTTTAATTTCTAGTTGCTGATTGCTTATTTATCTGTAGTTGAAAAATGAACGTCTTACAGGTTCTCTTAATCATTTTCAATGTAGTAATTTTAAAAATGGCTTTGTGATATTAGATAGCAATTTATAAATTATGCCACACAGCTTCCATATTATAAAAAATGTTGGGAACACCAGGGTGCGTATTTTTATTGCTCTTTATGCATAGATAAAAACTGACATTTCCTAAGGGAGTGCTTCAGCCAGGGCTATCACAATGTTAAATGAGGCCACAAATTCATAATTTATTACTCCATCTTAAAGCAGATACTTCAGCTCCAATATTAATCCATGACACTAAAAGTTAAAATTCTCTTTTAGTCAGTAAAGAGAATGCTTATGAAAAGCAGTTTTGTTTTTTTTTTAATTTGTGTTTATTATTGCTTTGTCAAGTTTCATCATTACTTTCTTTTAGAAGTGAATGTTACTGAACAATCAAGGCAGAAAACAACCTCAACTAGTGCAGCATTAATAAAGTCCCCTGTAAACTGTGTTGCATGATTTATTTAACAGACATAGAAATCGACACACATCGGATTGTTAGAATAAAATCTTCCTCTTAATTAAGTGGCAGATGTCCTGGTGGCTTGTATTTGGGCTTTTGTCTTGTTTTGTTTTAAATTATGTACAACTCTGTCCTCAAAACTGATTATACTTCAGAAAAAGAAAAAATGTTTATTGTAAGCAGCTTCTGGTTTCATCTGCGTACTGAGGAGACTTTAGTATGTTAAGAACATTTAAAATGCCTTTCTGGAAACAATCTAATTTTAGATTATTTGAAAACTATAGACAACAGACAGAACTAGCTCTGAGTAGCAAAAAATAAGCAGAGGGAGAAAAAAAAACCCTACTCCTCAACTTCCAAGACTGATGCTGTCCACACATATGCATAAGTCTGAATGGCCCCAAGCAGGACACTTAAGATACAGCAGAGAATATTCTCAGTGCTAAAATTCAAATTAAATGCTGCACTCATGCCATAGGTCTGTATGGCTCCAAATCTTTTCTGCTCTGAAAGTAAAACTTGTCTATTTGAAAAGACCTTCCTCCGGAAGTGCTTTTCCTTTTTTTGCTTCTTGTGGTTTAAGCTGAACTCAGGGCACTTCTAGTTCCAGAATAAAGACAAAAGTAAAAGAGAAAAAAAAAAAAAAAAAGTATTGTTACTTGCCACTTGTAAAATTATTAGCTGCTTTCCAAAGAAAACTTTTCTAGGAACATATGCTCCTACCACATAATATAGCATGGAACAAACAGGGGTAACAGCTGCTGAAGAGCAACATATCATTGGGTTGTTGATAAGCTGATAATAAGAGATGAAAGAATGATATAAAGAAGTTAAGTCTGCTTAAAAGTTGATATCAGGAAATAAAGGGCTAGAATGCTGCCTTAAGAAACTGAAGACTGGGACTGGAAGAAATCACCTAGATCATTGAAGTCAGTCCTTTGCAGACATGTACGCTCATATTCCCGTCCAACCTCAGCCAACTCACAGGTATCTCTCTAAACGAATCTGTTGTCTACGGACTGCTACTGTAAACAGAGAGGTGGGAAACTGTAGTGAAAAAGCTGTCTGAAATAAGATAGGCCTTGGAGTCCCAAGTTCCAAGAATCAGCACTCCAAACTTATCTCAACAACTTTTAGATAATTCCAAGGCATTAAGAAAAAGATCAAAGCAGTACAAATGACACACACTCAATGACACAAAATGAAAAAGGTGGGAGCAAGAGTATGCTCATATCAATATTCTTTGCAATAACCAATAATTTATCAGGGGAAAAGCCCTGTGGACTCTAGGAATATAGAATGTGCTAGTGTCTTTACCTACTGCTCAGTTCTGATATCCCACTGTTCAGAGAACTTTAATAATGCCTGAAATAGAGAAAATTCTAGTGCTGATCATCATATATGATATAGTGAACATATATAAGAACAATAAATAGATATCTATATGAATTACAGTATATTTATAGAGTGAATCCAATGATAATTTTTATTTTGCTACTTGTAGTGAAACCTCACTGTAATAAAGAGGACAAAGGAGAAGAATAAGGTAAATACTCAACTTGTTTGACAGCTGGGACTTTTTACGAAGAAATCCAGGTATAGATAAGTAAAAATAAACATACCTTTCCTGGAGAAAATTCCATTGTAAGACAAGTCTTTTTCTTAATTTTTGCTTGAAAGACAATGACAAGGTGAAATGCAGAAATTCTCAGCAAAGCAAAATATTCAACATGAATTATTTTATTTTGTGCTAGGATGTTTGCTCTGAGCGAATTCAGCATCAAACATCATCACCCGTGACTCTGCATAGCCCGCTGGGAGCTGTGTCTCAAGAGTCTTTTGCCCAAACTCTTGGATATAATCTGTGTTGTGAGCTAGAAGACAGTGGAGGTTTCCTGCACTGAACTGGCTGCCTGCCTATATTGTTGCCTACATCTCTATATATGACAGTTTTCAACTGTATCATGTTCTATCTAAATTAAAATGAGGTGCCCAGAAACGAGTTCCCACAAATGAGAAAATACTATTTATGTGATATCAGCCGAACAAGACTATCAGCTTTAGAGCACAATTTAATCTGTTTCACGTTCTCAAGAAAAGTTTTTTTCTGAAGATAATTGACAAACCCCTGGATTGTCTCAGATATCACATTGTAGGATTCCTGCTGCAGTTTATATGGTCTTTCTAATTCTACAGCATTTTTTATCCACAAAGTTTAAAATGCCATTAAATCCAGACAGTGTTTTCTGAATTAAGCCTGTCTTCATTCTCAGCTGCCCTTTCTCCAAAAATAAAGTCAATACCTTTCAAGTTATCAACACTGTCAATATTTTCCTTTTCAGAATAAAAGTATTTTAATTTAAGAATTAGTAAAACTGTTATCAAAACTTTCTACATCTTCTCAACTAGGTTCACAATAAAAAGAAATGTGAATAGCCAAACTGATCAATTAACACTTCACAAGGCTAAGCAATTGAAGCACTGTATGTCACTCAGTCATTTCCCATTTATTAATTACAACGATGAAACCTCAACAGAGGGTTAAAAAGAGGAATCTTTTGATTAAATGTTAAACAAAGATCTCTTCAAGGTCTTTGTTTTCTAATATTTTAAACTCTAAATTTGATTTTAGCCAATCTAATGCCTCATCTTACTGAAAACACAAAATAAAATTTTTTCAGGGCAGCAATTCAGTATCTTCCTTAGAGACAGACAAATATACAGAAGCTGTGCTAGGAAATTCAGCTGTTTATGCTCAATTCCATCAGGTCTGGCTGGGATAGAGTTAATTTTCTTCATAGCAGCTTGTCTGGTGTTATGTTTTAGATTTGTGACCAAAGCAGTGTTGATAATGCAGGGATGTTAACACTGGGTGGGGGAGTGAGCAAGTGGCTGTGTGGAGTTTAGCTACCAGCTGGGGTTAACCAGAACTCATCTGCCACTATTTTAAGGGTTTTTTTATTGCTAGTTCTCTTAATTCACAACTTTCCATATACAGAATTTGCAAAACACTATTTAAAGTCCTGTTGTATGAGAGAAAAGGCAAATGTGAACAACAGTCAGGAATTCAAAGAAAGCTGATTCTTCCCATCAGAGACAAGTATCTCAAGTCTTCAGACCAGAGGGATACATTTTCTGCACCACAAAAAAGACCCAAAATAGTCAAATAGAGTATGTTACGGTAATCCAGGTTACAATAGCAAAGATCTGGATAACACTAACAGACTTCATGCAGGAGAGGAAAGATCACAAACTAAGCAACCCGTATGTAAGATAATGAAGTTTCTTGAGACTAGCACTATTATCTGAGGCATTTTTGTTGACCTTATTTCCTCATTTGCCTTTTGTTTTATTATAAATATATTTGAAGATATGCACTCTACACTGTCAATTGCAGTACTTTCTGCAGTATAAGTTTGAGCATTTTCCGTTGTACCCTCAACTTTGTCGTTTCTTGAAAATTTTTCCTGTCTTTTCAAACTGGTAGTGGCCTAGTTTTAGTACCTGAAGTTCAGCAGTAGCAATCAGGAATTATACTGTTCAACCTCACAGTACTAGGAAATGCTAAAATATCTTTTCTCTTTCTTTCCATTTGAAATGTCATGAAACATTATTTCAAACTATTCCATTTTGTTTTAGCTTACCACTCCCTTCTACTCTCAGAGTGCACTTAGGCGTTTTTCCATAATGAATCATAGAATGATTTGGGTTGGAAGGGATCTTAAAGATCATCTAGTTACAATCCTCCGTGTCGTGGGCGGGGGCACCTTCCACTAGACCAGGTTGCTCAAAGCCCTATCCAGACTGGCTTTGAACACTTCCAGGGATGGGAAAACATACCTTCCATCCATACATTTCCACAGATACATTTTCAGTATCCTTTACTATGTGGATGCATTCTTGTTGTGGGCAACATTTTGCTCTTATTCATTTGTTCCTCTACTCATGTTAGGCAAGCAGTATATTACTTCCACATTTTGGCAGCCAACCTCAGAGGTCTCCTCATCTCTTACCACTTATCTAACAACGAGCAGACAATTTCCACATGTTATTTGAACTGTTAGGAGCAAACACATTTCATCTGCTCAGTTTAAGAGCTAAACAAAAAATACTTTATTGTGTGCCTGGTTTAAGGTATTTCACATAAGCATCAGACTTGCCATTTAGTCAGATGCCAAGGAGTATGCCTATAAATTAGGTAACCAAGAGAGACCTTTACTTGGGATTTGGATTACTGAGATGAAATGTGGCTGTTGGAGACAGTCCAGATTCCTAACTGTGCAATGATCTGTCAAAAAACAAAAGGCAATCAAACAGTTAAAAAAAATAGTTTAGCTATTTATTTAAGCATGGAGATAGCTCTGGGACAGCATGAACAAACCATTGCTTTAGAGTAAATTTTCTGGTGAAACAACTTGACTTTAATGCAAACGTAACTCAAGCAAATATCCCTAAGGAACCCAGGGAAAAAGAAGTGTTTACAGTTGAAGACTTACATTTCTTTGCCACAATTTAAAATGCCAGATTTGTCAAACAGAGTACTGCTTCTTCCTCTGTAATTTACAAAGGACAGTGATGATTCATAAAACAAGCTGCTACTAATGCTCTGGAGGGCACAGACATGTTTTTGCATTAGCTTCATAATTTCTTCTAGATGAGGTAGATAAGTCCTTAGCTTCTATAGATATGAAATCAGATATTAAATATTAAAGTTGCAGTAATTTTGTGGCCTACTTGGGCAATTAAACTGTGGTGCATGTTTTGTTGACTCAGTCTCTTTACCTTTGTTTACTTTCATATGATAATTCTGGTAGATGAAAGCAAACCCGAAAAAAAAAAAAAAGCATTCTGAATGAAAAAGTGGAACTAGATTTGTGTGTTTAATTTTTTGTAAACCTCAGGGATATTTCAAAGTGACATCAGGCTAAATCTCTTAAAATGGGTCATTGATTTTCTGTTAATGTGTTTTTCAGTGGAAAAAATATTCTTCACAAGTATTCCTTTTTTTTTTTTTTTTTTAAGGAGGAGGGGAGAATGCCAGATTTACTTACAATATATTTTCATTATTTAAGTCAACAAGTCAACATAAATTCTAGTATTTGGCAGTATTGCCTTTTTTGAGATGTGGTTCTTTTTGTGTGATTGTTTTTTCTTTGTTTTTACTTAATCATCTGATATCAAGCAGTTTCTATTTGAGCAGGGACTTTGTGAGCGTTGTAATTTAGATGTGTCATGTGCTCATTGTCTTTCAGGTCTAGCTTAGATTTCTGCATGTACTAGTTTGGTTGATGTGCAGAAAGAACCCATTTCTGGCTTTTGACAAACTGAAAAAAAAAAAAAAGGAGTCTTCCACTTTGCAGGCTAGAAATCGTATGGTACACCAGGGCTATTCAATTTTAGAAGCAAAAAATGCTCCATTTTTTCAGCAATGCATAACAAGCATTTTCTTATTTGTTGTTTCCAAAATATTTTTGAATATTTCTCTTTTCACAAATAATTTTATATGTTCATTTTAAGTTCCACTCTAGGAGAAAAAGAAATTTGATGTATGGAACCTTGACATCATATGTACAAACCCCATTAATATATAATCATATGTATATGAATATTTAGGATGTAAGAGGTTGCTTGATTAAGCAAGAAACTTTATCTAAGCTTTCCACAAATATATCATGATATTTGAGAGAAGAAAGGACAGATACGTCCTAGCAAGTAATGCTCTGTAAATTCAGGCCCTCTCTTGCTTGTGACGTGTTCATCTATATAGCTCTGCCACCTGTTTTAATATGAGGCACTTTCACACTGACATAATGACATCCATAAAGGAAGCCGTTCCCTTATAACTACATAATTAGAAAAAATCACACTGCTAACCGATGTTATAATGTATACTAATACACAAGCAATGAGTGGGCAGGGTCCAGTGAAGCATGAGGCTGCATTAAGATGTGCTCTTTTGGCATAGATGAGTCAAGATAAGAGAAAAGCATTCTCATCTTGTTTTCACTGCTCCCTTACATCTTCAGCAAAGACAGATAATCGCCCATCAAATCTGCTAGAAAAAAAAATCATGTGTGGCTACCACTCAAAACAATAGAAGTGAAAAACCCAGTGACTTTAATATCAGCAACGATTGCTGTTTTCTATCATTTTGATGTAAGTAAGTTGGGAGAATATTTTTGCAGTAGGTCTAAGGGAACAGTAATCCCCAGGTAAGGTGGAGTGATGATCAGATCACACCACTTCAGTCCAGCTCAGGTATGATCTGTGCAGCATGTCTCACCATGTCCTGAGTGTGTGCTTATCCTCCACTTACAGATAGAGGTGAAATTTATAAAGAATTATTCACTTTCCTTCAAAATACACAGGTGATATCCCAATAGCCATGGATCCTTGGTAATTGGAAATTAAAATGAGTGGAAATTGCACTTCTAATGGACAACTGTCAAAACATCCCCTAAGAGGAGTTACTTTATATCATCTTCTGGGTCATTTTGGACTTTGCCTATCTTTGGAAGACTTCAAAAAGCTGCTGCTCTAGAAACAGTGTGTTCTTCTGTTTTGGTTTTTTTTTCTCTTTATTATTGATCTTTTTCTGATTTCTCTACTTTTTTGTTGCTCTTCATGTATTCTCTTTGACAGACTGCAGGTTTTTATTCAGTGCATTTATTTTGTTTGTGTTCTTCCTTTCTGTCTGTTCTTCATCTCCAATCTCCTGGAGGTGGATGAGAGAATGATCACAGCAATGTTTGACCCAAATTTTCTAACATGCAACAGGTGAGAAAATAGGGTAAAACCTGCCCCCATCCAGCATCCACCATCCATATTTAGAAAAGACACTGAAACAACTGAAGTAGACACCTTCAGAAAAAAATGTTTTAAAATTACCCTCTGCTTGTATTACTAAATGTGCCAAGTATAAGAAGGTATAATGTTGAAAATATTATACTGCATCAGACTCCTGCTCTCATAAATCCAACTCACACTCACTTGACATGGGCTGACTTTTGAAAAAACAGAAACGCTCTTCATATTTCCTAAACATCCAGCGCTTTTTAAACCTGACTTTCTTTTGTAAATCTTTCTTTTCCTGATGCTTTGTACGCCTTTGTAAAGTTTTCAGTAAAAAAAATAAACATACATACATTGAAAAACCCAAACCCTTCTATTCATTACCTTATTATGGCATTCAAGCAGTTTGTGGCACTGTGCCTAGTTTATATTACAAGGACTAGGTTTTTGCAAATGAAACTCTTTCAATTAGTGTTTCAGGAAGCAATTAAATTGCCTAAAATGTATTAATGAATACATTGAAATCTGGAAGAGTATCCTTTCTCTAATACTTCCATTATTAATGCACCATCTGTTTTATTTTGTTCCCTCACTAGTGTACAG
Source organism: Lathamus discolor (assembly GCF_037157495.1). Classification (NCBI taxonomy): domain Eukaryota; kingdom Metazoa; phylum Chordata; class Aves; order Psittaciformes; family Psittacidae; genus Lathamus; species Lathamus discolor. The sequence goes on from NC_088888.1 coordinate 103,668,044, forward strand.
TTTCAGCAACCTCATGTCCACAGAAAGCAGTATTCTCAAAAAACAAAACAAAGAAATTTAAGCTGAAAATCAGTCTTAATTATACAGTATACGTTCCAAATAATTTTGCAGATACAATAATCAAGGATTTTTTTCTCTCTCTTTTAAAGAAATGTTCTGTGCAGCAAAGAAGCTCTCTGAACAACTGTGGGTTTGATCTTAGTTTCCTTGCAACAATAAAGACAATTAAATATTTGGCTTTAGTATCTTGGGTAATTTCTATAGCAGGCAAAGAAACTAACTTTTGCACAAGGACACAGCCTATAATGAGGCATAGGGGCAGTAGAGATTTCATTAGAGAAAAAACTGCAGGTATTAGATGCATTTGAGTATTATTTGTGTAGAGTACTTGAAAGAATTTGAACTAATCGAGATGGTGTCACATGATTAGTCATCTGCAAAGAACATCCATAAAATATCCTTAGGTGATAACTTAAAAAGATGTATGAAAAATATTAAAGTATTTAGCCTGCCAGAATTCTTTCTTTATGTTTTAAGGGTAGCAATCACCTCATCTGACCTCAGAGCAAGCTAAAGCATAAAATACTTTCAAGTCTGTTTTAAATGGGACAAATTGCTCGCTTCCACATTTCTGGGTCTTTCAGGGGGTGAAAGAAGTTGTAGGGCAAGATGCCACACTGGCTGTCATTACAGTGAGGGGCAGAGCAGTCATCGCCGTTCCAGTTCAGTATTGAACATGCAATTTTTTGAGGATCAGAATTAACTTAAATTTTTCCAGTCCCATAGCTGTTAATCCTGAATATGTGTTTAGTTATGGAGATCCTGATATACATTGCCTCATCTCTCCTGGTTGGAACACAAGTGTTTATGAAATTAGAAGATTGCAAAACCTTCTTCAGGATAAGTTTCTGCGGGTCCTCCAGCAGTTTCCACAAGAGCATGAGGCTTATCTGGTTTTCAGGATGAAGGCTTTTTTAAAAAGAAAATAAAAGATGAGGCCAGTTGATGGCAAAAGGATTGTGGTGGGATTTCTTTGGAAACAGCTAGACCTTTGGAGATGAAAGATCCCAAATCTGTACAGCTTCAGAGAGCCAGCTTCAATGTACATTTCAGACTCAAATTTTCCAAAATGCTGGCGATGATGTGCATCAGCACAGGCTGGCAGTGAAGGGTATATTTTTATTTTGATTGATACCTCTGGTTGTTTGGGTTTATATCGAGAAGTGGTGGAGAATGAAGAGATTTACTATTTTTACATAGTTAAATTATTTCTAGATCCCAAATTTGAACTTTCAGTTCCTTTTTCATTAGATGCCTGTGTAAATAGTAGCTAGTCCATGGCTGTATAACATAAGACTGGGAAAATTAGTACACAGCAAGATTTTTTTTTCAGGTATGCAACAGTTTACTATGCTGGTTAGTCTGCCAACTGAAAGTCAACCCCCCTTTCCAGGAATAAAGAAAGCAACATATGGATCATGTTGTGAGCAGATGAAAGGAGTTCAGTACCAGTGTAGGGATCTTTTTGTATCACAGATGTATGAATGAAACAGCGTAGACAGCTATAAAGTACAAACCCAAGGTTCCACAGACTGCACTGTACTTGTTACCATTGGAAAATTGGTATTACCATATCATTTGAAAATTGGCGTGGGTGCATCTGCCTGAGCTGCATTTAGGTCCAAGTCCTCAGAGAAACCTCTGCTCTGTTAATTTGTAGGAGCTTGAAGACGACAAAAAAAAAAAAAAAAAAAAGCATTTGTGCTCGCTTTAAGAAAGATTTTTATTACTAGAGCAGTGTGAAAGGACCTAGTAAAAGGTGATTTAGTCCTTAAATTTTAAACATTATATAAGAATTTAAATTAGTCTCTATTCTTCAGATTGTTGTCATTATGGAAAGGTCAGAGATGATGAATTGTTTGTTGCTGCTGCAGATAAAATGTACTGTACAGTTCTATTATTTGTTGTTGAAGAAAACATGATTTATTGGATAGTGTCAGAAAATATTTGCTCCAGTCCTACAGTATATGAAATATATAGCCTGTATTCAGCCATGCTGCTAAAGAGAACTACCGTGCAATCCTCTAAATCTAAAATTGAGATCTTCCTACTAGTCTAAATTATTATTTAGTGATTCAGCAGGAACACTATGCCTTCGAAGTAGGTTTTACAGGTACAAATCAAATAGTCTAATTAATAAAAAAAAAAATCAAATAAAACATGCACTAAATGGCATTTCAAACGCTACTGACCTTTATGGTTGTTTGAGAAGGCATTCTGTGTGTTGCAACCACAATCATGTGATGGGAACCACATTTAGAAAGTTAAGAAAAAGCTGCAAATGCTAAAAATAGATGGAAAAAAGATGTAAGTTTAAACATCAAATTGCATAAAACCCCCAGAATATATATATATATAAAAATTGAAGCAGTTTCCTAATCTTATTTAAGTATTTAGATTTAATTTTTCTCCATTTCAAAATTGGAATTAAAAAACAGAAATAAGCAAAAGGTTAAATCCTAAGACACGAAGTAACATTCAGTTTGACTTGGAATTGTTTGCTTAGTTCTGAAAAAAGTGGCGTATTTAAATCAAAGTTAAAATCCAGAAGGTGAGTTTAAAATCACAAAATTGGAGTTATTGGAAGAATGTGGAAGGTTTTCTAAAAGATATTAAATCTAGCCCTTTTTCTGTGCATGTACTCAGTTCCAGAAATTGTCCCTTTCTAACAAAAAAAGTTGCAGAAAATTTTGTAACCTGCTTCAGTTATGTGTTCTGATCTCAAGTCAATTCCTTCATTTCATGCCATCAGTGTTTTAGCAATGTCCAAGCAACAGCCATTTTGAAAAATAATATTTCATTCCAGCCTGTGTCATGAGTCCTTTTTGAGAAATGAGATTTCAAAATATCCATTTTGAAAATGGACAGTTTTTCATGGTATCTCTGAAACAAGCTTCATTCTTCACTCTCTGCTAAATTCACCTTCATGTATGAAAAGTAGGAACAGAGTTATAATTAGCTCAACATAGTTATTTTCAAAAAGTATTTGGTGCACCATATCTTCTCATCAGGAGATTCTCAAAGAGCATGGGGAGATGGTGTGAAAATAAATGTAAGGAATATAAGAAGTTGGGGAAATTGGCATGTGCACAAACGCACTCCAAGAATGGCAGAGACATCTTTCCTAGTGTGTCTTTAGAGAATTATGACATCAAATTCTAAAATGCTTGACAAAAACGTGACAAATTCATCTCAGCTGGTAGCTCCATTAATGTCAGTGGAGTTACAGTGGGAATGAATTTGCTCCAATGAGAGCATAACAAGTAATACACTACTGTTACATTGGTTATTAACTCACTTTCCTTTCAGTGCTAAAGATTATAGCTAAAGCTTCATGGGTCTATTTTTAAACTATGTAAAGTATTTGCCTCATGGATCAAAGAAATATGAAGCCAAACTTACCATAGCACAGACTGGTAGAAGAATGGGCTAGACTGAAAGAAATGTCTTTGAAATATTCAAGGGACCCAGCATGAAACCTGGTTAAAATTGTATAGCTTTCCAATTTGAAAGGTCAGGTTCAGAACTGGCTTATAACTGTGAGAGGGTTACTTTTCAAGCTGAAAGTGTCCATAGTCATTCTCAGTCAGAGACATTTTTTTAATAATGAGCAAAAAAGGGGAAGTGATTTTTAAATTTTTACTTTTGATTAATTGCTTCAGTGCATACGAGAGCAGAGACTGAGCAGCTGGTGTGTATCAGTATCAAGAAGGTGAAAAATCTAGTTCAAGCAAATGAGAAACTTGTCTCCCTGAGCACAGAGAACAACTAGGGTAGTTGTAGAGAATTTAGGGACTCTGCTGGGAGTGAGAAGGGTAGAATGGTGGCCAAACTGTTGAACTTATTTTTAGTTTCATTTCTTCCTCCAAAAAGCTCCCTTGGCATCCCTTTTTCAGTCTCTCTACAGTGACTTTTCATACTTGGAGCCTTCTGAGCTGTCTGTGGTGTTCAGTGAGCAGAAAAAGTAGCCCCAGGCTGGATGGGGCAAAACAAAGCCCATCTGTGCTCTTTGCCTGCTCTTGGGATCAGATTTGAACAAAATAGCCTCTCAGGTCTATGCACAGAAAGAGATGACTTTGGTCCTGCTTGGGTAGTTCTGTTTCTGATATGCCAATTATAAAGTCTGGACGGAGCCCTAGCTGAGGGTGTTAATTCATGAGGTAGCAATTGCTCTGACATCTGCTCCCTCTAAAGACATGGTGGGTTTCTAACCTGAGCTCCAGATTAAGCATGGCATGAAAAAAAGACATAGCTAGTGAAGCTACCAGCCTGTGCTGTTCATTCAGGGGTGCATATAGTCAAAATAATTTTAGGAAAAGGACCTTTTCACTTTGGTCCATAATGGTTATTTGATGGACAGTCCCTAGGAAACAAGCCCAGCTAACTGAAGATCAGGATCTCTGCCATGATTTGCGTACTAACATGATGAAGGTATTTTGTTTGGCAGCTGTTTGATGACCATTGGCACAAATTGAGAAATGAGAATCTGAATCAGACATTGTCCTGGCCCTCTGTGATCACAGAGAAGCTTTGTCATCCTTCCCTCCATGGCCTCCCCTTCCCTAACCCTGGAGACAAGACATGCACCTTTTCTGTTCCCACAGCTGCCCTCTTGTTTTCTCATGCTGCTCCTGCAACAGCTGGAAACACAAATAGCTTGTGTCCTGACAGGGAAACTGAAAATGGGCACCAGCACCAATGAGCCAGATGCCTGCTTTGTGGCTTTACCCTGAAAGAAACCCATTCTGTTCACCTACCAGTGCAGACAAAATCTCAGTCTAATCCTTCTCTTCCTTTTTCTGTTTAGCTTTGTCCTAAATTATCTGAAAACAGAGCCTTGTTTTCTGTTCCATCCACCCAAGAGGATAGAGAAAAGCCTGCAGGGTGCCCTCTCAGCATTGCCCATTTCCTGGCACAGAGAGCCCTACTCTGCTGCTTGCTGCAGTCTTTTTTTGTGTGGAGTAAGATGCAGCAATAAACAAAGAATAAGCTTTGTCTGTTCAAACATGTTAATGACCAACCAGTCAATACTACCATACTCATTTATTAGAAACTGAGAAAATGCTTGTTACTTTTTGAGACCAGACTACTGGAGGTGGTGGGTTTGTTTGTTTAGTATATAAGAAGTTATTGATCAGAATATTTAGTCAAAAATTGGAACGCTTATTGTGAATGGTTGCTGAGATTCTTGGGTTTGCTAGGCTAATCTAAAGCAAAAAAAATATTAAGGTCAGGTCAATAATATGGATTGCTCCCTTCTTTAACATCTTGCTCAAAGAAATACAAATGAATTTATTTATATCCGTTTGTAATACAGATTTTTGCATCCATTTCTAATATATTAATATTTATTCTTGTGGCAATTGAACTGGTAGGTTTTTCCTTATCGTATTAACTGTCATTAAATTTGTTGAGTAATTTTGATACATAATTAAATGTGTATGTCCTGTAAAATAGCTTAAAATAAAGCTTTTAAAAAACATTCTGAAAACAAATATATTATGGGTTCTTGACTCAGCTTGGGAAATTTACTTTTGTATTTCCCAACAGTATATACAGCCCCTTTTGCTATATATCAAAAACAGATTTCCTCCCCTATACCTTTCTAGTTTCCTATAGAAACATTTCTTGCAATAGACCTTTACACATTGTAAATCATACCCTACTTACGTATTGTGTTTTGTTTGTGACTACAGACAGCCGCCCCATACTTTCTTTCTCGAAGAAAAGTCATTTGTACTTTGGTAACCAGCACAATGTATGCAATTTCTGTTTGAATAAGCCTATTGCAGCATGCTTTTATATTCTTACTCAATTATAGAACACTTGAAATGTATTATGAAAACTTTGAAGGTACAGAAAATGAAAGATCATTTGAAAGGAGAACATACACAAAAGGTCACATTTAATACTTAGATATGATTGATGTTTTACTCGTCCCAACTACTCCTCTTCTGAGCGATGGTGCTGTACTGATAAGCACACTTATCTTTCTGTATGGTAAAAATGTGCTGGTTTCTAGAATCAGTCAAGTACTACAAAAACTAGTGAGGTCTCCCCAGAGGCATGTCCTCATGTCTAGTTGTTCATATTTGTGTTTTTCAGCTCTCTTGCACAAGGGTAGTGTCCACATTTGGGCACATTCATCACTTCAGCATTAGGAGGCTTATCACTTGCTGTCATAAGATGATCCACTGACAGATGCTCTGGCATTTTCATCACCCTTAACATGTTTCCACTATATCTTGTATAGGTTCTCTGAAGGGAGATGACAAGGGCATGCGGAGAAAAATTCTTTGAAACACCAAGTAAACCACTCTCTTTCTTTCCAAGGAGTATGGAATATTTCAAGCTTATCTGAAAAGGATTTGTGCTTTCTGAAGAATTCTGAGTTTAAGTTATTTTGGAAAGGGGTAGATTATGGTGGTGGTGAAGGTTTTTATCCCTATGAATAAAATAATTACAGTCCTTTTAGAGTATTTTAATTCTTCACACTTTATTTATTACAACTCATTGATCTCAAAGCACTTTAAAACATATACATTAAATTTCACACGTGTATCCTTTTGTCATGTAATTAAACCAAGTCACAGAGAGCTGAAGGATGGATGGTATGTCCAAGGTGCTACCATAAATCGGAAAGCCTCTTTCAGCAGTTCTGTAGTACCTCATATCACTAATAAGTGTATGTGCTGGTTGGTTTCCTCCCTCCCCCGATCCCCAAGCATTGTCAGCCACTCTGGAGCTGTCTGTAGGTGGAAATTCTGGATAACAATAGTGTGGCTTTAGAAATGACACTGCTGCCTATCTCCTTTGTAATAACCTTTCTTGTTCAAAGCTAGCAGAAGGAAAAGAATATAAAATTACTTGTGTTCTGTGTCTTTTGTTTGGTAACTTGAACTCTTTACAGTATCTCCATTATTTTCCTCTTTTGCAGGGAGGGCACACAAAAGAATATTTATTGCACTGTCTGTCTTTACCACAGGGCTTCAAGTTTAATATCTCAGCACTTCACAAGCCTCATGTTTACAATATCTGTGAGGTAGTGCAGTCCGGCTTACAGATGGTATTTTTTTTTTTAAGTCTGTAATAGTTTAAAAATTCTTTGAAATTCCACCATGTACATTATAATGTATTCAAGTCCTTCCTTCATATTTAAAAACAACAGCAATTATTTCTATAGAAGTAGTCACTGAAAGAATATAACATATACTGTGTATATGCTTCTGTAGGAGTGAATCTGCTCCCTGATTTGCTCTTAAACCACCATAACCATCCCACACCCTATACTGTGTGGAAAGGGGGGCTGATTTAATGCTAGAGCATTGTTGTTGCCCCTCAGTGTGAGGGTGCTTGGTGAACAAAATCTTCAGGCAATACAGGATAGCGATGTCAGCACCTGAGTGCTTAGCCAGCATATGAAAAAGTGCAGAGAGAACAATGTTCACAGGCTGTGAACAGGAAAGCAGCTATCTGTGTGGAAGTGAAAAACATGTCTTTTCTAATTAGGTCAGAACTGAATGGTTTGAAAAGGTCCCAAAACTACTTTTGCACTTGTAGTTGGTCACTGACAATGTGTACGGGATGTCTGGCAACTTTTTTAGTTCAGGCTGGGATATATGACAGCAGTTACTGTGGATGAGCATTCTTGCGGATACTGTTTCACGCTATTGAACTTGGCAAAAGGATCCTGAGAGAAAGCTTAAAGGAAATATTTGTCTTTTTGTTTTATATAAAAAAAAAAAATCATGTAGGTAACTGTTTTAACATGCACTGTGTATGCAAAGATATTTTTATCTATTTTATGGGAAGGGTTTTATGGTTTTCTTCTGGGTTTTGGATTTTTGAGATTTAATACTCTTGCTGTTCACTATTTTGAGAAACTGTGGAAATAAGCACCTTCAGACAACTCATGGAGAGCACAACCAATGTTTCTGTATGTTCTTTCCCCATTTCATTTCTCAAAGACTCCAAGGGCCAGGCAAGAAGCCAACTTCTGAAATTTAGATTTATCACCAAGATGACCAATCAATAAATCTTTGCTCTCAGTAGGACTCTCCCACTGGAAGCTGGACAAGGTGCAGATTTATTTATAACAAAGCATCCTCTGTGTGGCTGTTCCCATATGATGTACTGAGCACTGCACATTAGTTTACAGGCTACGTAGTTCAACATGGTTTTTCCCATGGTTATGTCAATGTAACAAGGCATGCATAAGACCAAGACATTCCAGATATGTTGTATTACATTCTCTTCTGACTGTATTCTCTTGTTTTTCTAGTATGTTCTCTGGGCTAGTTGTATTTCTTCATTTGTTTGGCTTTATATCTTTCTATTATAACGTTTGAATTGAGCCAGCAACGTACACATATTCAAAAGACTCTTTTATGAAAAAGAATGATCACCTGAAAAAAAACCAACTACTAAATATTCCAGGCAAAATCTGCCTTTTTTTTTTTCAATTATTAATTCTCTGGTAAGCCTGAGAGGTGCATATAATTTCTTTTTTTATATATTCACAATCACAAGCTTGTTCATGACTAATGTCAGTACTGTTTCTCTCCACACTTAGGAAAAAAGCAGATTCCAGTTTTTAAAATAACCAAATCACACAAGTCTAGTGAAAAGTAATTAAAATAGCAGCATTGATGTCTTCAAACATCAACTGGTCTTTGCTAGACTTGACAGGTTCTAGTAATTAAAGAACATATGATTGACTCTGGTGATGCCTGTTCCACTGTGTGCTGCTATAGAGAGAAACTTTATGTCTGTGATGTTGGGTAAGGGAGTCTAACACAAAAGAAGAACAGAAACAGTTTTAATGACTCTAATGAACCTGTTGGAGCGAGTCCAAGGGAAGACCACAAAGATGCTCATGGGGCTGGAGCACCTCTCCTGTGAAGACCAGCTGAGAGATTTTGGCTTGTTGAGCCTAGAGAACAGAAGACTCCAGGGAGACCTTGGACCTGCCCTCCAGTACCTAAAGGGACCTACGAGAAAGCTGGAAAATGACTTTATAAAAAGTCATGTACTGGCTGGGTAAAGGGGAATGGCTTTAAACTGTAACAGGGTAGATTTAGGTTAGATGCAGGGAAGAAATTCTTGACTGTGAGAGTGGTAAGGCACTGGAACAGCTTGTCTCAGGAAGCTGTGTATTTCCTACACCTGGAAGTGTTTAAGACCAGGTTGGATGGGGCTTTGGGCAACCTGGTCTAATGGAAAGTGACCTTGCCCATGGCAAGGGAGTTAGAACAAGATGATCTTTAAGGCCCCTTTCATCCTAAACCATCCTATGATTCTATGTTTCTATGAATTTATTAATCTCAAATATTAGAACCATAGAGACTTTAATCATTGCTCTTTTTAAGGTTCATCTAATACTGATTTTTCTTCCCATGTTTCTCAAAACATGAAATAAGAAGAGATAATTGGCTTTCTACTGAGAGCTGCTTTTCTGTCCATTGATGGGTAGGTATCCTTGAATCTGCAATGTTCTAAAGGACCTGAAAAGTTTACACAGCACAGGAATAGCTACCATGATGCTTGTGCATCACTGGAGACTTTTTACTGTAAACCCTTGGAATTAACTATGCAGCAGTGATTCAGAGTGTTTGTCACAAGGCAGCATTAAAAGGATGCATTTGACTCGTTGATGTCTAATTTATGCATGTTTTTATCAGAAAGAGAGGGTTTGACATGAGCACGGGGGCAAAATAAGTTATAAATTAGGTCAGTGAATTCTCATAATAAGAAAAGCTCCCCTTACTCCCCTTATTCCCGTTTTTCTCAGATATGTCAGCCTCCCAGAAGCAATGAGAGTGAAGCCTATGTCTGTCAGTAACAGCGTCTTCAAATGATTTAAAACATTCTCAAACACAAAAGTTTTACTGCTTGTAGCTGGCAGAGCAGGAAAGAAGAGTCATGTGACCTCCTTCTGTCTGCTACTCCTCTAATGCTATTTCAGTCTGCTGACTGACCCGTAAGTCACAAAACTGTTACCAAGAGATTTTTAGCTGTGGGATACAAGACAGGGTTGTTTAATAGTGTCTAGGTCTGAAAATTAATTCCTTCAACGTTTTTGGAGGGTTTGGCTTCAATATCAATTTAAATATTTTCTATTGGTGAAGGTTTTTTTTCAGCAACAGATTACACAAAAGTGTAATGCATCTACTTCTGACACCCCAGCCGTGGGCAGGGACACCTTCCACTAGACTAGGTTGCTCAAAGTCCTGTCTAACTTCGCCTTGAACACTTTCCAGGTATGGGAAATCCATAACTTTTGGCAATGTGATCCAGTGCCTCACCATCCTCACAGTAAAAATATTTCCCTAATGTATTCCTTCAGGACTTGCTCCAACAGGTTCACATACTTCTTGTGTTGGGGGCCCCAGAACTGATTGCAGCACTCCAGGCCTGGTCTCATGAGAATGGAGTAAATGTTCAGAATCACCTCCCTTGACCTGCTGGTCACACTTCTGTTGATGCAGCCCAGGGTATGGTTGGCTTTCTGGGCTGCAAGTGCCCATTGCTAGGTCATGTTGAGCTTCTCATTAGTCAACACCCCCAAGTCCTTCTCCTCAGGGCTGCTCTTAATCCATTCTCTGACTAGCCTGTATTTGTGCTTGAGATTGTCCTGACACAGGTGTAGGAACATACACTTCGCTTGGTTGAACTTCATAAGGTTTGCATTGGCCCACCTCCCAAGCCTGTCAGTGTCCCTCTGGATGGCATCCTTTCCCTCCAGTGTGTTGACCACACCACACAGCTTTGTGTCATTGGCAAACTTGTTGAGGGTGCACTCAATCTCACTGTTCCTGTCACTGACAAGATGTTAAACAGCACTGGTGCTTATACTGACCCCTGAGGAAAGCCACTCATCACTGTTCTCCACTTGGACATTCAGCTGTTGGCCACAGCTCCTTGACAAAACCATCCAACCAATTCCTTAGCTGCTGGGCAAAGAGGTGAGACTGACCAAACTGGAGTTCCCTGGGTCTTCTGTATTTCCCTTTTAAAAATGTGGATTATGTTTCCCCATTTGCAGTTAGTGAGTACTTCACTGGCTTGCCACAGCTTCTCAGATCTGATGGCTAGTGGCTTAGCAGCTTTATCCACCAGTTTTCTTAGGACTCATGGATGTATAACATGAGGTTCCATAGACTTGTGCACCTTCAGGTTCCTTAGATGGTCTTCTACAGTTGGGGTGTCTTCATTCTTCCAGTCCCTGCCTTTGCCCTTTGCCTTCTGTGACCTGGATGGTTTGGTTGGAACATTTGTTGGTGAAGACCAAGAGAAAGAAGTTAAGTAACACAGCCTTCTCAGTATCCCAGGTAATCAGGTATTCTCTTTCCTTCTGGAGAGGGCCTACAGTTTCCCTGGTAATTTTTTTTTTTTTTTTTTTTTTAATGACGTGCCTATAGAAGATTTACTTATTGCTGAATTATTTTTGTTTCTGTAGGATGACCATCTACTATGCTGACAGATGCTTTAGAGAGGAGTATAATAATAAAAATCACTGTTAATAGAATTTGGCTATATTTCATTATTGTGAGCACTAAAAAAAGGAGGTTAACAGAATAATTGGATTATATTGATTTATGATTGTTCTCATTTAACTGAAGTCTTCTTTGAAAAAGTGCTCAGGTAGAGTTAAATTGCGTGAGTATTTACCCAAACGAAGACATATCTGCTGTTTTCTGTGTGTCTTTTTCTGCTAGTTTTAGAGCAATTACCCCAGTTGAGACTGTTAACAGGAGAGTTAGATGCCAGCTGTTGGAGAGGGAATAATGGAAAAGGCTTTGTAAAAGGAGTTTGCAATGTGAAACCTTTTGGAAGACAAACCATGTTTTATCCGATGATAAGTCTCCATGTTTGGCTAAACTGAACATACAAAGAGACGACTAGGATTGGTTTTCTTTTTTTTCTTGGTTTGGGTTTTCTTTTTTTTTATTTGTACTACATTTTAACTTGTAGGAAGAACAAACCTGTTGTTCTGCAAAACAAGAGTTCCATCTGGGACACTGCAAGGAGGGAGCACTGGGTGTGATGTATTTGCACTCCTGGAGGTGAACATGCAAATACCTGTTCCCACAGCAACCAGAGCAATAACATGGATGCATGTCTGTGGCCCTGGTTCTTTCAAGATGGGACAAAACAATTTCAGGAATCTCACCAAGTGTGAACACTTTCCTCACCTTTGCTTATCGCTGTGAATGTGAACGCTATATGTTACCTCTTAAGCTTTCTGAAGCTCACATGAAGCTCTCACCATGAGGGTGACAGTACAGATTTCTTCCTTGTTCTGTGTTTGCAGTGTATGATTCCACAAAGCCAAATGAAGGAGGGAAATCAGGGCTGAGGAAAGCCAAGGAATAGAAGTGAGAAGTAAGAAGTAGTTTATACAGCAAATAAAAGGCCAAGCAAAAGCTGTGCAGACACAGTGAATCTTCCAGTGGTATTGCTCATGTTTCCAACATACTCAAGGGTGATACAGTGGCTTCTGAAAGATGAAGAGAAGTCCATTGGTTATGCTTTCCACAGTATCTCTTGGCAACATCTGGTCTGATACTGTGTCTCTTTCACTCATCTCAGTTGTGGCAGCATTCTCTGTCTAAGAGCAGAAAACTAAGAAGTTACAGACATTCCTACTGTGGTTAGTGCAGAAATGCTGAGGAAATTACTGGAAATTACACATCTTGAAGTGCTGAAGGTGAAATAAGTCCCTTCTCCTTAATTTTGCATCTTTATTTTTGAAAATACAGGACAGAACTCAGACCAGTTATTTATGGACTACTGTCCTGGGTTCAGCAGTAGCAGTCATTTTTTCTCTTTCTTAGTAGCTGGTGCAGTGCTGTGTTTGGACTTTCGGCCTGGGAACAGTGCTGATAACGCCGATGTTTTTAGTTACTCCTCAAATGTTTTAGTCTGACCAAGGACTTTGTGAGTCTCATGCTCTGCCAGGGAGGAGGGGAAGCCGGGAGGAAGCAGGGACAGGACACCTCACCCAAACTAGCCAAAGAGGTGTTCCATACCACAGCACGTCATGCCCAGGATGTAACTGAGAGTTACCCAGAAGGGCACTCACTGCTTGGTCGGGCTTGTTTCAGTGGGTGGTATCATATTCTCTTCCCTTGTTATTTCTCTTATCATTATTATATTGGTGGTAACAGTAGTGATTTGTGTTATACCTTAGTTACTGGACTGTTCTTATCTCAAACCATGGGAGTTACATTCTTTTGATTCTCTTCCCCATCCCTCTGCTGGGGGGTTAGGGGGGAAGGGAAGAAAGGGAGGGGGAGTGAGAGAGCGACTGCACGATTTTCAGCTGAGCTTAAACTACTACAACTACGATCATCACTATTTTGTTCATCAAATCACAATATTTATTATATTTTATAAGTCACACTTTGAAGCTAAACTTTCTTTAGGCAACCAGTCAGTGGTGAGGGTTGTGCTAGTTCTTGAAGAACAAAGAGGAGGATATATCAAGACATGACTGAACGTACTTAGTTTGTGTTATATTTATATTTATATTTTAAATATTTAGCATTTCAGATGCCTTCAGATACCTGAAAGTCCAGGTGGGGCTGCAGATATACTCCATAGTCTACAGGGAGCACATGCCTTCTAGGAGATAGAGACTCCATCTGGCATTGAAAATGATTGTAGTTGCCCATATGTGGGCAACTACATCAAATTCATTTTTCCTTATTTAAGGCAAAATAAATTTCCTTTTAAACTTCACTGATTGTATGGAGAAGATTCTTGACTCAGCTCTCTCAATTCGACTTGATTCTATTGTCTTATATTGTCTCCCACTGTACACCACACTGGTATTGCCTCATCTCAGGTATGGTGTACAGTTTTGGGCACCTAAGTATAAGAAGGACATCAGACAATAGTGTGTCCAGAGGAAGACAACAAAGATGATCAAAGGCCTCAAGGACATGATTTGGGAGGAGCATCTGAGGTCACTTGGTCTGTTCAGTTAAGAGAAGAGAAAGCTGAGGGGTGCCCTCATAGCAGACTACAGCTTCCTCAAGAGGGGGAGCATGGAGACCAGTGACAGGACACGGCGAAATGGGATGAAGCTGCGTCAGGGGAGTTTCAGATTGGACATTAAGAAAATATTCTTCAAGGAGAGGGTGGTCAGTCACTGGAACAGGCTCCCCAGGGGAGTGGTCATGGCACTGAGCCTGGAGGAGTTCAAGGAGCACCTGGATAACACTCTTAGTTAAATGGTTTAGTTTCAGTAAGTCCTGTGAGGAGCAGGGAACTGGACTTGATGATTCTAATGGGTCCTTTCCAACCAGAGATATTCTATGATTCCATGATTCAAATGTAGGACCTTGCTGTCTTTTTGGAAGCCCTTCTTGATGCCCTGATCTCCAGCTGCCTTTCAGAAAGACTTAGCTTTTTCTTAGCACCAGTTTTGTAGCTATCAACCCCAGGTATAAGACTCAGGGGTACTGTCTACAAAGGGATCTTAAATACAAAGTACACATTTAGAAGCTACATGCATTTTTTTGCATGTTCGTGCTTTGGTCTCAACCAAGCTCCTGATTTGCACAATGTCAAGTACAGAGTGGCAAACACCAGCCTCACGTTGGCTCCTGAAGACATTTTTATAGACCTTATTTCAAACAAACATGTGTGTTTGAAAGAAATGCGTGTAAATGGAATAAGACTTGATGCCAATTCTCTTGAACCAAATAGAAGACTGCTTCAAGTCTTTCCTTGAAGAAATGTGACTTCTTCAAGGTGGCCATTAGCTCATGCTCATTCTGTACTCATGAACTGCAAGATTCAGGTTTAAACTTAGTGTGTGCAGAAAAAGATGCAGTTCAACTGCGTATGGAATCTTTAGTTTCCGTTTATAAGTGGGTTTCACTAAAATTAGATTTGGTTGTGGCAGGTCAGATGGAATGCAAATATTTTTTCATCCATAGGGAAGGAGGCCTTGTCACTTCCTACTTACCTGAAGAATAAAGTAAATGACTACACAGAACCCACATTAAGTGTGTGAGTCAGTAGTCTGCTTATTGTCTAGTTGCATAGACACAGAGGAGGTTCTAGATATATGAAGTGCTGTCTATTCAGCTAATAAATCTGATGCAGAGCAGATGGTGAAGTTTGCAGCAAACTAAGTATAAAAGTGCTTACAAATGCTTCTGGGTATGCCACAGTTTCAATCACAAAAAAATCATTGCTATGAAGGATTCGAAAACATGCTTGTAATTCTCCATTCTGCACAGCATAATTTAGTGAAACATAGAGCAAATACTTTATTACTTTCTCTGTATTGCAACCAGAACAACTTGTTTTGATCCATATCTGATGCAAAGAGGTCAGATACATGCCATGTTTTCTTATTCTATCATTTCCAGATATTCTTCAGTTTAAACTTTTAATCCTCACTATGTTTTTTTTATATTATTTTTAAAAATCTGTGGAAAGATTTCAGTGAGGATAATTTCCATTATGCTAAATGCCAGATAAAGGTAATTCTTGCTGTCCCTAAACAGCTTACAAGTTTAGGCTCTAATCATGGAAATTTTCTGCACACACCAAATTATAGACATGATTGCTGACACTGACTATTGGTAAGGTTTCTCAACACTTTCTGTCTAAATATTTTGTTTACAGTGGCTGAAAAGTTATTAAAATTTTACTAGTTCAAATGAAATGCATGCATGTTAGCTGTTCTAGAAAGTGTAAACCAAGAAGAGTTTGTTTAAGCAGTAAGCAGTTCCAAGATACACTTTTGTTTATGTGCAAAAAAGATTTATGACTTTTTTTGTCGTTTTGTTGTTGGTTTTGGGTTTTTTTGTTGTTGTTGTTGTGTTTTTATTTTTTCTTAACACTCTACAGCCTAGAGTTTTCCATTCAGCGCATCTTCTTTTTGTAATGACTGTGATACTAAAACTGCTTCTTTTACGACCATGACAGAACTCCAAAAGTCAGCAGTCAGCTGGGGAGAAAGAAAAAAATACATGTTCACTCCAGAAATACTGAAGCTTCTCTGCAAATAATTCTGATGGCTCTGAGCATATTGAGAAGGGAGGGAATTCACTGAAATTATGGCAATTTTCCCTCTAAAGTCAGCCAGAGAAAATGGCTAGAGGGTTATTGTCTCTTATAAGTCTTCAAAGATTCTTCAGCTGTAAAAACTAGAAAACACAAAGGACAGCGGCTGGACCACAGTAAAAGTACAATAAGGTAAAGAGAGTAGACTGAGACAAAGAATCAGTCTGGGGGCACTATAATTAGAGGATTCAGCCTTGGAAAGAGGAAGACAGGTATAGCAACAGTGGAAATAATGCACAAGAGTGGAGAATGTGCTATAAAAGAAAGGATAAAAAGAGATTGGGAGGGAAGAAAAGTGAAACTGGATAGCCAATGTGATTACAAAAATGGGACAGCTATGGAGGAGGTCTGGATGTTGCTGCAACAGAGTCTGAGAGCAAATGTCATCCCCTCAAGTTGGTGACAAGGTTCCACTGGAGAATCGACCACTTGAAAGTTGGTACAGAATTCAGGTTGTTTAAGTGACATAGAAAGGTGATGTAAGATGCAAAAAGTCTGGAAAAGAAAATAAACAGAGCTTTTTAATGTCTTTCAAAACTTATTTAATGCTGCATCTCACTGTCAGTAGAATAGGATTAGTACCATCTCTTTCCGCTTAGGAATATCAAGCAGAATAGTTACTGTTTTCAGAGTGTTCAGATACTACAGAGGCATGTGTAAAACATAAATGAAGAAGTTGACAATTCTGTCCCAGGAAAGCAGATTCCACGTTCCAAATTTATTTAATTGGATTGGGAACCTTGATGCTTCTGAAAACCTCACTTGAAGCCTGATGGTATCTTTAGGAGTGCAAATACCATGGAATTTTCTAGCTAGATTTGTACTTCAGTAGCAACACCTAAATTCATATTTGAGTTCTTCTCACAAGGAAAGCAGCTGCTACACTCAGCACAAGTAGTAAAGTGGGGAGGGGAGACTAAGACTCATATGAGAATAAGTAAAGATATCAAAAAGGCAGTATAAAGTTACCCTCAATACCTCAGATAAGAATGGCCTTGCATTTTCTTATGCTACTGTAGTAATAAGTATAGTCTGAGGCAGTTAAATATAAAGTCTTGGGAGCGAGATAAACATTTTAGAGAAATGTAACGTAATTTTACATTAGCATCACTGAATAAGAAATTAACAGTCTGAGAACAGAACCAAAGCTTCATATTTCATCTGCTAATGGAGGTTCTTTTTCTGCACTCATTACCACAGCTGACTGACACATAGATGATTTCATCATCAATCAATTGTGAATAATCTTCATCCTCACTTTCCAATTTGCTGAGGAATTACTGTGTTTGAAAGAAAAGAATTGAGTTGCCATTATTAATGAAAGGAAGTTCAGTTAAAAAAAAAAAAAAAAACAAAAAAAACTCAATGCCTCACTGTATTAGAAATAAAGTACTAGCATGAAAGCATTATCTATCCAGAGAGTATGAGCTCTGGGAAGTGAATAAACAAAGAAAAAGGTGCAGAAAGCAACAAGAAGCGTTTTAAGAAAGTTAACAGCAAACACATATGTGACTGTGTAGTATACAACTGCAAACAACAAATACCTTTGAGAATTTTGCAATTTCCTCATAGTTAATTAATGGAAAGAAGGAGTAATGGTGTGGTGCAGAGACTACCCAAGTGAATCCATTTTCTGCTGAAAAAAAAACCCAAAAATGTTATGTCCAGCAAGCGCAGCTGAATTCATGTCAGACTCTTCTTGTTTTAGCATAATCTGTAGTGTTTAGTGCCAGAAGAGATCAATAGGGCATCCAGTCTAATCTCCAGCCTACCACATGCCATCTAATTTTCCCCAGTTACCCTTCTACTGAGCTCACAAGCTTGCTCTCATCAAATCATAACTTCACGAAAGGTATCTTGTTTTAATTTGAAGACTTCAAGTAACATAGGCTTTATTAATTCCCTTTGTAATTTTTCCCTTTAGTTAGTCAAGAGAGTTACCTAATTTCTAAAATGAAACTGTCATCAGTTTGCTTCACTTCTTCGTTCATCTTCAACTTTTGTTATTTCAGAGTACATGGTAATTTCTATCTATTGAAAATATTTCTACTTTGTAGTCACATGTATCTTTGGTCGTTGTTCTGACAAATTAAACAAATTGAAAATAGATTAGTGTATTCTCTAATTCAAAACCAAACAGCTTCTGCAATCTGCAAATTTTCAATATCCCTTTTCAAATGGAAGACACTTAGGGTAGGATCCAGCTCCAGCTTAAAATATGTGACTTCATTCATTTTTGTCTATATCTAGCACTATATTTGATATCCACAGGCATCCAAGTTATAACACAGTGCAGGCAGAGGACTTTGAAAAAACACATAGCCTTTTTGACAGGAAATTAGAGTTCCAATGGGTTAATCTAGAGCATTCCAAATGGCAATAGACAGCAATATTTAGGCAAAGGAATCATGCCATAAGTTCCAATCAAAATCACTGCATAATTTCACGTGCACATGTAAAATACACCTTGCGCATGCACATATATTTCACATGAATGTTTAGACTCCCTTTACAACTAACAACAATCTGGTCAATTAAATCAGCAATACTTAGAGAGAAAGTCAGCTAACTGAAAATGTGAGATGAATTACTCCTTAGATTATTAACTGTATTGAATAGGGTTCCAAGAGATTTATGGCCACTTAAGATATTCTAGAGTATCCTCCTTGGCCTCCAGTTGCCATACCAGGCAGGCAAGAGGCTACCATCAGCCTCTATCAGTTGTGTTTGGAAGTCCTGGATACCCTAAGACATCTCAAGTAGTCCAAGGCAAATATGTTTCATCAGCAGACTGAGGTTTTTCCTTCAGAATATGAAAACAGAACTATACTCCAGTCCTAGTAACATGTATACTATGTACATCTCCAAGCACATCCCTCCTCAAACTGCTCCTACTCACACTCAGAAATTACTGGAGCTCTTTGCACTGCTGCATTCCACTGAGATAAAATGCTTATTCCCTGCAGTTCCAAAACCCTTTCAGGAAATTATGGAAGCCACCCTAATTCTCATATGAGCCAGTTTCCTTTTATAGCTAGTGGAGAGAAATTAGCATTTCTACAGCATGATTCATCTTGGCTGTTTTAGAGATCTCTTTCAAGATGAGTTGCACCAAAAAGTGCTTGTTTCTTCAAAGTGACAAGAAAGAGCAACTAGATGATTATCTCAGATGCAAATATCTAAGCTGTAAAGATCTAAAATTCTATATGATTAATATGACCTTTATTGTCTAAGATACAGTTTTGCCTTAGAGAAGTGAACAGACTTCTCTATAAAACTGTTGTGTAAGGCAGAGTTACACTTTCTCGACAACTCTAATTGATGGGACTCCTTAATTTCTTTCAGGGCTGCATCACCATTTAATAATGAACAAAATATTGGATGAAATTTGCCCAAATCTACACTGGAAAGGAATTCAGGATGCTAATTCTCACAGAGGAACAGAAAGAAGGAAAGAAGAATCAGTTTTTACCATATGAAAAAAGCTTTTTTTTCTACGTGGTGTGAGCATATACTGCTGACCCTGAAGAGTGAATGTTCCAAAGTCTGGCAATCATATCTGCAGTGTCTGTAAAAGCCCACAGGGTGTCGAGCATGTGAATCACCTGGAATTATCCCTTTACTTGACAGCATTTTGCTGTGTACTGCTTAAGTTAAAGGCAGTGTTGAACAGCAACTTGCTCTCTGACATTTGAAAGGCTGTTCTCAAGTCAGCATACATCTGTAACCCTCATTAATGCCAATGGAAGTCAAGGATGCAAAACTGGACACCTCAGAAGATACCACTGGGGCCAGCCTTCAAAAAGATGAGATATGGGAAGACAAGAGTCACTCATACAGACAGGAGGGACTTTGGGAGAAGAATATTTATTACCTATATGTCCATTTGCATGATGATCTGCATTTCTGGAACATAAACCTGTAAAATAGTAAGGCTGTTTTGAAACCAAACACAGCTGAGAGCATTCAGCTTGCAGAAATGAACCATCTGAGTTTTCTGTGTGTTTGCTAAGTAACATATGACTGAAAGCATGTGTTTTTTGGGTTTTCAGAAACCATGTGTTAGAAAATAATTGTAAAGTGGTTTTGCTACCTGCTAAGACTAACTTGCTGTCTTAACCTGGCAGATATTATTAGACCAGTTCCATAGTCCAACATGCAAACACATACACAACATTCATAAAACCAATCCTAGAAAGCGTTCAAGGAAAACTGAGATTTTTAACCACAGTATGCTCACAAGAGGTTTGTCCCCAGACATCTTCAGCACATTCCAAAAGGTAAATGGTCTGGAATCTATAGATTGTGTCAGTTATAAATCAAGCAGGCAAACATTTAAACTCACATTTGCAGGTTGGGAAAACAGCTTTTCTTTCTCAGCTGCTGTCAGCGAGGCTATTTCTGCTGTCACCACAGCAGCTACTGCCATTGCTATTTCTGCTTCTGCTGTTACTGCTTTCACTATGCCCCATGTTGCTGTCTCTGTGCCACATGCCCAGTGGTGATAGATACATCAGCATGATAATAACAGCTGCAGAAAGAACATCAGGAGGAACTGTGATGGTGGAGGAGGAAAGAGCGTGCAAGCAGCTCTCTTTTGGAGCCAGCTCCAGGAGTGGAACACAGATCCTATAGGTACAAATGATGTTTTGGGTGATTAACTAAAAATCAGATTCAAAAAAGCTACTGTGGATTGGTCCAGTGTATTAAAAAAGTGAGACTTGTTATGTGCTTTTGGAGGATAGAGAAAATAGTTTATAATTAAAGCAATGAAAGTTATCTTTTCATCAGAATTGGCTAATATGCATTTTCTAACTTCTGAGAACTACATTTTCTGTTAGTATTGCAAAATATGTAACAGTTTACAATCAGACTAATGTAGTCCCTAGACAAATGAATATGAAAATTGCATTGTGTTCGTGAGGGCAAAGTTCCCAACTCACAATTATTCTAACTGAACTTACGTGGTCACTTCTATGGTATCGAAATTGTTTCTCTGGCAAGAAAGCTGTAGTAGAACAGGGTGCAACCTCGTGCAAACGAATGACAGGTTATGAAAAATCCAGTTCTTGCAGTCAAGGTAATTTTAGCAGACACTTGGTCATTCCTTTTTCTGTCTCTAACTTGTGTACTGCTGGAATTCGAGGAACTTGAACTAAATTTCCTCCAGGATTTCCTGACGTCTTGCAGGCTGGTTGGAGCACCAGCTCCAGGAATGTGCAAAATTCACAGCCTGACTTGTGCATGCACACTGCATATTTAGGGAACATATGCAAATAGGGAGCCTTTGGCTGCTGATGCAAGGTATTCTTCTCCTAAAATTCAGCAATTCATACAAGACAGAAGAGCCAAACAATAGTTAAACTTTTTCCTTCGTAGAATACCATTGTACACCAAGCAACAATGTTTTTCAAACTCAAAAGCAATGACTTGAACAATTATAATAAGCTCCTAGTTGAGTTAACAATCTCTGTGACCAGACAGGATTGTTAGCTCACATTCAATGCTGCATGAGGGTAACTCAATCCTACTGAATATAGAAGTCCAAAGGGTAAAAAAAATATGTAGTCACATCAGTTCTAGTCATAGGCAGTGAAGGCGTAGGCACAAAGCCTAGCTTTTACCTCCTTCTACTGGCTTTATCCTCTAAAGTGCATATAGATCCATTGTCTTAACCTATGCATTGACAACCAAGGGTAGCCTGTGTACTACCAACCTGAGTTAGCTTTGGCTGCTGTGGTGTCTGACAGAGTTGATTGCTCTGATGGTGCTCCTGCTGCCTACAGCTGACTTTTATTGTTCAAAGGGGCTGTATAGCACTTGGGTTACGTCTGAAACAGAATACTTGACACATCAACAGCCTTTAGCAATGTCTGCCATTGTCATTGGATCTGTGACCCACTAGCAGGTAGCTATTAGCACCCTTCAACAGAACAGCATTTCTACTTGTACAAAAAGAGGTCACATCAATTTATAGGCCTCCCACCACAATAAGAGCCTCAATTCCTTGCAGATGCTATTCTTGAGTGGGAACAATAGCCATTGAGTTAGCTGCAGAACATTAGAAACCTATATAGTTGCTAGGACATCAATGCAGTTGCTCACAGATTGGTGTCCAGAGCCACGAGGTGCTGTAGTGCTGCATACAACTTCCACTTGCCACACCAGGAGGAGGGCACAGGTTTTCACGTAAGTCCTGTTTGATATTTGCTACCTCTGTGTTAATGCCTGACATAGTCTGGATCATCATAAATTACGCTGGATTCCTAAGCATGAACATAAGAGGCACATAAAGCATCCCCTAAACTATATGCAGATTTTAAAATGTATGTGTAAAAGTGTCTATATGTTGCTGACCTAAACACACAAAACACAAGGATTTGTCTATAGTCATGAAATGCCTGTGAATGTGGCCAGTATTAATGCTAAAATATTTTTTCTCCAGCCCTCCTGTCCTGCTTCCTCTTTTCAGTATTTCATATTTACTACCAATAACCCAAATACAACAATCGCTGTGCTAAAACACATCCATGAACTGCCCCAAAGCTCTTTTTTGATAGGATTTAGCTTTCCCAGACTCAATGGAGCAGCATTCAAATTCTACACAAGGAACACTAGCTTCTTGCAGCAGTAAAAAAAGAATAGCTGAACAATCTATCTTTAATCTGCAGTTAGCAGAATCCTGTTTTCCTCCTGTTCTCTTCCAATTGGACAGGAGCACCTGCTGTCAAAATCCCGTAAATCAGCCAAGTCCCAAGAAAACATTCTTTACAATAGGTCTCTGTGCTCGTAAGAACTTCAGTATGGCTCTACGACCTATTTATATACTCTCACTGAGCTCCTGCTGGTTCTCAAATAGACTCTAAAGTATCCTGCCATGTCATTTGACCACCACAGAAATAATCTCTGCAGCTACTGATAATTAATGAAACCACATAAAGTAAGATTTATCTCAGCTATTTTTAGCCATCTAAGGATTAGACTTCTCAGTAAAGAGCCTGCCCATATAGTCCATGTATTCAAGCACCTATAAAGGATAATTCATGTCACCTAACATCAGTATAGACTGATATGCTCTTTGGACAAGCTTCTCTTTCTCCTCTGACTGTCTAGGAGTCAAGCTTAGAGGTTAGACTTTTAGAAAGTCTAAGTTAAAAGATTAATCATACCTGGTTTGGCAATTTCTGAAATTTTGGCCCATCAGGCCAAGTTTGTTAGCCTACTTACTGAACTCCCAAAAGAAGGAAAAGATTGTAGTTGTGATTAATTTCATCTCGCTTTAGATACCTGACAGTCAAAGCAGGTCATTTCCTCTGGCCATCAAAAAGACAAATGACTGCCTCAATCACCCCAGGGGTAGATGACTGACTTTTTTTGTGCATTAGCTAAGGAAAGCATGAGGCAACATAGTTAAATTTTAACCCTTTTATTTATCTGAAAAGAAAACAGTCCTCCCCTTTGCGACTTCCTTAGAGTTCCTCATCTTATTTACACTATGAAATGCTGCATTGAATGCTTTTAGGTGAACTAACACGTGTCTTAAAAGTGTTGCTTTTTCTTTCCAGAATATTTTCTTATGATAGTACAAAATTCATTATTTGTCATTAAAAAAAAAAAAATCACTGTTTATCTACCTGCTGTACTTCATATTTTCACGATAACAATCACCTTGGTTGTAGCACAAAAAGCTTTTAATACTAGAAGCAGGATTTTTATCCTTGAGGGAAAATGCCCAAATGATGCATATATTGATATATTCAGTAGTCTACTTGTGTTGAGCTTCTGATATAACTCATTCCTCACAGCTTTATTATATGGTTGAATGTTCCTGCATGCTAAGACTTGACATGACCAAAGACTGACCAGTCTCCAGCTTCTAAATCTCAATATGCTAGAAAGCAACATCTCCCAGCAGAGGAAAGCAATATCTTCCAAACAGACAAGCAAGATAGAAGGTACAGTCATGTCATTTCTAAGTGATACATTGCTCACTGTCACCATTTAGGAACAACAAGCCTGATTTGAAACTGAATGTTCTCCATCCCTCTTCAGTGAAAGAAAATCAATTTGTCCATGTCCACTTCTAATTAATTGTTCTCAGGAGTATCTGGAACATAATCCACTGTGAGGTTTGGTTTACTTTTGCTGCCTTCCTTACATTTTCGCCCACTTGTTCTTATTTTCCCCACTTTTTCTTAGTTATAGGGCTACAGGACTAAAACTATGTGCAAAATGCATCAATGCTGCTATTAACCAGCAACGTCATTGTTCAGGAGTCTTAGCAACTTCCAGCACATTAGGAATAAAACTCGAACCCTTACCATCCCTTGTGTATTTTGTCCATATGTCACCTTCTTTCTGTATTTCAGCTCATGGGGATTTCTTACCCGTAACTGGCCACTGCTGCCAACACTGAAGCATTTGGGCTCAAATATAATGCACTTGGACTGTAAAGAAATATTCACGAGACAGATGGCGAGAGATGAGATTTTATTACTGGGCTGATTCTCTTTTTCGAGCTAATCCCAGAATGCATACTGTTGAATTTACATTTGCGGTTAGAAAGAAGGAGCAATCACTAGATGGCACATTGAAGGAGATAGCTTTCTGTATTACAAAACACGTAGCACTTTCAAATACTGTCCCATACAATGAAAAATGTTGGTCAAACCTAGGCAAATGAAGAGCTGAAACATGTTGCTTATGGTGAAAGAATAAAAGAAGACCAGGTTCACGTGCCACCTTACAGACAAGGCTCACCTGCCCCCTTACAGACAGGAAAATACTGTTACTGGTATTGATTTTCATTCTCTCCGCAAACCAGGACTGCAGAAATGCACACTGCTGTTTGTAAAGAGAGTGTGTCAGCAGAGAAATGAAAGAGAACACACGTGGGAATATCTGTTCTGAGAAACAAGTTGAAGATAGCAATGTAATAGCACGACAGAACCATCTGTGCCATACGCACTCTACCATGAGCAGAGCATCGGGAGAGACAAGGGTGCAACCAAGTCTATGAGCATTAGGTCAGGAAGAGGCTCACTGCTAGGCAGGAAACGTTTCACTAATCCTTGTTGCAGTCCCATTGTAATTTAAAAGGTAGGAGTACAGAAAGAGATGGGGTTTTGTGTGACATGGACAGATGCTACAAGAAGGGCTGCATTGCATATCCAATGGCTCAAGAAACAGCTACAGAAATGTGCTCAACAGAAATTTCAATTAAGAGACAAGCAGCAAGCTAAATATAGTATTAGTCAGAGCTGCTGTGCCATGTGTTAACTCATGCTGCAATTTTTGATTCTTTTCAGGAGAGAAGTAATGGATTATGCCATATCAGTTCAAATAGTAGCACACTGCTGAAATTCTATTTCAGATGCAGTGAGGACATGATCTGAACAGGTTTTTCTTAGACAATCCAAGATATGTGTAATCCAACAGGATAGAAAAAATAAAAAGCAACTGTCAGCAACAAGTTTTCCCTGTGCAATTTTCACTTCAGCCATAAGCAGTCAGGCAGACTTCTTCAGGCTTCACCATGGTTCCTGGTTCTATCAAAATCATCTATTTTTTGCGTTAAGAATGAAAGAAAGAAAGACTCTACTTCACTAAACTTTCAAATGGTTCTGCAACAAATACATCCATACTCTCATTTGCATGTAGGTGGAGGACCCAGCGTGAATACATTACTTAAGTACTTTTGCATTATTCTTAAATTGCATATTTATCACCCTCCTTGGAAATATGCAAATACCATCTATGCAAATTCATCACTTTTCTACACATATCTTTATGACAGCCCACCTATTTCTCAAGCCTTAGACAATCTGAATTCTGCGTAAAACTCATTATCATTCTGTGAGTTTTCCAAATTATGTCAGTCCAGGGGAATTCCAGAATTTTCGTTGTACATGTGAATTGGCGTTCAATATGCTTTCCTCCTTCAATAATGTTATATTTGATAATTATTTGTTATAAATTAAAATAATTTTGTAATAGATAAAGCTAGAAATTTGTAATCTGATTGCTTAAAAAGATGGTGGATCAATTAGAGAAGAAAAATAATACACAGTCCTAAAACTACTGAAGAAAAGTAGTACTTGTTTCAAACTGACAGTGAGTCTTGATGGGGCTGTGTTTGGTGAAAGGAAAAAACATTGCGCACCACGGCTGCTTAAAGTGGTTGATGACACTTTTATAACAAAATGATCAGCCACCACTGTAGACACAATATTTTAGGAAACATTGCCAGCTGCATGTTCATGTAAAATGCTTTGACTTCCTTACTTAAAAGGTTAGACTGACCTAAAATAGTACTGCAGTCCGTGGGCAACATTGACAGCAATGTGTCAGAGATGGCTAGCAAAGAAGAAAAAGTGTCCGCATGCGCTCACATCTCAGTACTCATAAAAAAATGGCTGTGAAAAAAATCAAAAATCTCTGGGTGTAGGAGAACTGGTCACCAGTAGCTTTGCCAGCCAGACTGCTGTCATTTTTTTCACACTTCCTTTCATACAGATCACTATTTTCCTCCTCCACTTCTTTTTCTTCACGATGGCAACTGTTGGACAAGCTCCCAGATTTAACATCAGTGAAATCAAAAGGACCAAGTGTCTGAAGAAATCCCAAGGGTTTCGACCAACCATTGATAAAAACAAATATTTTCTGCCTAGAGACTGAGCTTTTGTAAATGTTTGTCACCAACCTAGGAAAATTAAATTTATTATGTCTTAATCTGGGTTTGGTTGTTGTTTTGGGTTTTTCATAGAATCAGAGAATTATAAAACAGTTTGGGTTGGAAAGGACATTAAGGTCATCTAGTTCCAACCCTCCTGCCATCAACCCTTCAGTTAGCAGATAAAATAAACAGATTCAAAGAATTCATATTGAAATCTGAGGGAAGAAAAGTTAAAAAAAAATGAAAATGGGGATATAGCAGTAAAGTAGAGGGGAAGGAATGAATAACAGTCAATATCTCTCAGGTACTTTTGTTGCAGCCTGATTTTTTTTCCATTGCATATTGAATGCAATGCAAACACGAAGAAGTGAAGACTTGTATAATATAGATAGACTGGAACAAAAATTAATGTGGGAGAGACAAACCCATGTATTAGATGAATGATTGAAGCAAGAGGGACATTATAAATATGACCATTTGGAGGGTGAAAGCAATAGAATGACAAATAAATATCTAAAAAATCCAAAAAAAACCCAAACAACAATTAAGTCAAGCAGCCATCCCAGCAGAGGTTAGTGAAACTGATAAAAGCAGAGCTGTTGACTCATGCTAGGTTGACTACTGCTTGCTTTCTGGAACAGAAAATGGTTGCAGACAACCAGGCACACCTCAGATGCTTCAAGTGTGAAGGACAATATGGATTCTCCATGAATTATCCAAAAGGCCTGAAGATGTGTAAACAACTGACTGGCAAGCAAATGAATGTAGCTTTACTGAACTCAGACAAAATCAAAAGGGAAATGTGGCGTTAACTTTAAGCATATGGCATAAATGATAAACCACTGGAACAAAATATTGAGGGACGAGGTGGTCTTAACATCTGTTGATACTTTCAAAGATAAGATTACATATCTTTCTGGAAAATAAATATTTTATACAACTACATGTTACTGAACCCAAAACAGAAGCAGCTTCAGGAAATCTAAAGTCTGTGAAAATATGTGTCATCAGATGAGTTGTACTTATGGTCTCTCTATCCTATACCTATCTGTAAAGCTTTCCCAGGAGCGCTTTTTGAGCGGTAAGGTGGTATCAAATGGCGTAGGAAAAATAAGCCATTGATACCAGTGCGCACAGTGATACAAAACAAATCAAATAGCTATATCTTCTTCATGTGTGTGCATGTATACATGTTTAAATAAAATTGAAATAAGAAAAAAACGAAACACATACATGAGGTTCTCTGTAAACTTAAGAAACCTGTACAGTATCGTCATGATCTCTGCAGCTAATTGACTATGGTACTGTCAATTAGGAGGTGATACTGTAAATTATGAAATGAAAGATTAAAATAAGGTAGTGTAATTCATCTAAATAATAATGCCACATATTCCTGCTTGGATTAGGATTTAACTTTTGCTAGTTTGCATTCTTTGATAATTAAAATCAAATATCCACAGATGGAAGCTACTTTATACACTTGACCTGTGTCACACTAGTTGAAAACATGACTAACTCACTGAAGCAACAGAGCTGAAATCTCTTTTCCCTTTTGTCACCAAATTATATGACTTCTGTAACAGCAAACTGTCACACTTCAAAATAATAAAGAGTTCTCCCCCGTCACTAAATTTTGTGCCAGCAAGCCAAAGCAGGAGACAAAAAACAAGATAAAAACTCAAGTTATTTCTATTCTTATTTTATTCTACGTTGCTTGAAGTCTACAGGATACGCATTACCTTCCAGCTAAAAGTCAAGGATAGCCCACTGAGTCCAAAATGGCTATGAACTGAATGCTAACTTCTTGTTGCTACCTGATTGTCAAATATTTTGCTTTAAACTACTTAACACCGTAATTTCATTTGATGTATAGGTCAAGTTGAATTACCAATAACAAGGTAATCAAGCAGGCTATTTCTCAGTATTGGTGGATACGGATGCTTCCCTCAGTCATTCTGACAAAAACATTGCACTTCATCCAAATGTGTGCTCCTGTTCCACTATCATATTCTTTACTTCCATAAACACTACCAAGTTTCAGACAACTTTTTAAATTAAATTAGATTTTTTCAAAAGTCTAAGGATTTAACATACATTATTATAATATTAAGCTATATTTCTTCATATATTTCTTACATAAAAGCTCTTCTGTCTTCCTATGTAGAAATTTTGACTTAGAACTGCCTTATTTAACCTGGTCTAATAAGTACATGAGTATTTTACATTATATCAGTCCCATATTCTCTTTTATCTTAAAATATTAACATTTGGAAATTTATTATATAGAACATTTATTTTATATTAAATTTAATTTTTAAAAAAACTATTCACAATCATTTGAAATGCACTCCACGTCGATTGAAATAATTAGTGTAGGGCTACTCAATATTTACTTAAGATATGAATCTAGAGGGATTTGATAAAATTAATTAGCAGGAACTAATTATAGTTAGGATACGAGTTAGGGTTTAATAAATATAATTACAGAGTACAAATGATGGATTCTTAATTAATAGATACTAGTTGCCAAACATTGAAGAGAGATTATCATATTTCAGTGCAGGACATGCTACTCTATGCACCTTCAGTTCCAGTGGAAATAGTGACATTTAAAGTGCTCAGGGAGGTGGGGCTGAGAGGGGGTTAAAACCTGATAAACTAGTTTGTCTCAATTTTGCGGTGAAAAGTATCAGATCAATCAGGGAAAGCTGCCTTCTAAAAAAGGATACATTCCTGTTCGCAGTATATTGGCATATGTCACAGTGTCTATGGGACAGAATTTTTGAGGTATTTAGGCATTTAACAATGATGATAGGCTCCTGATGGGATTTTGGTATTACTTATCTGTTTCTGAATACTCAGTTTGGCACCTGTTCTCTTATGTGCCTAGCTCTCTAAAAATATAGCTTTCACTTTGTCTGTGCCTTGCTACCCTACCTATAAAAGGTGATAATAATATTTTCCTACCTTAGAAAGGTGTTGTGGGTATAATTTCTTCAAAGACTGTGAAGTAATCAACTAGAGGCTTTATAAATATAATGAGAAATTGATGGAAGAATTGCTCTCTATTTTGAGGCAGAAAGCTGGCCATGTTTTAAATTAACTTTCTGAATTTGGATTCTCCATCCAGTTAGAGTTCATTGCACCTTAGGGCTTCTTAACATATATCTACACAGCAATCCAGAAATTGTATTAACTTGGATTCATATTTGACCTGTGAGCTAGCACACCACAGGAAGGATTTGAGTGAGAAGACGCATTCTGTTGTATAAAGATGCGAAAGGCAGGTTCATAAAAATACCAATTACTGACCAACTAGTGATGGAAGAATTTTATTATTTGGATGAGAAGAAAACTGATCCATAATATTCTTTATTTTACCTTAGACAGTCCTAAGAAATTATTTAAAGAATACTCACCAATTCAATCTGAATTAAGAATCATCTTAACACACAAGAAGTGAAATTTTGTGCTTACCCAGAAAACATTAAATGATGAAAGGTCAATTAAAAAAAAAGCATATTTAGAATATGAATATCTATGGTGTCTAGAACAGAAATTCCTTTCTATTGTCCTTCTAAGAATGTAGAGGGAAACTGAGGTAAAGATGTGCTGGTTTGCTCTGGCACATTTCCTTCATTCATCTCATTTGGAAACTCTGTAATTTGTTCTCAAACAAGTAGATTGGACTAAGTGCTCTGAAGAGGTCCTTCCAGCCTAAGTGATGTTCCAATTCTGAGAGGAGCCATTAGCCAGAATCAGAGCTGCATCTCTTTCTAGGACAGGAAGAGTATTACTTTTAAGGCAGTATTAATGTTTCACCCCACTTTGCCCCATTCAACTAAGTGCCCTATGTGTAAGAGATGCTAGCTACTTTCTGCTCCCATATATTATGTTATTTGGGTGTTAATCTGGAAAGATTTTCAATTTAACCAAATGGGTAAATTCTTAGCTTCTAACAAGGCTCCCACCTTCTCATACAAATGCTTGGTTAAAATAGGCCTTGTATACTGTATTTTTGCAATGTAGAAAACTTTCTAGCAGCTTGACATTATTTTACTGCCATCAGGTGAATATCCAGCTGATGCAGAAATGCAAAGGCACACCTTCTTCACAGCAGTTCATTGAACTAGAAGTTCATCTGTCTGCCAGGTATCCCATAGTGAGAGCCAGTTGAGAAAAGCATGATATCAAGCCAAAAAATGGAAGGTATTGAAATATACTATCACAAAAAGACTTTGCTCACCAGTCTAGATACCGCATACCTTTGTTTGAGGTTTATCCAGATATAACTCTATTAGGTAGACTAAATTTTCTTCTCTATTCCTTTAATTACCACATACCACTGTAAAATAGAAGGCTTTAAAATTTGCTTATTCAAATAAAACTTATCTTTTCCCCTTAAATTCAACGTAGAATAACAAAAAATACTTGTATACCTGCCGTATGCATTAAATAGTAAGAAGTAAATAAAATTTATTAGAAATACTTTAATTCTGTTACATTATTTTAGATATCATTCATAATATCAATAAGAATGTAAAATAATGTCTTTCCATTTATCTGTGTATTACCAAAATAGTACTTGGCTCCCACCAGAGCTACTAACAAAATTCCCTGAGGTGCTCTAGAGACCAGATTGCAACAAACATTGATGAGCAAAAAAAAAGAGAGGCAAAGGCCAAAACTACTTTCCTCTTTTCAGACAGCATCTGATTCAAATTGAAAAATGATGTGATCTCTAACCCCCTCTGGCTTTCGTAAAGAAATGTGTGTAGGCTAAAGGTAGGAAGCCACTCCTCCAGCAACAGCAGTGAGCAATCTGGTAATCAGCAGCACCTTGGCTACTGTGTCTCAATTTAAACATCACAAATTACCTCTTTTAGAGCTATAATATAGACTGCTACCCATAAGCCAGTATCAGTTACTTTTATGCGCAAAGCTTCACCCTTTGATTCGTAGATGGTCATCTTTCTTGAGGGGCTGCAACTGTAGCTTCACAGGATCTAGCTTTTTTAAGAGCACAGGAATACAGAGGGGTGTATTTGTTACTGACAGCGATGGGAACAGGTGGGGAGAACTGCAGCATTAATGAGTAAACAGAGGGGAATAAGTTGTTAACAGGGACATAGTCCAGGTTTATAGACCGATTTCTCCATTTTTATTTTAAGAAAAATAACAATTTTAAAGTATGTGAGATACATAAGCAGAGGAAACAAAACATCCAGCCTTTAAAATGGAGATAGAGAAGAACACATAATTTATTTACGATTTTTTTCCCTTTGTCCCCTTAAATGAACTGTCACAGAGGCAAGGGAGAGAGCAATCCTTCACATTTTTCTACTGAAAGGAATTTTAAATACTTGAAGACAGGCTGGGAAAAGCTGCCAAACTGTGACTGTAAACTGCAGCTCTTCTTTCGCATGCTTTTTCTTCTACAGCCTACCTGGAAGGCAACAGTAATAAACTCTTGTGCAGTTCCTACCTTGCTCCTTCACATTAAGCAGTGCTGACAGACACATCACTGCAAGTTTGTCTCTCTATCCAACAGTAGCACACACCTTAAAGGAGACCTCTCAAGTCTGAAGACTGAAAGAGGCTCTTCCACCCACTTGTCTACTTCCTCCTGTCATTATCACACCATAGTTTATCACTTTTCAGAATTGCCTCTCTCCATCTCTTTTTCAGAGTGATCTCACACGAAAGTGTATAGCAAAATGATACTTGCACTGTGGGGCAAACTTGTCAAGTACTACACAGTTCCTCTTGATGGGTGAAGTTTTAGCAGTGTGCATTAGTGCTTCTCTCTGTGCACGATATGCATCCACTTGTGTAAAATTCATGGTGCATTCAAGACAAATATTGAAATACTCAGATGAAAGCAAGGTCAGACAGAAACCCAGGCAAGGAAAAGCATGTGTGAAACAATCATTAAAAAAGAGTCCTAGGGTCAAGACTTCCCCTTTTGTCCTTTCTTCTCACCTACAGACTTATTTATAATCCCTAGCTAATTAATTAACTGCCCCTTACTCCTCATTCTGTACAAATTAGCTTTTGTGTTATTTTATGCAGTTGTAACATTTCCAGAAAAAACAGGTTTGTGTTTAAACTCAACAGAGATTATTCCAGTTTGAACCAGTTAGGCTCACAGTTTCTGAAAGGATTCATCCCAGAGTGTGATAGTGCTTCCACACAGATTCAAGTTGAGCATCTCATGGGAAGTTGTACAATCTCTGTTCAACAGTAGAGATGAGGCCCTGCTGGGAAGAAACAAGGGCTGTTTATTACAGCCTCCTTTCTGTTTGGAGCTAGTCTTTTAGGAATGCATAAGCAAGGATCAGAGAACCAGATACAGGAGATCCAGGTAATCTACATAATGGTTTCAAAGTGACCCTCTCTGCTACTTCTTCAACAAAATCACTGCGGCTGCAGCTGGTTAAGGAGATTTAAATTGATGGTAGTGCTGTTTGGTTTGTTATTTACAAAAGAGTCATTTTGCAACATTACATGTCACGTTTGTTTACTGACGTAGTTCAATGAATGAATGCACTAAAGTTTCTGAAAGGAGTGGCTGCTTTATCTAATTTCCTGTCTATTCTGATCATAGCTACTTTTCTATTGACACTCTTCTCGGACATGAGAGAGTTTACAGCTATTACTTCCCACAGTCCTCTCCATAAGTTTTCCATCACAAACCCACAGCGATCATCAGTTGACAGAAATATTATGTTTACTGTTGATGAAGACATCACATCCTCCTGTCTACACTACTGTCAAGTCTTTACAAGTACACCGCTAAACTGGTCATATCCACATTGAGATTAAGAGCTTAGCAGGAATGGGCATTTCATCTAGAAAATAAGAATGGTCAGAGTTACAGTCGATAGTCTGTCCCACACTTTGCAGTATAGCAGACTAGGATGCTTAGGGTGTGCCAGTCCTTAGAGCCAAGAAAATGATGTGACAAGATAGATCCCAGTTTCACAGCCCTTAATGACTGGCTACCTGCTTCTGACTGAACTGATTAAATGTGGTTCTTTCTGTCAGCCTGGAGCAAAGCTCAAATTCTTCTACATGGAATTGCAGAAAAATATGTAATGATTCCTTTCCTACTGTAATTTAGGTTTTTCTTATAAGTTATTAAAACCATAAATATGAGTTTGGGTAGTAGGACGAGTTTAAATCTTAATTAATTTTTTCACAGTCTTTGACTACCATCAGGTAAATAGAAATGTGTCTTCAGGAAAACTGGCTTCTATCTATCTTTTATCTGGATCACCACTTCTTGGTGGAAATGGCTGGCACTGGATATTGTCAGAGACAGATTTTGCTGAATTATCCCCCCCTGCACAGACATATCTCAGCCTCTGTTAGCAGCTGTCATGGTTTAAACCGATCCACACAGCTCGTTCACTCACTCCCCCCCTTCTTGCCCTCCCCCTACTCCCGGAGGGACGGAGAGGCGAATCTAAAAGAATGCAACTCCCACGGGCTGAGATAAGAACAGTTTAGTAACTAAGGTATAACACAAATCACTACTGCTACCACCAATAATAATAATGATAAAGGAAATAACAAGGTGAGAGAATACAATACCACAGCACCAGCTGACCAATAACTCCCCAACCCCACCAGACCAAGCACCGACCGATACCTCATCCAACCCTGCAGTCAACTCGCCCTTCCAGGGTAACTCTCCATTGCATCCTGCATATGACATGCTGTGGTACAGAGTACCTCTTTGGCTAGCTTGGGTCAGGTGTCCTGCCTTTGCTTCCTCTCGGCTTCCCCTCTTCCCTGGCAGAGCATGAGGCTCAGAAAGTCCTTGGCCAGACCAAACATTTGAGCGTTATCAACACTGTTCCCAGGCCAAAAATCAAAAACACAGTGTTGCACCAGCCACTAAGAAGAAGAATTATTGCTACTGCTAAACCCAGGACAGCAACTGTCTGAAAAGTGAGCACGTTTACAATAGCAATTGAAAGCAAAATCTGATCTACTTTTTATTTCTTCAAGTTCTGGTCTTAAAGTCCTGCTCATAAGAAGGGTTGTATTTTCATGAAGTTCCTTGGCTTCTTGGGGAAAATCTTTGTTAAAGTCTTTATATTTATCATATGGGGGAAAAGTGTATGACATATGCCATGATTAAGTATAGAAATTCCTCAGCTGAACCACTGAAGTCTGCCACAGGGGCATCAGCTGCAATAAGTGCTTATTTGTATTCCCCAGGACAGAGCTGGAAAACCAGAGGTGTCATGAGATCCTGTAAATTTAATGTAATATTCATTGCAATTGCCTTTTTAACCTAAGTTCTCCATTCTTATAGAAACCAGCAATGTGCAGTCTGATTCCTTTCTGTGGTGTGTGTCTGTGCGTTTCAGTTTCAATTCTCTGGCTGCAGAGAAGCTTGTAAATGCGGCACAGGTGCACAACGCAGGTGCTGGACAAAAAGGTAACTAATAAGATATTTAATTCTACAACATGATTCTGGGGTTCCTGATCCTCATTTCCTGTGAAGGCTGCCATTGGACTTTCACTTATATTTGAATAATGGGCTTGCTGTCAATGCAGTACTTTTGTGCCCTTCTGCTGAAGGCTAATATGTAAATTATTATGGTATATTACTCAAAATGCTTCTGGGTCTAGTGTTGGGGGAAAATCTAAAAGTATGAGAATCATTGCCTGTACTGTCAGCTATACTCCCCAGGGAAACATAATACATGAAAAATGAAAGAGCTAAATGAAGCATCAGACAACATATGCACCAAGTCCTTCCTTGTCTTCATTTTTAAGCTTTCTTCATTATCACTCTCCTGCTATGACAGAACTGCAGACACTTAAAGAGCTGAGAAAATGAAATCTCAGATGTCATTCAGCACCCAAGAAGGACTGGTATTTTTCATTTCACATTGAGGAATTCTACTGAACCATGAGCAACTACACTAGATTATAGGCATTAAAATCTGTGGTGAGCTTCTCATTATCATACTAAATTCAGGTGTCCAGCTGTGGACAACCGGCTTGGTTCAACTGCCTCAATACAGGCATGCACCGCGTTTTTCACACCACCTAGGTTATTCTAGACACCCACAGGCTTATAGATCTGACAAAAGACCTGCTGGAGGAGAGGTGAATCCTTTTGAAGCAGCAGTCAGCTGCTGGGGAATACAGCAGTGCATCTGGAATGGTATTAGACACTTGTGTTTAGGAAACTGACTCAAAATCATAATATAAGCTTCCATTATCATTAATGGAGATGCAATCAATGCAATCTATAAAGATCAGAGAGCTGGAAAGATTCTATTATTATATTGACTAGGTTTTCACTGATTGTAACAGGATCATAGACACCTAGTGTAACAGTAGGTGTCTATGATAGATAACTGAATTTAGATTTCTTAAACTGAACTAAGCTCCCTACATCTTCATTTAGAGACTAGCAGTAGAAAGAACTGTTTCCTGAAAGTCAGAAGCTATTTCAAATTAAGTAATAAATGAGAAAATGTCACTGTGCAGTGAGAATGTGATTAGATTTTTAGCAGAATGTAATGAAAGTAGGAAAGAACATAAGAATAGTCTCACTTGGTCAAGCCCAAGGTCCTTACAGTCTAACTTCTCATTTCCCATTGTAACCATAAACAGATACCAAAAGAAATGTAAGAACAAGGTAAATCTGGTTTCACCTGGATGCTCAGCACTGTTATGATCACAGATCCATTTTAAATATGCCTGGCTATTAATAATATAAAGAAAAGTCATAGGTACACAATTATATAACTTCCCAGTCAGCTTCTGAAGCTCACAGATTTTGAGAAGTTCTACGTCCCATTTGTCTATCATTGGAGAGTTTCAAAACTGTATGTTTTTTTATGAGTTGGTAATTTTTCAGCCTGATATAAGCAAATTGTGGTTATATAAGCGATCTTCTATCTTCCCAGAATCTGTAAAATCCATCTACCATTTTAAAGTGTATTCTTACTCTCCCTCCTCTACTCCTTTCTTGTTGAAAACTTTCAGAAAACAGTCTTGTCACATATTGTCAGCTATGAGACAGGAAGCTGACCTGTTCAACTCAACTAGCCAAGGAATTCAGAGACTGCAAATATTGAAGCCTGATCAGTTTATGGGAGGGATTGTATCATGCCAGTGCCAGTGGCAGCTGGGGCCTGGAACTGATGATTAAAAAAGATCTTCATGTTCTGTGTTCTTATTTTAGTGAAACATGTTTAAGCACAGGGCCTTTTCTGCACTTTCCTCTTGTTTGGTTGTTTGGGGTTTTTTAATTGTCCCTTTTTGAACAGAAAAGTAGAGATGAAACAAAATGTCCTGCTTCACAAAACTTATACAGATGCAAAATTCAAACTAAAATGAGACAAGAGAGAAAGATGGGAGAGCCAGACTGGCTGGTATTCAGGTACTACAGCTTCATCAGGAACTGTAGTGATAGTTCAGCTATAAGGAAGAAGCTCTTTATTGTGAGGGTGGTGAGGCACTGGAACAGATTGTCCAAAGAAGTGGTGAATGCTCCATCCTTAGCTATTCTACTATTCTATGATTCTATTTTGCCATTGAAGCCTGAGGTGTTACAATCTTTACCACTAACTCAGACATCTCCGTGTGAGTGGCAATTAGGACACTGCAATGTGGATGTAGGCACGAATATGTATCGGTTTTCTTCCTATTTGTATTCTTGTCGCTTTCTGTTATAAAATGAACACCAATGAAACAGCAACTGGGGAATGTTAGTTTAGACACTGAAAAATTAACTTCTCTGAAATATTTTTGTGATTTTAATTGTAAAGTCTTAAATAACATTGACAAAGCTTTATTCTTATTGATTCTATTGCTATACTAAACTTCATTATGTGAATTTCTGAATGCTCACAAGAATCAATCATAATTATGCGTGGCCCAATACAGTTAAAATCAAAACAATGGATTGATTCATGCTGTAAAGTGCATTATATCTAGCAATCTCTGTGAAGCAATCAACCAAAAATTAGATCTGCTTTTTAGTTATTTAAGTATTAAGCAATGGTAAGCAAACTTCCAGAAGTTCTTTTTCACATAGGTTCACACCAGCATAAGATTAACTGATTTCAGACTTATATCCCTAAGACTCCAAGGAATTATAATCAAAACCACAAAGCCAGACTGTCTTTTCATTAAAATAAAAAAAAAAAAAAAAAATTAGCGCATTTTATTCTACTAAATCATGTTCATGAAAGTCTTAATTTTAGTTCTACATAAATGGAATTAAAGTCAGACAAATTTTGTAAATAGAATGGAATGATTCTGTTTTATCTGAACAATTAATATGTGGATTTGAAATAAGGGGAACAAACTGCTATCAGCAGTGTTATGGATAGTTTACATATTTTTTATTTATTATTTTTTTTAACCAGTTATGACAACAAGCTTAGCAACTTGCAAGTCAATTGAAAAACTAAGTTTAAGCTTCAAATTTATCTAAATCTATTAGCAACAGTAAAAATGATGTGGGATTTGGGTACCTTTAGTGCAGTTCTTACTAGCTATGAGTTCTTAGAGAAGCTGCTGTGATTTCTAGTCCAGAGTCCTAACACAGCAAAAGGTGGCAAGCACTAGGCAGCCTGGACATGTGATTGGCTGCTGAGTTAACCATGTGCCTGCTAACACCAAACAAAAAAAAGCCAACAATGTTGCAGATCAGGTAGGAAAATAAGATGGAGAAAGATTAAGCTCTCCAATTTTATTTTAGCCTGGAGATGGACCCAGGTGCAGAGCATACCGACTCTTTGCCAATAATTGAACAATTCAAAAACGCACATTATGTACAATTGTGCCCAATTCCTTTATCCATCGGATGGAATCAGGCATACTTGGAGTGGTTTTTATTGCATTGCAGTGAGCTATTCATTTCTCCTGTAATGTTGCATATACTATATATACTGAGCCATTCTTTCATCTTTCACAACAATTCTTTTCTCTGCTTTTGCAAGGTGTTGGTGTTCCTGATTAGCCTCCATACCATGGGCTAAGTTCCTTTCTCTCTCAGTGGCTTTGAGCCATGCAAAACACATGCTATTCTTCCAACGAACACCTTTCCTAAGTGTCAAGAACAGAGTGTTATAAATGCTCCCTTTTAAAACAAGAAGATGAGATGATTGGAAAAGCCAGGTGGAAACTTCCTTCTTCTCTCTGTCTTCCTCTTAATTCCCCTGTACTTGATAAACCATGGATAAAGCAGCATTTTTTTTTTTTTTTTTTTTGCTTATGGAAAGCAGCTGGCTCTCCACTCTGGAGTTCATAGTCTTGCACCACTGGACAAGGACAGAAACACAGTGAAATGTGTTTCTCTCAGCTCGTACCCAATAAGATAATTTCAAGAAGGGATATAAGTTAAATTTAGCCTCTGAGCTTTTTCTCTCCTCGTTTCTCTGATGAGATGTTCAATTCACTCCATTTTGTTGTCAGATTTTTGACATAGAGACCTGTCTCTGAGCAATGAGTCTAAAGCCAGTGTCTCATTTCACATAAGCCACTAAGCAGTCATCACATGGTAATGCTTTCCAGTCACTATGGGTGTAATGGCTGTAAGCTTTCATCTCTAAATTCTTCTTTAGTTGCTCATTTCTGTCAAGCTGGTCTAATCTACTTACACCTGGCACATTAATTCTTATCTTTTCTCTGCAACATTGTAATTATATGTTATTTCCAGCAATAATTAATTCTCTCTCAGGCGGGCTTTTTATAGCTTATAAGTCAAAGTGGGTTGCACCATACTAAATAATTAATTCAGACTGTTTTATGTCATGACATACACACAGCCCTCGGGTGTAATTGTTGCACAATTCTTTTGAGAAGAAAGTCCTTAGCTCCCAGGGGTTGTACAGACCAGAAAACACCAATTATAATGGTGATTTCTCTCAGACCAGCACTGGGTGGTTTCACCTCTTTCTACCAACAATCTACTTATGGCAGTGATTTCCAGAAGGTCTTGCTACAGTATTAACCTGCAAGAATACACAGCTGTAGATCACATGAATGACTCCAAACAGTACTAAAGTCCCTTCAGAGAAGCCTGTAACAGTTCAAATGCTTGCCTATGATTGCCTATATTTCTTTGGTTTCTTAATTATATACAAAAGGGATATTCACATGACAAAAAATGTGGCACAGAGTTGTAGCTATGAGATATTGACAAGCTGTGTCTTTAGAAAACTCAGTCATTAAGCAGAAGTCAACAGCTAGATGCAGTATCTCACCTAGAGGAAGTGCAATCTCAAATACCTCATCACTCTAGAAATGCAGCAAAGAAAAAAAGGGGGAAAAAAAAAAATCCTTTCTTTAAAACCAGCCAGGAAGACAGATTAGGTGACAGAAGTCTGGAAATTGTAGTATGTGTAAAAAGTTTTGCTGGAATGCAACGAGATAATATTTGGAAGACTTAAGAATTCTATTAATAGGAAAAGTATAATTACCAATCATGAGCTATAAAGAAAGCAAATAAATTAGACACAGAATAATAGCACATACCTCCTTATCAGAGGAAGGATAGCAACTGCACAAGGAAGAGAAAGATCAGAGACAAACTGTATAGAAAGCATGAATAGTAGCAGTTTAAATTGTTTATGGATAATGAAGCATCTGAAAAGAACACGTTTAAGTAATGTTATATCCAGATACCTTAAAGCAATAGGTCCCAAATTTGCATTGGAATTCTGTTCTTTCAGCTGCTGGTATAAGTAGTGGCATTAGTAATACCAAGTCCCAGTTTCTCTTTTGTTCACACAAATTCTTTCAGCTGTTTCAGGGGTGGTCTTATTCCAGCTACAGTACATTTACCTGTGCATGTAGCACAGTCACAGGGTCATTTAAAGAGTCAAGCTAAGTACTATAAATTTGTCTCTTTGGGATCATGTGGTCAGCAAGGAAGAGTAAGCCAGAGCAAAGTACTGTGCAATTTTACTGGTAAGAAAAAAACCACACACACTGCAATAAGCCATTATATAGTAACAAAAGTTTTAAAAACATATCACAGAATCACAGAATGGTGGGTTTGGAAGGGACCTCTGGAGATCATCCAGTCCAACACCTCACACCCCTCCAGCCCCAAAAAGCAGGTTCACCTAGTGCAGGTTGCAAAGGATTGCGTCCAGCCAGCTTTTGAATATCTCCAGGGAAGGAGACTCCACAAACTCGCTGGACAGTTTGTTCTAGTGTTCTTTGACCCTCAAAGCAAAGAAATTCTTCCTCATTCAGATGGGACTTTCTGTGTTTCAGTTTGTGCCCGTTGTCACTTATCCCGTTGCTGGGCACCACTGGAAAGAGTCTGACCAAATCCTCTAGACACCTGCCAGTAAGATATTTGTATGCATTGATAAGGTCCCCTCCCAGTGATCTCTTCTCCAGGCTGAACAGGCCCTGCTGTCCCCACAGGCTAATACAGAGGAGAAAGGAGGATAAGAGTATTTCAGACTGCTTGAAGGTATCTGCAAAAGAACTGAATCTCATTAAAGCAAGAAGGTGTTAGCCAATGGAAGAGAACTGCATGGAACCAATGATGTTTTCTTCAGTAATAAGACAA
Source organism: Lathamus discolor (assembly GCF_037157495.1). NCBI lineage: Eukaryota > Metazoa > Chordata > Aves > Psittaciformes > Psittacidae > Lathamus > Lathamus discolor. The sequence goes on from NC_088888.1 coordinate 103,709,434, forward strand.
GGGCAGAAATGCTCCTTGAATGCAGTTAATCATAATGGCAGGTTGTCTATACACAGCCTCCCAAAGAAAATTCCTTGAGTTCTCAAACTTCATAACGAAGTGTCACTATCAAGCCAAGATATTCTTTTGCTATTTGTATTTGCATGATAAAGTTCCAGCCATCAGACATCTCTGAGCACCATGAGCAGGTTAACAGACTGACAATTAATAATAACCTTCAGCAATATGGTTGCAAGGAGGCTCGGAGCAGTTCTGCAGCCCTTCAATATGAAAAGCAGTGGCAATATTACTTATATTTTAAAGCTGCAGTAGATGGGTGAGGGCTAAACAGTGTGAAAATATCAATCACATCTGCAACATACCGGTAATGAAAAGTGCATGACACACTTCTTTTTCTTCTTTAGCTCTCACACAGAGCTTAGAGGATAGCAAGAGCCTTGCATTTGAATCATCTCAAGAAAATTACTGGATGTTTTGGTCCACCCTGTGCTGGATTTTTTTTTTTCCCAGTTGAGATAAAATGTGAAGGGTTATGCTTGGTCAAGAAGGAAGAAAGCCTTTAGACATATAGAAAAAAAACCCAACATTCTTTTTGCCTTCTAAATGATAGAATTTTTAAGAACATGCAAAAAGCCAAAACTATGTCAACTTCTTGTCTAAATATGAAAATTTCCTGACAGTTTCATTATGCATAATTTTTTGCATCCCATGAGGATCCTGATGCCTATAAAGAGCACACTTGCTGTCTCCCATCCCTTGCAGAAAGAAGGCAAGTACAGTTTCTTAAAAAGACTGAACAAGAGCAAACTTAAATTCCTTGCATTTTGCAAACGTCTCACAAGGTCATTAGTGCTGTTATAGCTATTTGTTCGTTGCATTATTTATACCATGGTAACTGGCCACATCACAAGCAGTAAAAGAAAGTATCTGTCCGTAAGGTAGCTATAATTGTGATTTTCCTATTAAACACCTCTACTTATAATACAGGAAGAAAGCTGCAGCATTTTAGCTTGGCCCTGCTGATATGAAGGGACAGGGTGAGACTCATCTCACTTTCTGAGCAGCAATAAGCTTCTGCCATAACCAGCACCCAGAAGTGAAGTCCTGGAAATGCCATTAATTCAGTGAAAAAATTAAAGCTGAGGATTCCTGCAAGTATCAAAATGACTTTTATGAACTTATTTATGATGATGACTGCAGACAGTCCTTTGAGGAACAGATATATATGGCATGAGCTTAGCAGAAAAGGAACGGGCTGAGTATATACTGCTCACATTGGCATTAGGGAAACTCCTGGACACCACTAATAAAAAAATACAAGAATCTTTTATGAATTATGAGATACTCGAGGTGTCTTAAAAAATCCCAAGCAGGGCCTTTAAAGATGGCAAATAGCAGATTTATCAAACTTTTTGAAACACAATATCCACCCTATGCAAACGTATAAAGGAGAAGGAATTCAATCTGAAAAAAAGAAAAAGTAAAACATATGCTGTTGTAACTAAAGATGCTATTATTATGCACATACAGATCGGTCAAAGTAAAATTTATCTAAAACTGATAACAAGGGCATTTACTAATTTTCAAGAGCTCAACTCTGAATACTGCATTTTTGCTGCCTTAAGTCATACCAGCTTTTGTTATTTTACATATTTAGATAGAAAACTAACCTTGTGTGAAACACATTTTCAAGGTCTTGCCTTCTGATTTGAAAATAAAATAGAGAAATTTCACCTGGACTTTTAAAACAGTGGCATGGAAATGACATGCAATTTCCTTAAACATCAAGATTTCCAAATTTGATTTTGAATACATTGCACATGTGCTTTGTTTCTATCTTACCACAACTAACTTATTTGTTAGTAATAAAGATTAAGAAACCTGAAGGTCAAAAATATAGTAATTTCCTGTTATTTTGATGTCTCTAAAGAAGAAAGGACTATGGAACAGTGAAGAATGAAGAACATTTTTCTGTCAGGAAAAAGTAGCGGGTCATAGTAGTAGGGGACCCTACTTTGAAAGGAACAGAAGCACTCATCTGTCAGCCTGACCCAGTCTCAAGGGAGGTGTGCTGCCTACCTGGGCACGGATCAGGGATGTTGCAGAGAGGCTGCCTGCTCTACTAAGTCCCACGGACTATTACCTACTTCTAGTGATCCACGTGGGTGCTAGGGATATAGATAGCAGTAGTAGCCTGGGGAACATAAAGAAGGACTACAGAGCCCTGGGAGAGGTGGTTAGGGGCTCTGGAACTCAGATTTTCTTTTCATCAATTCTCCAGAATAAAGGAGAGGGCCTTTAAAAGTTAGGAGTTTTGGCCAGATTAATAAATGGTTAAAAGGGTGGTGTCATAGTCAGGGAACATGGCACCCAAGTTTGTAGGCCAGGTCTACTGAGGACTGGTGGAGCAGCTCTGATTAAGAAGGGGAAGAGTGGATTTGGTAGGAGGCTTGCCAGACTGTTCAAAGATGCTTTAAACTAGATGTATTGGGGGAGGGGTGCATCATTCCATCCCAACACACCCAGTCAGTTGCCAACACTTATAATAAATGCTCGGAGCAATGTAGATATATTCCAGCCGCTCCAGCCAATGAGCCGGCTTCCTTTGGAGCTCCGCTCAGATGCCTCTATGTGAACACCTGTAACATGGGGAACAAACAAGACGAATTAGAGATGTGTGCATGTCTACGAGGGTATGATATAATAGGCATCACAGAAACATGGTGGAATGGCTCCTATGACTGGAGTGTTGGAATGGAAGGTTACAGGCTCTTTAGAAAGGACAGGCCTGGCAGGCAGGGAAGGTGATCCTGCCCCTCTACTCTGCTCTTGTGAGACCTCACCTGGAGTATTGTGTGCAGTTCTGGTGTCCTCAACATAAAAAGGACATGGAACTGCTGGAACAAGTGCAGAGGAGGGCCCTGAGGATGATCAGGGGACTGGAGCACCTCCCGTATGACGACAGGCTGAGGAAGTTGGGGCTGTTCAGCCTGGAGAAGAGAAGGCTGCGTGGGGACCTAATAGCAGCCTTCCAGTGTCTGAAGGAGGCCTATAGGGATGCTGGGGAGGTTCTTTCAATTAGGGACTGTAGTGACAGGACAAGGGGTGATGGGTAAAACTTAAACAGGGGAAGTTTAGGTTAGATACAAGGAGGAAATTCTTTCCTGTTAGGGTGGTGAGACACTGGAATGGGTCGCCCAGGGAATTTGTGAATGCCCCATCCCTAGCAGTGTTTAAGGCCAGGTTGGATAAAGCCCTGGGTTGCATGGTTTAGTGTGAGATCTCCCTGCCCATGGCAGGGGTGTTGGAACTAGATGATCTTAAAGTCCTTTCCAACGCTAACTATTCTATGATTCTATGATTTCCCTTTTAAGTGCTAACAGACTTGGCACTTGTGTACTCTCATGGATACCCCTTTCTGAAATTAAATTCTTGTTTTGTGTCAATGGAAGTAATATCTACATCAGAAAGGACAGAGAACAGTTAAAATCATACAGATGCTGCTAGCATGATTCATCTGGCTAAATATAAATGCCTACAATACAGATATTTTCAGCAATGATGTCAGTGAAAATGCTCCTTTCATACCTGATAGAGAGAAATTGCCACATCTAGAGCTCTAGAAGTGTCTCTTCCTCTCCATCAGCTATAGGAGGTGTGTAGACAATTAGTTACAGATGTCTGCTTTGAAGGTATTTAAAGCTAGGTGAGATGAATCTTACCCCAGCTGGATGTCTACTTTTCCTGTATTTTCTTTGTGTTAATTGAGAGATAGAATGCAGACTTTATTCATCATATGCTAAATGGTCTGGCTTGTCTGCCAACATCTGGATTAGTGAAGACTCTTGAACATGACCCTTTGCTCTTAGAAATTTATCTCTATCGCTTAAATTTTACTGTTTCATTCCACTTCAGTACTGATTTAACACTTTTTCATATAAAGGAATAATAGAAAATACGCTTCCTAAATTTTAAGACTATCTGATCAGTCTGAAGACTATTTGAAAATATTTAAATCATTGGCAAAATACTCCTCAAACAAGAGGTTGTGGACACTGTCTTTCAACAAACTTTTTGTGACATTGGGAACTGCTGTTTTGGCTATAGTGGCACAAAACATGCTCCTAGCAGTATGTTGTGTGAGCTTCACAGGTAAAAGCGAAAACAGTTTTCAAGCTTTCCCTTTAAAAGGTATTTGTAACCTTCGTGGTTGATAAGAATATTTGTCTGATTCCTTGGTTCTTTTCAGGAACCAGAAATGGTCCTTGCCTGCCCTCAAAGCAAATGTAGGCAGCCAGTGTGCAAGAAAAAATGTGCTGGAAGGAAAGAACATGGTAATCACAGGCAGCTGCGCTGATCAGATCAGACTGATTTTCTGATGAAGTGTAAATATTTAACCCTCACACACTGAATGGAGAAGACATTCCCCAGCACTCCACAAGCAGGTTTGGGTACAAGCAGTTTTCAGATCTTTACCAGTGACTTGAATATTGGCTGCCCAGACCTGACTATGTTAAAACATTCATTCTCAGTACTTTACACAAGACATCTAGCTTAAAGGTAGGTAAAGTACATCTATCAAGTTTCTGATCCTAGAGGCCCTGGCAGCAGTGTAAATATTCCCTTACTGAAGCCTGATTTTCTTTACCTCACCAGCCAAAGGAGCGTTACAGAGTCCAAAAAGCAGACAAGCACACATTCTAGCCTGGGAGTAGAAATGTGGTTGGAAATGCTGCCTCAGGTAGAGGTGCCTTTCCCCGATTGGCAATGCTGCCACAAGTCAAATGATATTATATGGTTGATATATCCAGATGTGACATGCCATTGTAACATACTATCAGCTCAGGATATGGATGCTGTTTTCTGAAAATTGTGATTATAATCGCTCAAAACAAAAGGACTATATGGATGGGGATTTTTTCCCGTTCTTTTTAAAAGTTTTTAAACCCATTTACAAAGTGTCAGAGCCCATGAAATAGAATGATGTAGGGTGCTCAAGTTAAGATGCAAGAGCAGAAATATGAGGGAAAACCTGGGTAATTTCCAATTACTTGCTAGTATCAAATACTTGAAATCTGGCTGCTCTGCTTGAATCACAATAAAGCCATTTTTTTCCCTTGTGAGAATCAACGGAATCCTCACCAGCTTCATTATTTTCACTTCTCTGCTGCTTTATTTTTGATATTATTAACCAGTGTATTACTGGAATCTGATATTTCATACTCACATGCAAGCAAAAGAAATAAATTAGACAGATTTTCATCATTAGAGGTAAAAAATGTTAATACCTTTACATCTTGCATCCTACTGGTTATACTTATATAATTGTCTTTAGCTGACTTCTATTACAGTTTCTTTAATAGGTGGGAAAATATAAGTACAACAAAGCAAGTTATCCCAAGTTAGCTGGATATCTTTTGCACAGGCTAAACATTATTTTAGCGTTCTGATTTCTCACTGCAAATCTTTAGTCCTTAGAAAATCTATTTCCCTTATAGAACAACTGTGCATTTCCCTTTTTGTTAAATCTCTGGAAATGCTGAAATGCCTTGAAACATTTACCCCTTTGGGACTTTTGAAGACCTTATCTATGTCAATAAGGAGTTTCAGACTCTGTTTTGCAGGAACATGAGCGGGTGCACGAAAGGGCACTATTTCAGGTGCACAAACTGTATAGGTGTCCCCACCTTTCTTGTCTCTTTTTTAATAACTTTGCTCTCTTTAGAATATGCTGACAGAAAATTATCTGTCCCTCAGTGTACAATGACTGGATATCTTTCCTTCTTAGTTGAAGTCTGCAGACAAGAATGCAAGAGTTTCTAGACTGAAAGGGCAGCAAACTGGTCTGAACATTTTGGAGACACAGTTAAGATAGATGGGAGAATTTGAGAGACTTACAGTTCCTTATACATGTAACTATAGATACACAAGGATCCACACCGATGGCTCACCAGCTAAAAAACCCTGAGACCCACGACTATAAAACCAGTCTAAAAATTGCTTCCTTTCCTGAGTTCATGTATTCTGCACGAGCTCCATGAATTCCTCAGTTGAGACGCAGGTAGTGGTGGGGCTCAACAGATTTTCCAAATTATGACTCAGTGAGGGAACTGAAGGAAATTCTGGCTGATCATGGAGTCTTCTTTGTGACTTCAGGTACTTCCAGAATTAGACAGCTGAAGTGTACCAAGTGGAATTTGATTCAACCACACTGAATATTCAGATATGTGCCAAAGTCCTTTGAAATTAGGCATTTTATTTCAGGTACTAAGCCTTTCTTTCTTGGGGGCAAAGGGGTTTGGGTTTCAGTACACTGGTCTGACTAGACCCTTCTCTTGACTCTGAACCTCATGGCCTTAAGGGTTCAGCTCAGGCATGAGGAACTGGAGATCATTGGGGTTTGGGAACCAGCTGCTGGGTAGACTCTCTGAGGCCAGCTCCTGGAGAGACCCATATTGTGTGTGTTTATATCCCACCAGCAGACTTCAGCCATGATCAGTTGGAGAAAAGGAGCAGTAGAGGGTGACTCTGCTGCTCATGAACATGTGAGTATTGAGTGTGATTACACAGGTTTCAGGATATGCTCTCTTTCCTCCTTGTGCTGACATGTTCGGCTGGTTCTGTTTATATTTTGTGTATGTACTAACCCAGCCTGGGGACATGGAACTGCAACAGTCTTGCACCTATCAGGCTGGCAAAATGAAATACCCCCTGGGATCTGAAGCTATCACTGATCACCCCATCTGGGCATGTAGAGCCATTTGAGCTGCCAAAGGATATACACCCATCCAGACAAGTACAGGGAAAGCGGAAAGGATATTCTAGGGCATCTCAAATGGCAGCAGATGTCCATATTGGTAGAACCAAGACTCAGGTGTATGAAGAATAATCTGAATCCCATCCCTAACAATGGACAAAATTAATCCAAACTGTTGTCGTTATGAGTATTAGTTGATTTCTGTGTCTTACAGTTCACACTTGCAGTATGTGTTTGCTTGCCAGAAGGAAACGTTCAAATATCCTTACATTAAACACATATCACCATCATTAATCTTCCCAAAATGAGTGCTAACTTTATACTATGTTTCACACAGGAGAGGCGGTTTGGCTGGTTTTCAGAAAAGATACTTCTAACCTTCCTGATGCACTACAGCTGCTGGGAATACCTTGGGAAGGCAGTGAAGGCAAAATGCTCACTCATCATTCAGGACAAGCGAAGCTGTGTACCACTCATTTGTTTTTACAATAATTCATTGGCTACAACACTTTATTCTTTTTAACCTTTTTACTCCTAAATCCTTTACTGAAATGAAACTTCTTGGAAAAATTCATTAGATAGAAGATCTATTTAAACAAGCCTGACTTCCACACTCTCTTCAGCTATGATCCAGCTAGGAGCACCAGCCATTTGGTCACAAACCTCATCAGTGAGAGCTGCTAATTCTTGCACTGAGAAACAAGAGACATCATCTGATTCTCCAGGGGTTTAGCTACCAATGCGCTCTCCCCTTCCCTATTTCTTTGCCTCTCTCCCTGCCATTGTCCTTCAAGTTCATTATTTAGGCAGCTGTAAAGCCCAGGTAACACAATAATACATAAAGTCAGAAATGCAAGTGGTTTTCCACTAGAAGCTATGAACGTATAAAATGACAATGTATCCCCTGATCTGGGGAAGCTGTGTTGAGTTTGACTGAGGATGATGTTGATAAAGTAGGAGACATCACTTGCTGTGGAGTCACTTGCTCTAATTTTATACAATGTGATGGTGTGCTTCTTACTGGGTAAAGTGTGTGCCTCTTTTCTTACTCTCCAAATGCCAACAGTACCAATGAGATGCTTTTTTTTTTTTTCCCTTTCTTTCCCCAAATCAAAGTAAATAAATATTTTACTTTCATTTTTAGCTTTGAATATGATTTTGATCCATTTTTATACTTCCTCTGAACGCTGCCTTTCTCAGCACTACCCATTAGCCAAAGTTTAACATCTGGAAATTCCAGCCTGACTTGAAAGCTGTATGTTATAGAGCTGAATTCCATCAGTCAATTTCTCCTTTGCTGTCTACACAGCAGCTACATTTTTTATTGTCTGGACAAGCTCATCCCATATACCAGACTGCAAAAACATCAGAGGGAAAAAAGGGATCAACATAGGACAATACTTCCTAATTGGGCCTGCGTTCAAGAGAAAAGCACAAGGATATTTTGTAACATTTTTTCTTTTGCAAAACCAAATTAAAAAAGAAAAAAAAGTCTTTTTAACATCAGATAAGCCAGAATCACGTAATCATAGAATCATAGAATAGTTAGCGTTGGAAAGGACCTTAAGATCATCTAGTTCTAACACCCCTGCCATGGGCAGGGAGATCTCACACTAAACCATGCAACCCAGGGCTTTATCCAACCTGGCCTTAAACACTGCTAGAGATGGGGCATTCACAAATTCCCTGGGCGACCCATTCCAGTGCCTCACCACCCTAACAGGAAAGAATTTCCTCCTTGTATCTAACCTAAACTTCCCCTGTTTAAGTTTTACCCATCACCCCTTGTCCTGTCACTACAGTCCCTAATTGAAAGAACCTCCCCAGCATCCCTATAGGCCTCCTTCAGATACTGGAAGGCTGCTATTAGGTCCCCACGCAGCCTTCTCTTCTCCAGGCTCAACAGCCCCGACTTTCTCAGCCTGTTGTCATACGGGAGGCGCTCCAGTCCCCTGATCATCCTCAGGGCCCTCCTCTGCACTTGTTCCAGCAGTTCCATGTCCTTTTTATGTTGAGGACACCAGAACTGCACACAATACTCCAGGTGAGGTCTCACAAGAGCAGAGTAGAGGGGCAGGATCACCTCCTTCGACCTGCTGGTCACGCTCCTTTTGATGCAGCCCAGGATACGGTTGGCTTTCTGGGCTGCGAGCACACACTGCCGGCTCATGTTCATTTTCTCATCGACCAGCACCCCCAAGTCCTTCTCCACAGGGCTGCTCTGAATCTCTTCTTTGCCCAAACTGTAGCTGTGCCTGGGATTGCACCAGTCCAGGTGTAGGACCTTGCACTTGTCATGGTTAAACTTCATAAGGTTGGCATCAGCGCACCTCACAAGCGTGTCAAGGTCCCTCTGGATGGCATCCCTTCCCTCCAGCGTATCATCTGAACCACACAGCTTGGTGTCATCAGCAAACTTGCTGAGGGCACACTCAATCCCACTGTCCATGTCAGTGACAAAGATGTTAAACAAGACCGGTCCCAATACCGATCCCTGAGGGACACCACTCGTTATCGGTCTCCAGCCAGACATCGAGCCATTGACCACAACTCTTTGTGTGCGGCCATCCAGCCAGTTCTTTATCCATTAAGTGGTCCATCCATCCAATTGATGTCTCTCCAATTTAGAGACAAGGATGTTGTGTGGGACAGTGTCAAACACCTTGCACAAGTCCAGGTAGATGACATCAACTGTTCTACCCCTGTCCGTCAGTTTCGTAGCCCCATCATAGAAGGCCACCAAATTGGTCAGGCAGGATTTGCCCTTAGTGAAGCCATGCTGGCTGTCACCAAGCACCTTGTTGTTTTTCATGTGCCTTAGCATGCCTTCCAGGAGAATGTGCTAAAAGATGTTGCCAGGCACAGAGGTGAGACTGACTGGTCTGCGCTTCCCCGGGTCTTCCATTTTCCCCTTCTTGAAAATGGGGGTTATATTTCCCTTTTTCCAGTGGTCAGGAACTTCACCTGACTGCCATGATTTTTCAAATACGATGGCCAGTGTTTTAGTAATTTCATTTGCCATCTCCTTCAGTACCCGCGGATGGATTTCATAAGGCCACATGGGCTTGTGCACGTTCAGGTTTTTTTAAGATGGTCTCGAACCTGATCCTCTCCTACAGTGGGCCCAAGGTCTTAATTCTCAAAGTCCCTGTGTTTACCTGCCAAGACTTGGTTGGTGTGGTCAGAGCCTTTGCCAATGAAGACCAAGGCAAAGAAGTCATTCAGAACCTCAGCCTTCCCAAAATCCGGTGTAGCCAGTTCTCCCGAGAGCTTCCTCAGGGGACCTATGTAGTCCCTAGTCTGTTTTTTATTTGCTACGTACCTGTAGAATCCCTTCCTGTTATCCTTAACATCCCTGGCTAGGTTTAATTCTATAAATTAATGCCATAGCCTTCCTAACCTGGTCCCGAGCTTCCCGGACAACATCCCTGTATTCTTCCAAGGCCAGCTGTCCTGCTTCCACTTTTTATAAGCCTCTTTTTCCATTTGAATTTTCCTCAGCAGCTCCTTCTCCATCCAAGGAGGTCTCCTGACCCTCCTGCTGCACTTCCTTCTAGTTGGGATGCAGCACTCCTGAGGTTGTAGCAGGTGATCCTTGAATATCAACCAAGAGTCTTGGGCCCCCCTGCCCTCCAGGGCTATATCCCATGGAACCTTACTAAGCAGGTTCCTGAAGAGGCCAAAGTCTGCTCTTTTGAAGTCCAGGGCAGTGAGCTTGCTACACGCTCTTCTCACTGTCCTGGGGATCTCAAATTTGACCATCTCATGATCGCTGCAACCAAGGCTGCCCTGGAGTGTCACATTTCCAACCAGCCCTTCCCTGTTGGTGAGCACAAGGTCAAGCATGGCACCTCTCCTTGTCATCTCCTCTATTACTTGCAGAAGGAAGTTGTCTTCCACACAATCGAGGAACCTCTTGGATTGCTTGGGCCTGGCTGTACCATCCCTGCAACAGATATCAGGGTGGTTGAATTCTCCCATGAGGACAAGGGCCTGTGAGCATGAGGCTGTTCCTATCTGTCTGTAGAGCGCTTCATCCACAGAGTCCTCTTGACCAGGTGGTCTGCAACAAACCCCCACAATAGTGTCCACCATAGCTGTTCTTCCTTTAACCCTGACCCACAAACTGTCTGTCGACTGCTCACCTGTCCCCAGACAGAGTTCCATACTCTCCAGCCTATCACTAACATAGACAGCAACTCCCCCTCCCCGCCTGCCAGGCCTGTCTTTTCTAAAGAGCCTGTAACCTTCCATTCCAACACTCCAGTCATAGGAGCCATCCCACCATGTTTCTGTGATGCCTATTATATCATACCCCCGTAGACGTGCACACATCTCTAATTCCTCTTGTTTGTTCCCCTTATTTAACTTCTGAAAGACTAGGATCATTCAGAGCAAAATTCTGCTGTGAGTAAAAGATATGCAAGGCTGCCTGTAGCAGTGTGGTACAGCTTATCTGAACTATCAGCTTTATAAAATAAAAACTAATGAAGTCAAGGCAGAAAAAGTCAACTGTTAAGCATCAGACAATTCTGGAATCTTTACCTCTGCAGGAAATAAATGATTGTAAATTTACTGTTAGTATTATATGATATTTATGCATAACCATGTTTTTATAGTATGCTGAAATTATTGTTATTGCAATTTTCCCTTTTGCTAGGTCTACATTATCTAGCATTCATGTAAACCTAATTAGCTACAGTGGTGAGGCACTGGAACAGGTTGCCCTGTTAAGCTGTACCTTCCCCATCCCTGGAAGTGTTCAAGGCCAGGTTGGATGGGCTTTGAGCAACCTGGTCTAGTGGAAGGTGTCCCTGTCCATGGCAGAGAGGTTGTAATGAGGTGATCTTTAAAGTCCCTTCCAACCCAAACTGTTCTATGATATGATTCCATGAAAACCTTAATGAAAGCTACTATGTTTAGCGCACTTTAAGAAAGGAGTTCAATCAGAAGCTCACTGGAAGTACTTATGTTTTGATTGAGGCATTTGGCCTTTTTTATTGAACATTCTGCTTTCAATGCATACATCCCATGGATATAAAATGATAAATCTCTTTGGATTTTACATCAGTGGCACTTTATATCATTAATAAATATTCATTTTCCTGCTATCCCTCCAGTGGTATTTCATCATCAATCATGGCTGAAATCACAGCTGTGAGAGCTGTTTATGCCTTACTGTTCTCCTCTACATGATTTGGCAGATGCTTATGAAATTACTGGACTGTGGAAATAAAGGGGGGTTGGAGAGGAGGGAAGAAGGGGGATACTTTATTTGTTTTAAAAAAAGCCTTTGTGTCCATATTTATTCCTGGAGCAGAACTGTTTTGTTTTGCCTTCCAAAGTACACATAAATCATTCCATTGGTCTCAACTGTCCTGTGAAAATAAAAATGATCCCAAACTATTCGAGAATTACTCAGGGACTATTCAGTGTTCGATATGTCAGAGAAGCAAAGACAGACGCTCAGGAAGAGAAAGATTACAATCAATGAAGAAAAATCAATAGCATGTAGAAGTTATCCTGCCAGCATTGTCAGGAAAAGGCTTCTCCATTCCCCAGTCTCATTACATGTAGAAGATTATTAGAAGCTGAGCAGCTAAAGTGAAGCTGTAATCATCTCCCTTTTGCTTTTTTTTTATGTTCTTAGTGTAAATCAACATTTCACTTTGGCTTAATATACAAAAAAGAACCCCTGTTCTTCTACTAATGTAACATTTTATGTATTTATTTACCTGCCACTGTAAATGAAAAGAGATGAGATTAAAAATATCTTAAAGTACACATTGGAGAAGTCTAAACAATGACTGGAGTTGTTAGCTACAATATTTTCTGCTTACCTGTACGGTTTCTTTATTTTTCCATCTGTGTGTTTTTCTGTCCCTCTGCCCAAACCAGTAGATCCTGGTTGCTAATCTCTGCTTGTTAATGAGATGGTCATTTCTTGAGTCTCCCCTGAAAATTAATTAACAAGCCAATGAAATCACTGGGGTTTATGGAATAGTGTTTGTGTAACCTTAGGGAAATGCGTATTCTTTATTGTATCAACTGCTAGAAAGAAATAACTGCACAGCTAGAAACATTATCTTTCTGGCCCTGATTCAGAAAAGTATCCTTGTTTTGGAAAATGATTTAACATATGCAAGTGAAGTAATTGAAGACATGATAGGTAAATATTTAAATACCTTCCTAAATTTAGACCTGTACAAATAGAAAAATAATATCCCTATAAAAATATAATAGTTTATGCCTTAAGATATTGTACATTTTAATAAATTATACATATGCACACACTGACATGTAGCAGACAGTCCACACAAAAAACCTCATCTTGAGAAATATATGTCAAGATTAATTCCATAGCCCTCCGCTTCCCAAGACCCTCTAAATTATGGTGACAACTGTTAGCAAACACAGATGTCCAAACTCATAAACTTTGCATTTATATGAGATAGGATTGTTTGTGCGTGCAGGTGTTTGTTTCATTTATGAAAATGCCAACTGTATGTGCAAAATCAGAGCAATTTTTATTTTTTTTTTCAGACAGCTTTCAATAGAATTATGTCCAAATGCCATCTTATCATCATCACTATTGTCATCAAGTCTGTTTCTGAACATGGTGTATCAGAGGCTGGTGGGAGATAACACATGAGATAAGTCAGTCAATAATATTTCTATTTCAGAGATGGCTGCTGTGTAGTCAAAAACATAATGGACATTTTTAAGAAGTTAAATTCTAATTGCTAAATTCTGGCAGATTGTTTGAGTGTTTGAGTTTGATTTTCCTGGATTTGCAATTTGTTTTTTTTTTTATCAGGCACTATTTATGTTTGGATATTTAGAGCTCAACTGAGTAATTTGTTATGTTGGTTTCTTGATTACTGATGTGATTGTGTTTGGAATATCCATCAACATTACAGGAAGTACCTGCAAACATCTGAGAGGACTTTGCTCCTGCCCTGAAGAATGTGAAGTCTGAAGCACCTGCAATCCTAAATCCCAACAGGAATCCCAGGAGAATGATATAAAGATATATCATTTATTTGTCTAATCTAGAACCAATGAAAAGGCCAATCTACAAAATCATAATCTTCAAGATCCAGTAAGTGTGTCTGAAGCTCCTCTTATAGCTAATAAAGCAAGAACGTGATGAATGCTGATCCTGGAACACATGGTTTTCAGTTCAGCTTTTACAACAATGAAATAAAATCAATTCTTTCCAGGGAGGAAATCATAAATAGAACTAAATTTCACTTTCTCACACAATCTTTCAAGCTATATGCTAGGCTGTTTGTCACTTTTGAGAGCTCTGGTAGCCAAAAAGTTAATTCTGCAGAAGTGAAACTCTCTAGCAGTTCTTGAAGTAATTGACTAGGATGTGGAAGGGAGTGATTTGTCTTGCCTGGAAAGGATATCATTTAAGTTAAAAGAGAAAATGATAAACACAGTACTTTAAGCTCAAATGTTAGTCTTTGTTTTTACAAAAGAAGTCTCTGAAATATAATACCATTGTAAATTCTCCTTATTCCTAGAGTCTCCTTTATTCCTAAAATATAATAATAAAAAAAGCCAAAACAAAACAAAAAATAAAAACCAAACCTGAGTTTTAATATCACCAGAAACTCAGTTACAAGGAGTATCTGTATGTAAATTATCCAAAATAAAATAGTCCAGTCAAGTTTTACTTTGGTAGTGGCATGTACCAAACAGGCAAAAAAATGATAAAAGACAGCTTCCATGAAGCACTGCTGATTACACTTGTCAGATTTATTTTAGGGCAATGCGGCCCACTGCTGTCAGGGGACACAGTCAGTTATCATTTTTACCCCTTTTTCTACCCTTGTCACATGGATGTCCCTTTTCAGTCAGTGGAGAGAAATAGGCAGAAACATTCTACAGTCTTTTTTAGAAGGGTGGTCAAAATTAAGCAAATTATGCCCTCAGTTCTAACAAAATCTTTTGTCCATATCTCTACTCATTTTAAAGGCAGCTTATAGACACTAACTTAAGCACAGCTGTCGATACTGTAGGTGTTTGCACGTAGTAAAATGAATCCAAATCTTAATGTTATTTATTCACTAACTTGACCAAATAGGATCCGGCCAGAATCAAAGACTTCATCATCATTTATAATAAAACATTGTGACATTTCAGCTAATTTTTCATAATGGGTGCTAGAATTTGTACCATATTATAAAACAAAGATGTGCTTTCCTGTTCATTTTCTGTCTGATCAACTGATAAAGTACAAAGGAAATCTCTCAACTTGTTTACTAAGAGCTGTGAATCAAAAGTGTATCTATTGAATTTCAATGGAAATTTTATATTGTCTCACTAAATTAAATGTACTGTACATGACAATCTAGGATTGAGCTCTGAAAAGATGCACGTATATATATAGAACCTATTCACAGCATTTTCTCATATGAAAAAAGGTATGCAAAATTCTTTATCCAGTGATAGATTTTGAAGAGCATTTAAAAGCACTGGCATACAATGTTCAGGGTTCTCAAAAGAAACTCAGGGAACTGCTTCAATTAATAACAGTGGGAGTCAAATATTTAGGCAATTTAAAAAAATGTATCAGACATCTATCTAAATCCATAGATTCTTCAAAAAGTTAGTGCTTTATGAAGTGTTGCTTATTTATCTGGAGAAAAGGGCCTAGTCCCATATGCAAATAAATAATGTTCTTCAAATCTTTTTTGGCCACTTCTTCCCCTGTAATTTGTCCATTTATCTATTTTGGGGATCCCTCAAAGTACATTTTTTCAGAATCAAGCACAGGGAAAATGTTTTCGATCCAGTTTAATGTATATTCACACTACAAGTATAAAATGTTTCTCATATGCTTTATGTATAATTGCTGTCAATAATCAAGTGCCACAGTAGAAAAGTCCCAGTTCATTAGCAGCAAATATTACACACACATACACATGTACGCACATACACACACACAATTTGAAAATACTAGCAGTAAAGTTAAATCAAGCAAATATCTGCAAGCTATACAGAATTTAAGCCAAACTGAGGATGTGTGTTGCTTGAAATTATGTAATGATAGCAGCTTTTAAAACTATCTCCTGGGCATTGTTTTCATGAATACAATTTTGAAGGAATGTGTAAAAGCCACCTCTTTCACGAGAACAATAGTTTTTATTGCTTTTGCCTTAAATATAATAAAGAAAGAACTAGAATATATTGAGAAGTCCCATAATAAGAAAACCAATTTGCAGTATTTTTAGACTTCATTTTGTTTTTATTGTCAGAATGGAAAGTAACTCGTAAAAGAATTCTTCCCTACATGTATGAATACCATAAATATTGACAAGTTATTTTAGTTTTAACCTAGTAGAATAATCCATAGAGAAATTTTAAATTATTACTGCATATGCATTATTTAAGCAATTACATTTAAAAATCTAGTGAAACCAACTCATTCTGAACTTTAACATTGTTAGCGTCAAGTTTTTTAAAATCAGTCACAGTGTGGAAGCATTACATGCAAGGATTTCCAAAAGATAGGCTGTTTCAGTCCAAGCATTGCTATGTGATGTTCCTCTGCAATATTACAGTCTTATACCTTACTGCTCACAGATTCTTTTAGACTTAGGAAAACATACTTTTTCAAGTAGTTTTTATTTTACAGCTATAAGGAGATTCCAGGTTTGAAACCCCTGGAAGCTGATCTTGATTGAGAATAATTATGAAGCCAATGCAGAGAATGAAGTACTTCGTAGATGCACTATTGTTCTTCTTTGCTGCTTAACTGGTGCAATGACATATCTTGATCCAGCTCCAATTCTCCAGCTACCATCATCCTTTGCACAACTATGAAGCATAAAATTCACTAATAATTAATGTAACCAAGGTGAAGCCTTTTGGCCAATTGATAAATAAAGCAAGCAGAGCAGAAACCAGAGACAAAAATGAATGCCCTCAAGGTTAAGAGTGTTCTTGATAATAGAAAGAAGACACCCTGTATTGAAGGACATATTGTAAATTTTCTAAATCTTTTGTAGTACTTCCTCCTTTATATTAATTTCATTTCTGGCTTATCTTGATTCATCTTTTGGCAGTTGCTTCAAACAGGCTCTCTATTACAGCAGGGAAATAGTTTCATCAGCATATAACGTAAGGAATATCTATCATTGCATGCATTCAAATAATTTTCCTCTATGGTGATGATATCTCATGGTTCCCTCTTAATAATTTTACAGTTATAGAAAGAGAACCTAATAAACACATAAAGAAACTAAGGTACAATTGCTTATGACCCTCTTTGTTACTCTGAAAGGAAGATTATAGTACACTGATTTATGTCAGTACACTTTGTTCAATTCACCAGCTCCTTCAATATGTTAATAATGTCCTGTAGTTAAATGTTCTCAAAGGTGCTACCAGGTATGCAACTGTGTGAATACAATTCTCATAGGGTTCATTCTTCAGGGAACTTCTGCTAGATAACAGCTTTAATACTGTATTAGCTGATACCTTATTTAAAAAGAGCAAGATGAAGCTGTGGTGTTCTCATACTCTGTCCAAGAAGTAGGGAGAGGTTAAAATATTTTTGAAAAAGCCATTTGTAGCTGGTGATCATTTCTGAAGTGCACGCTGGACAGATTTAATGTAGTACAGATTGTATAGCTCAAATGGATCTTTCTTACTGATACCTGTATTCCCCTAAAGCCTTTCTTTTTACATTTTCCACCATTGCTTTACTGCTGTGTGAATAAGCCATATGAAAATCAAGCTGTTGTAGTAGTATCATAACTTTAGTCACAGCTCTCTACTTCTAAGATTCAAAGAAACCTACATGATGTTGTGAATTTATTTCTTAATTTTTGCTCAAAGATTTTCTGAGTGAAATCCGCTGATATCTCAACAGGAGTGAAGGCAAAACAGCTTAATGAACTGCAGCTTTCTTATTACATTTTACAGTGTACAATTTAAAGTTTGCAGCAGCAGCAAACAACATCAGTGTTGGCCCATATTTGCAAAACTAAGTAGCCTGAAAATAATCGTGTTACTGCTATTACAATTAATTATCCATATCTGTTCGTATTTCCACCAGCGCCATCCAGTATTGCTCCTATTATGATTTATCACTGTTTATCTGATACTGAAAACACTCCATGAGATAATATAAGGAGTGCTATTTTCCTTCTATCTTACTACTTTATACTATCACCATGGGAAAATATTTATGGCAAAATATATATATAAAAAGTGTAAAAAAAAAAACAACAAAAGAAACAACATCCATCCTTTCCATATTTTCTGCTTATTCTTAAGAAGTGCAAAAACCAACATTCAGGCATTGCTAAGGACAAAAGAGAATTAATATTTGAGAAAGAGATCAAGTGGGTAAAATTGGAAACAAAAATGATGAACGAATTACAATGCACAATGTGATTAGGACTATAAATTCTAATACTGAAGAATTACCTGAATTTATCACAATAACTACAGAAAGAAAAAAACAAAGTCAAACCCCAAAAGGCCATAGGAAAGGATGTAATGCAAATTATAACTAGGAAAGGTCAAGAGGGAAATTTACTTTTCATCACAAAGTTTTCCTTCTTTTTTATTGTTAGTGACCATGTAAAAATCTAACTTCCCTAGAAAATGGATTGTTATCTCAAGAAAGAAAAAGACAATTACTGGGGTTTCTATACAAATTTTTTTTTAAGAATTTCATAAAAGATAGGTAAGAGCTAATGCGAATTGAAGATATGTCAATAATAATAGTAAAAAAAGTATTTCTTTTCTAATTTGTATGATACCATTAGACAACTAGACATCTTCTGCTATACTGTAGTTCTATGTTCCATTTCAACTGAAGGTTCTCTAATATGTGTTTTTACTGATTTATTTATTTATTTTTATTTTTCAAGTACTGTGTCTGTGAATGAAAAAAAATAATTTTGGGGGGAGGGGGCGGGGTTCGTTGGGGGGGATTTTAACTAAAACTTTACAGTTTTAGATTTCGTAGGTCAGATGATGACTAAAACCCAAATTCCAATACCCTCTTACCATTGACATGCAAGGAAAATTAAAGGAAACGTAATTTGGTAATACTGAAAGTTCCTGAAACCCCAAAGCAACTTTAAATCAAGCCCTTGGGATCTTTCTAATGGAATAACAAAGAACCAAAGCATACAGCTCGAAAGAAATAGCTCAACCTAATAATTAGAATTGTTACACCCTAATTCAGTATATTGAAATAAGTGTTCAAATAATAGTAAGCACAAGTGGAACACTGCTGTTAGAGTGGCCTGGTGATTTAGAAACCTCAGGTAGTATGGCCTGATAACATGGAAAGCGGAATAATTGAATAGGCTAAAAAAAAAATATATTCCTTAGGAAGAAAAGCAGTATTTAGACAAGGAACATGGATCAAATAAAGAAGTACTGGTGTTGGCAGTAGAGGTTAAAAAACTGGGATTTGTAATCAACAGATACAGAAAAATGGTGGACTGCAAAGAAAAAGGCCTGGAATTGTTTATCTTACTTGTCTAGTTTATTTGCTGCTTCTACTCTCTACAGCCCATGTGCTTCACTGTCTCATAAAATCCTCTCATGCACTTAAATAAACTGTACTTTATTGTCCTGCAACAGACACTTGGGCTGATGCTATTACTCCAAATGAAATCAATGGCTGAATTACCACCAGCTCGATGGGAAGAGAACTTTTCTCTTTCCTATAAAACACAGTGAAAGAATTAGCACCAAGTCTGATCAATGTCTTTTCAAATCAGAACCTAGTGCGACACTCAATAGGTTTCCTGACTTGAGCATGCTGCTAAGTGCAGGTTCTTTTTCACTCACAGAACTAATACCTGGGCATTTCTGTGGCCTATTACTCACATAAGACCTTACCATTACACATTTTTATTCCCTTTATAATCTTGAAGGGTAACTTTTCCTTACCTGAAGAGAAGTATCCTTCATCACTAAAAATATCCTGAGAAAGTAAATAAAAAATAAACTTCATCTTCATTATAGGAAGTGCTACTGTGTCAACATGATGAAAATTTTCAATGAAGACATAATTCCAAATAAATATTCAAGCAAAATACTAAACGGCAGAAGAAAAGTCGATGTCATGATAAGTGGTTAAAGACAAAATGTCATTCAGGCTTAAGTAATTCTTAGTATTTTACAGTAATTTAGAATTGTTACTATTCTAAAGAGAAAAGCAAGATGAATATTGAGCAGGTAATAGCACTCAATAACAGAACAGACTCTTCTGAACTTCTGAAAATCTGACTTACTCCATAAGCAGAAGACACTAGAGGAATTTAATATCGACAGGACTTAATTGATTTTCCTATATTTATTTACAGTATGCGTTGCTGTGTGCCAGATAGATGTGTATAGATGGCAACTTCTTTTGGTAGAATTCTAAATAAATGAATATTTAAATTTGTTAAAAACATTTCCTGAAAAAAATGAATTTTTAGTGAACTTCAGAACAAAAATAGAATGGGCTTTACATAAATCTAGGGAGGAAAATAGTTCCCTTTAGTCCAGGAAATATAATTGTTTATCCATCTGTCATTGCATATCAAATTCAAAGGCAGTTCTGTGGTTCAGAAGTTATTAGTGTGTGTATTCAGAGCTTCTGGTTCCTTTCTTTTTATTTATTTATTTATTTATTTTTAATTTCTGTGGTTATTTCACAATTAAATATTTTTTGTCAGCAATACAAAGACTGGGGGGGGGGGTTGGAGTTGTTTGTTTCAAACAAAGAAATGGTAGACTGAAGTTGTTAAAGTAGCAGGTGATGCTCCACTCATGCAAGAAACTTTTCTGCTTGGTTTTATTTGCATACCTGTAGCTGTCATAATTAATATAGAAACACACATGTATACGCATACACACACACACATATATACACACACATACAAAGCACGGAAACCCATAAGGGAACTAGTATTTCTAGAGTTTCTAATTCCATAATTCCCATTTGTTTACTGAGTTAATTTAAATAGATTATTTTAATTGGATGTTTTAGTACTTAATATGTGTGTAAGTACTTATATGTGTATAATAGTGCTAAGCTGTTTTAGGAGCATTATTTCATATCTGCACAGTGTTTCCTGCATATATATGATCTATTAAGCATTATTAAAATTGTAGATTAATAAAAATGGAGAATAATAGGTTTCAGAGATCAATAATTTTTCCCATCTGCAGATATTTTACAGAGTATTCCTAAAAGATTCAGTAAAATTCTTCTGTTTTCCTTTTGGAAGAATAAATATATAACTTTTTAAAAGTACAGTTTAACACAACAAATTCACTCTGGGAAGAATACTGACTTTTTCATGACAAGATTTTCAAGTCAGAAGGGCTTTTTGCATTTTTTTTTTAATAAACTTTTAGTATTTTGATTTTTTTCTTATGGGTTCAGGAAAGCAATTAATTCCAAAATTTCTTACAGAAGATAATTCCACTGTTCAAACAGTTCAAAAGCAGACAGGTTGATAAGCTTATATAAGTTAATGGGTTATGCAAAAGTGAAGTTTAACTTAAAACTGTGATATCAACTCTTTGCATTAGCATTACCTTGTCAGAAAGTAGTAAATCTGTATACATATGACATTTTAGGCACAGTATAGAGTTATAGATTTTATATTTCCTTCCTTTTTAACCAGTTTTATACTGACTTCAGCATTTAAAAGCTTACCTGTTTGGATTTACTGGTGTTGCTTCTGAATCGCATGCTTATGAAGTGACAGAAGAAATTAAGCTTGTCCTCTCAAAAACGGATAATACTGAGAGACTAGGTGTGGTTTATTGTCTGTGATTAGAGCCTCATGTCCAGATTCAGAAACAAGAATATCTAGAGGTAACTCACACGCCTTCACACTTTGTGACTTCTGCTGATTAGATTCTCCAGCTTTATTCCACTTCTACAGTAGCATCATTTAAATCAAATGGTAAGACTTGGACTGAAGATATCAGTCAGATCTCTCCTCACATCCAACCAATTTTATACATCACGGTGTAATTAAACTAAGTGACACCACAAAGCAATTTCAGCTGCAGGCTTTGCTTACAGCACTAATGAGACAACATTCATGAAAAATAAAAACAAAGAAAAGAAGTGCACAAAGACTTTACTTCAGTCAGGTGGGTGATGGACACAGGCTGCAGGACTTTTTTTCATTAGACTCTATTCCACCCCATCTATACTCAGCAACTTGCAAGGTATCAGCAGTTTGTTTATTTCTCTATCTCTGCTTGGAGAACTCTGTTGTATGGCAATTCTAACACTGAGAATCCAGAGCAGAGGCCAATGCTCAGGGGACTTATTTACACGTCAGTACCCCCTAAGATACCCCTCCAGCTCACAGCCTTTTCTGAGCAGCAAAGCAAAGTCTGATATGGAAACAAACCAAAAGTTACAGTATTTTCTCTTTTTATAGGAGATGATTCATCATAGCTGCCCAATTGTTTTCTCAGCTAGAACTGAAATTCATTATGTAGGGTTTTTTTGGCCCACAGTAAGGGGACATCGATATATTGAATAATATATTAAACATATTAAACACTTTAGAACACTGATGTATTGGGTCCTTTGTGGTTTTGTTTTATTAATATATGTGACTGCCCAATCCCTTGGGGCCTGAAAAAGTCCCATTGTGCGTTCAGTGTCCAAAAATACCATGAAAGAAATAACAGAATTGTTATACCTACACAAAAATGTCATTGTGATGACAGTGATGCATTTCTGCTCCTGTCCAAGCCTAAAGTAATCAAGCTCCAACTGGAGCTATGTCTGAGACTGGAAAGGAGAGACCTGGAGCTCACAAGCTATGGCTGAGCCAACCCAAGTTAAACCACTTGTGCCAGGAGGCAAAACAAAAATCCATTTTCAGAAATGTTGCTCAACACTAACACCAAACCTGGGAAAAAGGGAAATCCTCATGACCCAGACTCAGAGTTTTTATTTTCATATGGCTCTTCAGATTCAGGCAGGCACAGAAAAGGGTCTGAGCATAATACTCAATTTCTTTTCCATCAAGAAACCAAAATGCTACATTTGACTGTTGTTGTTGTTTGTTTGATCCAGATACTGGGAAATTTTTTTTTTTTTTTTTTTTCCTTGAGCTTCTCATTCTGGTAGAAGGTTCTATATCTTGTGTTACTTTTTTTCAGAAGAGAAAACATGCTGGAAATAGCATGATTTCCCATAAACTGGAATTCTGAGCTTCAAACTACTGGACAACTACTGTCTCACACTATGATAGGGAAGACAACACAAGCCAAGTGTTACATAAGAAACAGACACCCGTATCACCAAAATATGAAATTATAAATATTTTACTTTGTTTTGTTGTTTTTGTTTTTTTTTTTTTTTAATTTTGTGGTTTTAATTGGGGTGTTCTGAGAAGTGTTTTCAAAAGCAATGCTGGAAAAAAAATGTTGCAAAGAATTGTTTTCATCAGGAGGGATTAAACGTGTCATTGCCCTTTCAACAACAGGACATCCCCAGTATCTTGGCCAAATTCTGCCTACCTAAATTTTCTCAGCAGTTGGAATGGATATCATATCAAGCAATATCATCCATTGCTAGAGATCTAGTAAATAACACCATCCTTCTCCTCTTTGTAAAGCAATGCTCAGTGTTCCTCAATTATATTACCAGCTGACCTTGAGAGGTGCTAGGCACTGGAGGGGAATGACAACCACTGAACTCATCCCAGTAAAGGCTCAGCATTTGCAGGATCACATCTACAAATTTTTTTTTTTTTTTTTTTTTTTTTGTGCCAGTGAAGGCTGCATGTCATCCTAGAGAAAGTGAAATGATTCTAGTTAATGTGGAGATTTTATAACTACAATTACAGCAAAAAATACAGAACAGTCTGTGGGTCCTCTATTCTTAGGTCACTGAAGCCCTCTAACCAGCAAAAGAAATAATCAGTTTAAACAGCAGTCTTTATTAGATTCTCAGCTGGTAGATACACACAGCAAATAGGAGTTATATGAACAAAATGTTGTGCCCACGGAAGAGTGTGTGCATCAGTAACAAGTGACGCGGAACACTGTACCACTCACTTGGAATTAATTTACATAAATATCATTCTGATGTCACCGTTCAGTGCTGTATTCATATTAATTTAGTATTGTCTTCAGTATCTCATATACACACAAACATAAGAATACATACACACAGACACAAACACTTTTTCTATTTTTCATCACTATAATCCATATAAAATGAGTTCGTTTCTTTCTTTGGAAAAAAAGCACATGGAAATGGTAAAGAATGAAAACAAAGTTCCTTTCACGTGATTTTTGTCTTTAAATGGAGAAGAGCTTTGCTGTCTCCTTTGTGGGCTAAAAAAGGGGGTCAGTCACCAAATACGCTCTGTGGATACCTGGTGGAGAAAAAAGTAACCTTGTATGAGAGGTTAATGCCTCCATATGGATTCTCAGATGATGGATCCCCTACTAATGTGTGTCAGTATGGTTCAGGCAAATCTGTATTAACGGGTTAAGACTGCGTGGTTTATCACAGGGTCACAAAAACAGAGGACTTTTGGTAACTTTTCAAAGAACTCCTCACTATGCCTATTACTCCTCTGAAACTTCCTACTGTCCCTTTCTGCCTGTCATTTGCTGGCCTGGCTCCACCACAGATCATTGTGCCTTTCCATGAGCCTTCCCAAGGCAGATATTTGAAGCAGTGAAGGTCTATATATTTAACCTATTTCTCCCGTGGAAACTTCCTTATGCATGCTGCAGATTACTCCTCACTAGGAAAGCTGAGTAGCTCCCACAAGCAAATCTATGAATTCTGTCTAAGAGAAAACAGAAAGTTCACTGACCACAGGCTTCTCCCTCACCTGTGTATAAGACCACAAGAAACTTGACATTTTCCAGTTCCTACAGGGACAGGAAGAATTTCACCTTACCTGATTACAGACATCCAGTAGATGGGTATCTAATAGTTGCTAGTAATTCTAGACTACTTAATAGTAGGAAACAGTACGAAAGAAGAAACCAGCTGAACAGATGGCAACCCTTTAATGATGATACACAAAAATGGAATGGGATGAAAAAGTAAATTTATAGACTTGCTGTATTTTTTAAAAGTTGAAAAACTCTTAAAAGTTTGAACTGAAACATTCATAAGAAATTAATTTGGAGCAGACTGAAATAGTATATAGAATCATAGAATCATAGAGTCATAGAATAGTTAGGGTTGGAAAGGACCTCAAGATCATCTAGTTCCAACCCCCCTGCCATGGGCAGGGACACCTCACACTAAACCATCCCACACAGGCTTCATCCAACCTGGCCTTGAACACCGCCAGGGATGGAGCACTCACAACCTCCCTGGGCAACCGATTCCAGTGTCTCACCACCCTAACAGGAAAGAATTTCCTCCTTATATCCAATTTAAACTTCCCCTGTTTAAGTTTTAACCCGTTACCCCTTGTCCTGTCACTACAATCCCATTAAATGAAAAAGATTCATTTTTTTAAAGGATATTCTAAAGGGAAAGATTAAGCTAAAGAAACTAATTAAACCAAAGATATCTGTCCTGGTTTCAGCTGGGATAGAGTTAATTTTCTTCCTAGTAGCTGGTACAGTGCTGTGTTTTGGCTTTAGTCTGAGAACAATGCTGATAACACACTGATGTTTTATTTGTTTCTCAGTAGCACTTACCCTGATCAAGGACTTTTCAGTCTCATGCTCTGCCAGTGAGGAGGAGCACAAGAAGCTGGGAAGAGGCAGAGACAGGACACCTGACCCAAAATAGCCAAAGTGGTATTCTGTACCACAGCACATCATGCCCAGTATATAAACTGTGGGATACTACCTGGAAGGGCAGATCACTGCTCGGGTAGGGTTGGGTGTTGGTCAATGGGTGATGAGCAATTGTATTGTGGATTACTTGTGTTTATTGTTGGGTTTTTTTCTTTTCTCTTTACATTTTATATTCTCTCCCCATATAATTACTAATAATAGTAGTAGTAGTAGTAGTATATTGTACTAATGTCACTAAAATTTGAAATAGAACTTTGCTTCTACAGGCAGATAGTGTTATTTTTATAGCACCGAATTTGCTTTCTTATGCCCAAAGACAGGCAGAGGATAACACCTATAACATGTCATGATAAGAACACATAGTTTAGCAGTTTAGACTTGTGTACATCTTGCTGGTATGATTAAATCTTTTCTTTTAATGTCACATCAGTACTTCATTTCTGGTAGGTGAATGGCACGTTGAGGATGCAACCAAGAAAAAGAAGGGTAGTTTCACCTTAATAGCTTGAAAAACACAGAGTAAAGCACAGATTTGAGAGCAGAACAAGGGAAGAATATTTGTAACCCAAGATGGTATTTAACATTGAATTGACAACCTTCACCCTCTTGCAGTATACTGTTGCAGACGCAATAAAACAGAGCTTCACATATAATCCTGGGGAATCTGCAGAATCAAAAAATTAATGAATAGTTTAAAGAGAAATGAAAAAGGGCAGAAACCTATAATACTCTGAAGCAGATGCAGTGCATGGTTGCTATATATATGAACTGGAGTTCAATCTCTCTTCTCTCTTTGAGTTTTAGGAAGGTGAGATGTGATGTCCTAGTTTCTCCTAGTGGGGGAAAAAGTAATTCAAAATAAAAACACAAATCCTGTGCTAACATACATGGATACATGTGAATGAGAGCCACATGGACTAAATCAGACTTCCTAAACCCAGTAAAATTCTTCACTGATCCTGTAAGAATATTGCTCAGGTTGAAACCTTTATTTTAGCCAGTTTTGATTAAAAAAGTGTAAACCATGAGTTTCTGATAAACTTTATTGCATAGCTTTATGAATTCTTGATGTTTACAATTCTTTAGTGGCTGTTCACTGTCTCCTCAGTCATGAAGAACCTCTCATGGTGTTGAAAGCTGAATGCCAAAGTTCATGGAAGAGATTTGCTCAGCCATTAGACAATAACATTTTAACAATGAGTATGAGACTGTGCGAGTCTGAAATTACGTACCACAATATGCCAGATAAAAAGGGAAACCTCTGCCCTCAGTATAAAAAATGGACCCATAAATTATTAATTTCAGTGCCAAAAATGCAGTAGGTGAAAATCAAAAATAATAGTAATGTTTAGATATCTCATTCATATTTGAGACCACTGGAAGTGATAGAGTTCAGAGGATATATCTAGAAAATCACAACTTACAACCCTGTCAAGAACACCTGAACTTTAGAAATAAAACCGCAGCTCAAATCTGTTTTCCAATAGTTTTCCCCACAAACCAGGAACTTGAATCCTGAAAGTATATGATACGAAAAAGGATTGTTATAAAAATTATTTGAGTTCAGTAATGGCTCCTCTTTAAACTTTTTTATTCCACTCATGGCTGTGTAACCTGGAGAGACTGGAAAACAGAATGGAGCAACCCTACTGAAATAAGAAAGTTTCAGTCATTAAAAACAGCAGCCACATATTTGCCAAATACAAATGCTTGCAGTGTTCAAGATAGAACCAGTCATTCATGCAGGAAAGTGAGAAGCTAAATAATATAATTGCTGTATTATAATATGTAGGTCTTCACTGTGGCATGACAGCCTATGTGGAGTCTCAACCACACAGCAGGACTAATTAAGAAAGCAGATGAACACTAGTGCTAACAAAAATTGCAATAAAGGTATCACTTTTTTTCCACCATCTTTTCCTTACAGGCAATGAGAAAAGAAAAATTCACAGTATGCTCCACATTAGCCCATACATGCATGCTAAGAGAAAATTCACTCCCATTACTGCATGGTGGGTGCGCATCCATGGCTACCAGTTAGGATTTGAGTGTTCACCGTTAATTATATAATTCTCATCCCACAGCTGTGTGGAGCTGTATAATCAAGGTTTCACCCATAAGGTGAAATTCACCCCTGTAGACAAAGCCGGAACACAAGTGATATAACAGAAGCATCATACTTATACCTTCATAATTTACGTTCAATAAATGTATTATTAAAACTTAGTTAAGTGAAGATTCTGTAGTCAGTGTAATCTGGGGTCTTCAAGGTTTCTTTAAAGAAGTGAAACCTGAAATTTGCCTACTTCTTTATCCACACAATTTTGCACCTTTATAACAAATTATAACCTAGTAAATAGAACAGCAGTATTAAAAATGTGCTTTATTTTTCTGATGTTAAGCTGCAAAAAAGTGCCACTGTAAAGGCAATTGTGTGTGAACCTGAACCACGAAAAGAATCTGGAAGGTCAGGACCTGGTGCTTTACCTATGTCCAGTCCTGTCCAGGTTGTTTCTAGGTGTAGAAGTCATCATTCAAGTACTCTATGTGGATCAGTAAGACAGACAAGCAAAACTATAAGTGCTTCTACTTGCCTGCTGTTACTTCATGGTGCTGGGTTGCTTTCTTCTTCCATCTCATAGCAGAACTTTTGCTACAGGCTCTTTTTTCCAGCTTTTCCCTGGGTATAGGAGAAGTTTTGAACCTAACACAGACTTTAGAGGCTCTGTCACATAGCATCCAACATTAGAATGAACTTCAAAGGACAGAATAAGGTCTAGAAAACAGGATATACAGTGATAAGCCACAAAAGGTGTTCTAAGAAGAGGAGGAAATACAAAAGTAAAGGTATTGCTGAGTAGGTACAGTTCTACACAGCCAAAGACAATGCGGCTGTATCAGCTATATTCCACTGAAGACCATGACACCTGCAAGCATTCTTCAGTTGTTCATTAGGTGACTCGGAAATACAGGACTTAAACTAAGTCACTAACACTCATGGTCATAGCAGGAGAAACACTCTTCTAAGTGTCCTTTGCTTTAAGCTAGTCCTTCTCACCTCCCATTGATCGGTAGCTGAGGACTTTCAACAACCCAAATGAGTTCAAAAGCTTTAAAGTGTTTTAAGCCTTTTTCAAGGTAAAATGTCACATCTATTTATCATTAAAAAAGAAAATTCTATTTGTTGGTCAGACCAAACCTCTGACAACAGCTGGAACTCAGGAAGCAGAAAAAGAGACTAAGGTAAACAAGCAGAGCTAAACTGCAAATATAAGCTACATTAATATGAACAAATAAATGAGGCCAAAATCGATTTATCTCAAGACAAGACAAATGAGTCATTCTAAGGAGCATATTTGGCCCATTCTTTTTTGTTATATTTCATTAAAATGTAAAGTCTTTGTAAAAATGTAAAATATGAATGTAAACTATTACTTTTTATTAAAATGAAGCAAAAAGTAGTATATCCAGCTGGGTCAGACTTGACATGCAACATAACTCATTAACACTCATAAATATTGCCTATCTTGTTTGAATCTTTGATTATGTAGTTCATTATAATTCTATATTAAAGATTAATCTTAGCAATTATTTAATAAATAGATACTGAAAAATGAGAGAACAGTATATTTTGATAAAATTGTTTTTTGTTCTCTGTAAATTCCATTAAATTCATGAACAGATATACACAATTTGCACATAACAAAGACATGACTTATTTACAGACAGCCTGAATGCATTCAGATCCAAAAGTTTTTTGTGGGGGAATCAGAATGGGCATTTTTATTTAGCTGCCTGTGGTGACCTGCTCTGTCACTCGCCTCCTCAGCTGGACGGGGAGAGAAAATATAAAAAAAAGCTTATGGGTTGAGATAATGACAGGGAGAGATCACTCATCAGTTACTGTCATGGACAAAACAGACTTGACTTGGAGAAATCAGTTTAATTTGTTACCAATCAAAATCAGAGTAAGATAATGAGAAATAAACCCAAATCTTAGAACACCTTCCCCTCACCCCTCCCTTCTTCCTGGGCTCAACTTCAATCCCAAATTCTCTACCTCCTCCCCTCAAGAAGCACAGGGGGATAGGGAGTGGAGGTTGTGGTCAGTTCCTCACGTTTCCTTCCTCCTCAAGAGAGAACTCCTCAAGATCTTCCCCCACTCCAGTGTGGGGTCCCTCCCACAGGAGACAATCCTTCATGAACTTCTCCAATGTGAGTCCTCCCCACAGGCTGCAGTTCTTCATAAACTGCCCCAGTGTGGGTCCATTCTATGGGGTGCAGTCCTTCAGGAATAGGCTGCTCCAGCATGGGTCCCCTGTGGGGTCACAAGTCCTGCAGCAAACCTGCTCCGTTGCGGGCTCCTCTCTCCATGGGGCCACAGCTCCTGCCAGGGGCGTGCTCCAGAGCAGGCTTCCCATGGGAGTCACAGCCTCTTTTGGACATCTGCCTGCCCCAGTGTGGTGTCCTCCATGGGCTGCAGGTGGAGATCTGCTCCACCATGGTCCTCCATGGGCTGCAGGGGCACAGCCTGCCTCACCATGGGCTGCACCACGGGCTGCTGGGCAATCTCTGATCCAACAACTGGAGCACTTCCTCTGCTCCTTCCTCACTGACCTTGGTGTCTGCAGGGCTGTTGCTCTCACATAGTCTCATTCCTCTCTCCTCTGCTGCTGGTGTTGCATAGGCTAGTTTCCCCCCCTCCCCTACTTCTCAAATACATTACCCCAGAAGCACTACCACTGTTGGTGATGGTCTCAGCTTTGGCCAGCTGTGGGTCTATCTTGGAGCCAGGTGACATTGACCCTGTTGGACATGGGGGAAGCTTCTGGCAGCTTCTTACCCCTGTAGAAATCACCCCTGTAGAATTCATAGCTGTAGCCCCACCACTACAAGAACTTTGCCGTGCAAACCTAATACATTGCCAGATTAGTATTCCTTTGACTTCATGGAAGTGGAGCAATCATGGTCTAATTATAAATTAACATTTATATAAATTTCAATTTATATAAATGAATATGGAATATAAGGAATATGTTTCTTGAATTAAGATAAAAGTGACTGTCATCTCTAAGTAGAGATCAGCACAACCCATGGATCTGGGGCATTTCACTTTTAAGAACTGTATTTCCAAAAAAGCACTGTAATATTCCCAGATTATTCTTTCTTTTTATTTGATTGTTAAAAACATTCTTGCCAATAATCTTTTGCCTTTGAACAGTGTGCATATTTCTAATCCTAAGAAAAATTAATTTGCAGAAATATTCATCATATTTGTATGTACAGTGATAACATCCAGATCAGTAAGATAAACTGGAGGAGGCTGGTAAATATGAGGAAGATCAGGTATATTTCAGACAAAGAGACTACAGATTGGGTGTCCCAGCAATGTTACTGTTTACTTTTGAAGCAGGATCATAACATGTCAGAAAGGTAGAAATTTCAGGGTACATTAGCCTGCAAAAATGCCTTATGCTTACCAAGGAAACGCCAGGTTTCCTAATTGCCAGCTACAGAGGGTCTTAAATCACTATAAAATCATGTAATGTTCAGGTTTTAGTTATAACTTATTTTAGCACATTCACACTCTACCCATTTCACACAGTTACTATAAAGCTAACTTACAAGCTCTAATGAGTTTCCTGGAAAATGCTGCATGATATACAATATCTCCAAGCTCCATCACTGTATAAGCATAGTTACCGAGACTGTTTTGGTGAGGATGATGACCCAATTAGTACTTTGCTTAAGGAGAGAGAGAAAACCTGTAGGTTCTATCTTAGCACATTTTTATTAAAAGAAAAGCAGAACTTTAATTACTAGTACTCAAACTTGCAGCAATTCAAAATCCATAGTAACAAAGATAAGCTAATGAAATCCAATGAGACGAAGTATTTTCACACTTAATAAAGGAGGGGATTTTTTTTTTTTCCTAAAATAATGATTCTATGCCTCTAAAGAGTTTTTGTGCCAAAACAGAATCTCAGCCTTTCTCAGCAGTGTAGCTGCAGTGGAGGAGTTCCAGAAAGCTTTCAGGAAACAGACATAATAATATGTTCAAGCCAAGACTATGGCAGCGAGAGTTCCTCAAAAACACTGAGGTACATCTCTGCTAAATGCCTGAAACTTGAGTCTAGAGAAGAAGGAGGGAAGAGCAACAGTGACAATTTCTGTATGTCAGTACTACCAGCAATGTTCAACTTACTGTGCTGCTTGCAAACAAGGAAGAGCCATTGTGCCCAGGATTGTAGATGAAAGCTTCAGAAGCCTGAGTTTGGGATCAAGAGGAAGGCTTGACGGTAGACAGCAGGGCTAGTCCTGATTTGACCATCCCGTAATTCAAGAAGATTGTAAAAAAAAATGGAGATCTAAGAAGGACTGAGAACTATGTAGGACATTACAGCATCTACAGAAGAGGTTGATGGAAATGGACTTGTTAAGCTTTGCAAAAGGAGGGCAAGGCTAGTAATTATATTGCAATCTGAGTACATTTCTAATTCCTGAATAAGACCTCGAGAAAGTTACAGAAGAAAGGAGCACCCACAGAACATTAGCTAGATATTACCCTGAGCTCACAGCCCTTTGCCTAAACCAATTTTTCATAAAAAATTTCAAATTAATATTTTAAAGTAATAAAGTCATATGTTGAGAAGCAAAAATGTAGTCTTTTTGATGTCATTTGTCATAATCTTCCTTTGCTGATGGACTGTGAGTAACTCCCATGCTGCACAAGAACCCTATGGAGTTATGTACTTTGAACCTTGAAAAAAATGTTTTACAAAGTTTTCAGAAGATACTTCCATTCACTAAAATAGCCAGGACAGGGTTGCTCCTCACATTAAACATGTGTTTCCATGAGGAAACGCACACCTCGCAACATGAACTGGCTGGTGCACCGGTAAAGAAGATCACTACTGGTGCTGCCAGGAAAAAGCAGCAGGTCATAGTAGCAGAGGACTCTACCTTGAAAGGCACAGAGGCACTCATCTGTCAGCCTGACCCAGTCGCAAGGGAGGTGTGTTGCCTACCTGGGGCTCAGATCAGGGATGTTGCAGAGAGGCTGTCTGCTCTAGTAAGTCCCACTGACTATTACCCACTTCTAGCCATCCATGCGAGCACTAGTGACATAGACAGCAGTAGCCCGGAGAACATTAAGAAGGACCTCAGAGCCCTGGGAGAGGTGGTTAGGGGCTCTGGAGCTTAGACAGTCTTTTAATCAATTCTCCAGGGTAAAGGGGAGGACCTTAAAAAGGCTGGGTGGATTTGGCGGGTTAATAACTGGCTAGAACAGTGGTGCCATAGTAAGGTGTTTTGGTATTTGGAACATGGGAGAATTTGGGAGGCCAGGTCTACTGGATGCTGGAGGTCTACTGGATGCTGGTGGAGCTGGTCTACAACAAAGTGGAAGAGCGGTTTTGGTAGGAGGCTTGCCAGGCTGGTCAAGAAAGATTTAAACTAGATGTGTTGGGGGAGGGGGGCATCATTCCATCCCAACACACCCAGTCAGTTGCCAGCACCTATAATAAATGCTGGGAGCAATGCAGAGATATTTCAGCCTCACCAGCCAATGAGCTAACTTCATATGGAGCTCTCACAGATGCCTCTATATAAACGAACGTAGTATGGGGAACAAACAAGAGGAATTAGAGACTTGGGTACGTCTATGGGGATATGACATAAGCATCACAGAAACATGGTGAGATGGCTCCTATGACTGGAGTGTTGGAATGGAAGGTTACAGGTTCTTTAGAAAAGACAGGCCTGGCAGGCGGGGAGGGGGAGTTGCCCTTTATGGTAGGGATAGGCTGGAGAGTATGGAACTCTGTCTGGGGACAGGTGAGCAGTCGACAGAGAGTTTGTGGGTCAGGGTTAAAGGAAGAACAGCTATGGTGGACACTATTGTGGGGGTTTGTTGCAGACCACCTGGTCAAGAGGACTCTGTGGATGAAGCGCTCTACAGACAGATAGGAACAGCCTCATGCTCACAGGCCCTTGTCCTCATGGGAGAATTCAGCCACCCTGATATCTGTTGCAGGGATGGTACAGCCCGGCCCAAGCAATCCAAGAGGTTCCTCGATTGTGTGGAAGACAACTTCCTTCTGCAAGTAATAGAGGAGATGACAAGGAGAGGTGCCATGCTTGACCTTGTGCTCACCAACAGGGAAGGGCTGGTTGGAAATGTGACACTCCAGGGCAGTCTTGGCTGTAGTAATCATGAGATGGTCGAATTCGAGATCCCCAGGACAGTGAGAAGAGCATGCAGCAAGCTCACTGCCCTGGACTTCAAAAGAGCAGACTTTGGCCTCTTCAGGAACCTGCTTAGTAAGGTTCCATGGGATATAGCCCTGGAGGGCAGGGGGGGGCCAAGACTCTTGGTTGATATTCAAGGATCACCTGCTACAACCTCAGGAGTGCTGCATCCCAACTAGAAGGAAGTGCAGCAGGAGGGCCAGGAGACCTCCTTGGATGGAGAAGGAGCTGCTGAGGAAACTTAGAAGGAAAACAGAACCTTATAAAAGGTGGAAGCAAGGACAAGTGGCCTGGGAAAAATACAGAGATGTTGTCCAGGAAGCTAGGGAGCAGGTTAGGAAATCTGAGGCCCAGTTAGAATTAAATTTGGCTAGGGTAATGAAAAATAGCAGGAAGGGATTCTGTAAGTATATTGTGAATAAAAGACAGACTAGGGACAACGTGGGCCCTCTCCAGAAGCTATCAGGAGAACTGGCTGTGATGGATTTGGAGAAGGCTAAGGTTCTTAATGACTTCTTTGCCTCAGTCTTCACTGGCAAAGGCTCTGACCGCACCAACCAAGTCTTGGAAGGCAGACACAGGGACTGTGAGAATGCAGACCTTAGGCCCACTATAAGAGAGGATCAGGTTCGAGACCATCTTAAAAATCTGAACATGCACAAGTCCATGGGACCTGATGGAATCCATCCGCGGGTCCTGAAGGAGCTGGCGAATGAAGTTGCTAAGCCACTGACCATCATATTTGAAAAATCATGGCAGTCAGGTGAAGTTCCCGACGACTGGAAAAAGGGAAATATAACCCCCATTTTCAAGAAGGGGAAAATGGATGACCCAGGGAATTACAGACCAGTCAGTCTCACCTCTGCGCCTGGCAATATCTTGGAGCACATTCTCCGGGAATGCATGCTAAGGCACATGAGAAAGAACAAGGTGCTTGGTGACAGCCAGCACAGCTTCACTAAGGGCAAATCCTGCCTGACCAATTTGGTAGCCTTCTATGATGGGGCTACGGAAGTGACGGACAGGGGTAGAACAGTTGAGGACAGGCTGAGAAAGTTGGGGCTGTTCAGCCTGGAGGAAAGAAGGCTGCATGGAGACCTCATAGCAGCCTTCCAGTATCTCAAGGGAGCCTACAAGGGTGCTGGGGATGGACTCTTCTTTAGGGACTGTAACAGTAGGATAAGGGGTAATGGGTTCACACTTAAACAGGGGAAGTTCAGGTTAGATATAAGGAAGAAGCTCTTTACTGTGAGGATGGTGAGGCACTGGAATGGGCTGCCCAAGGAAGTTGTGAATGCTCCACCCTGGCAGTGTTCAAGGCCAGGTTGGATGAAGCCTTGCGTGACATGTTTTAGTGTGAGTTGTCCCTGTCCATAGCAGGGGGGTTGGAACTAGATGATCTTGAGGTCCTTTCCAAGCCTAACTATTCTATAATTCTATGATTCTATATTACCTTAAATAGGGGACTGATAAATCATATTCAGACTATTTCCTGTAGTTGACCCAAGTAAATGTTGTTATACCAGAAATGACAAGTTTCATCTAAGCCCCTTTTCCACTGATTTACAGAATCATGATTCCCACTGCTGCTTCTTTTTCTGACAATTATTTAATTCACATGACCATTTTCAGCAAGAAGACAAACCTGTGTTTGAGTTTAAATTATTCTCTTGGCAAACAAATATTTATGCTGCCTCTTTTTTTCTCTTGCAGATTATCTACTTGCTAAATCTACTTGCTAAACGCAAAATGAAAAAAAAATTATCACTGTTTTGTGTTTGGGGTGGGTTTTTTGTGTGTGCTTTATCACAACCAAGTCAGACAGTGTGATAAGCACAGGGCAGACATTCTACTTGAGCATTATGTTGATTTATGTAGCTTCAGTAACCCAGGTTATGACAATATTCCCAGTATTCCATTTGATTACATAAAGAAGAGACAATATTTGGGGCTGACACTCAAAATTTTCAGATGTTAACTGTTAACAGCAGTGACAAAGCAAAGATACTCTAAGCAAGACAAATACAAAAGCATTCCACTTTCTCTTTTCAGCCTGTGTAAGTCTCAACAGTGCAGCTGACTGATCGCCAGCACTTGTTTCTTTCTTTTGTGGCAATTTTTTTTGTGAAGAAATATCAGTGTGAATGTGCATTTCAGATTCATCAAATATCTGAGTATCCAACTTAGAATCCAAGTGCTAGCCTCTGGCTAATGAGAGTTTAGGAATCTTCAGTAACTTTTAACATACATTTGAAGAAATATGTGAGAAAAGAGGAAATTTGATGTAACATCAATTAATCTCATGGAGAAAATACATGAGATGACATCTTTTATTGTCATGCTCAAAGTTCAAAGCTTCCATTATAGGTCTTCTCTTTAAGCATATTATGATCTGTGAATTGGTACAATGAAACAATGGCATTACACTTCCACTGTTTTATTAACAGTTCCAAATACAGAGAATCCTTCAAATCTATGGCTTGTAAAAATGTTCATCCTCCTTTTAAACCCAAAAATCTTCCCTGTTGGAACTCTCAATGAAAGGGAAAAAAGACCATCTTCCATCCTAAGAAGTGGAAATTTTGCCAGTTATAAAGTTCTACTGTCAGTAAGTGCCTGAAGTACTGGTTGGTTGAGATTCCTCTGCCCAAAGATTACTACATTTCTTGTCAGACTTTGCTCAGACACTGGGAAAAAAAAATCCTGCTCTGCAGAATGAAGGTGAGTTTTAATCAGACATCCATTAAGGCTCTGAAGGAGAAGGCAGCCAATGCAAAAAAAAAAAAAAAAAAAAAAAAAAGCAGGTGCAATGCTAGTTCTCAGGACCATTTATGAGCATATAAACCCACAGAAGTACCTAATGTGTACTTGGTGAAGCTAAGTGTTTGTCTGTGAAAGATGGGTGAGAAAAAGAAAGTGATTTCTAGCAGGGCACCATTCGCAGAATTTGAGCATTACATGTCAAAGGGAAAAGAAACAGTCTTGCTTGGCCTTTTTTTCTTGTGTTGGGCATGATAAAAATTAGACCAGTGAATCAGCCTTACTAGTCACTAAGAGTAGGAATCACTTTGCTTGAATTTTATCTACCTGGAAGTTAAATGACCAATTTAAAATAATAATTTCTTTGCTTCCCAGGTCACTAGAGCAGGCTAGGCAGTATCAGAGAGTTACTCTTTTGTGCTTGACAAAGTGCTAAAGTAGTATAAAACTCCTTTTGGTGAGCCATGTCTTCCCCCTTGTCTAGTGTGCACCCTTTTATACGGTTCATATTAACTTGGGAACACAAGAACAAGAACCCAGTATCTCGCCTTCAAACTGGCCTATAGTAGATGGTGGAGAAGCCACAAAACACATGCAATAGCACCTATCCAAAATACACCTGGCCCCCAGCGATCTGTAATTAGGGGAATTAATATGTCAGAGACAGTGCTTTTACATTAACAGCTCACAATGCATTTCTCTTCCACGAAGGTGGGTATGACAAACACTGCTATGGGTTTACAGAAGTAAAAGCACCATTTCCTCCTAGGTATTACCAGGAAAGATAGTTACCAGATTTGTCTTGTTTACTACTTTCCTTCCTGTGATATCACACACTTACAAGCTTGTGTTTAGCCTGTCTGAAACCCACTCCTTTTCACAGTTTTAAAGGCATGTCATTCAATAATGTAAAAGTACAAGTACAAATTTATTTTACTATTTTCCTGATAAGATAAAACTGCACTCCATCTCATTTTCTCACTTAAGATACTCTTTCTCATCCTTGTGGATTGGATGCCTCAGTCTCTGAATGAGCACCTAACCTCTGACATGTTTTCGTTTCTACAAATCATTTGGGTCTCTATTCATACCTTCCGCTATCAAAATAATCTTAAATGGAATTTAAGCACATTAGTTGCAGAAAGCAGTTCTGCTCACTTACTGTTAGAGACAACTTTAGTAGAACTTACTACCTATATTAGATTATATGTTTCACAAAACATCTAAACCTCAACTCCTTTCCCCAGTGTGAGCTTTAGTGGTGCCTGTATCATAATGTAACTCACCAGTAGCTGGAAAGCACCTAAACACTATCTAGTACTGCACAAATTCTCCTTACATACAGAACACTGAACCCAAAATCAATCAAGTAAAGAATTTTCCATGTAGCTTTCTGATGATCAAAACATTCAACAACACATGAGAGCTAAGTTCGAGGCTTTTCTCAGCCTCTGGGAACACTTATCTGCTAAGAGAATAACTTAAACTCAAACACAGGTTTGTCTTCTTGCTGAAAATGGTCATGTGAATTAAATAATTGTCAGAAAAAGAAGCAGCAATGGGAGTCATGATTCTGTAAATCAGTGGAAAAGGGGCTTAGATGAAACTTGTCATTTCTGGTATAACAACATTTACTTTGGTCAACTACAGGAAATAGTCTGAATATGATTTATCAGTCCCCTATTTAAGGTAATATAGAAACATAGAATCATAGAATAGTTAAGCTTGGAAAGGACCTCAAGATCATCTAGTTCCAACCCCCCTGCTATGGACAGGGACACCTCACACTAAACCATCCCACACAAGGCTTCATCCAACCTGGACTTGAACACTGCCAGTGATGGAGCACTCACAACCTCCCTGGGCAACCCATTCCAGTGTCTCACCACCCTCACAGGAAAGAATTTCCTCCTTATATCCAATTTAAACTTCCCCTGTTTAAGATTTAACCCGTTACCCCTTGTCCTGTCACTACAGTCCCTGACGAAGAGTCCCTTCCCAGCATCCCTATAGGCCCCCTTCAGATACTGGAAGGCTGCTATTAGGTCCCCACGCAGCCTTCTCTACTCAAGGCTGAACAGCCCCAGCTTCCTCAGCCTGTCTTCATACAGGAGGTGCTCCAGTCCCCTGATCATCCTCGGGGCCCTCCTCTGCACTTGTTCCAGCAGTTCCATGTCCTTTTTATGTTGAGGACACCAGAACTGCACACAATACTCCAGGTGAGGTCTCACAAGAGCAGAGTAGAGGGGCAGGATCACCTCCTTCGACCTGCTGGTCACGCTCCTTTTGATGCAGCCCAGGATACGGTTGGCTTTCTGGGCTGTGAGCGCACACTGCAGGCTCATGCTCATTTTCTCATCGACCAGCACCCCCAAGTCCTTCTCTGCAGGACCGCTCTGAATCTCTTCTTTGCCCAGTCTGTAGCTGTGCCTGGGATTGCTCCAACCCAGGTGTAGGACCTTGCAGTTGTCATGGTTGAACTTCATAAGGTTGGCATCGGCCCACCTCACAAGCGTGTCAAGGTCCCTCTGGATGGCATCCCTTCCCTCCAGCGTATCAACCGGACCACACAGCTTGGTGTCATCGGCAAACTTGCTGAGGGCGCACTCAATCCCACTGTCCATGTCAGCGACAAAGATGTTAAACAAGACCGGTCCCAACACCGATCCCTGAGGGACACCACTCGTTACCGGTCTCCAGCCAGACATCGAGCCATTGACCACAACTCTTTGTGTGCGGCCATCCAGCCAGTTCTTTATCCACCGAGTGGTCCACCCATCAAATTGATATCTCTCCAATTTAGAGACAAGGATGTCATGTGGGACAGTGTCAAACGCTTTGCACAAGTCCAGGTAGATGACGTCAACTGCTTTACCCTTATCCATCAGTTCCGTAGCCCCATCATAGAAGGCCACCAAATTGGTCAGGCAGGACTTCCCCTTAGTGAAGCCATGCTGGCTGTCACCAAGCACCTTGTTGTTTCTCATGTGCCTTAGCATGCCATCCAGGAGAATGTGCTCCAAGATTTTGGCAGGCACAGAGGTGAGACTGACTGGTCTGTAATTCCCCGGATCTTCCGTTTTCCCCTTCTTGAAAATGGGGGTTATATTTCCCTTTTTCCAGTCGTCGGGAACTTCACCTGACTGCCATGATTTTTCAAATACGATGGCCAGTGGCTTAGCAACTTCATTTGCCAGCTCCTTCAGGAACCATGGATGGATTCCATCAGGTCCCATGGACTTGTGCGTGTTCAGATTTTGCAGATGGTCTCAAACCAGATCCTCTCCTACAGTGGGCCCAAGGTCTTCATTCTCACAGTCCCTGTGTCTACATTCTAAGAACTGGGCGTCCCTGTGTTTACCTGCCAAGACTTGGTTGGTGTGGTCAGAGTCTTTGCCAATGAAGACCGAGGCAAAGAAGTCATTCAGAACCTCAGCCTTCCCAAAATCCTGTGTAGCCAGTTCTCCCGAAAGCTTCCTCAGGGTGCCTATGTTGTCCCAAGTCCGTTTTTTATTTGCTACATACCTGTAGAATCCCTTCCTGTTATCCTTAACATCCCTGGCTAGGTTTAATTCTAACTGGGCCTTAGCCTTCCTAACCTGGTCCCTAGCTTCCCGGACAACATCCCTGTACTCTACCCAGGCCGCCTGTCCTTGCTTCCATTTTTTATAAGCCTCTTTTTTTCCTTTGAATTTTCCTCAGCAGCTCCTTATCCATCCAACGAGGATGCAAGGAATATGCTATCATTCAAAACACAGACAAACGTAATCTTTCTCCAGGACCCCCTAAATTTTATCCCTTCACAAACAAGGGTATTCCTTATGTTCTTTGCCCTCTGATACATTGTATGGGTGTTCAAGTATGTACATAAGGAAAAGAATACTGCACTAAGATTATGTCAAGGATACAAAGGCAAGTACCACAAAAATGTGAAATTTTATTTCAAAAATTTTTCTAACTGAATTCTGGCTTTTGTGTCTTTGATGTTGATTTATTTATCAGATATTAATTTCAAGTCTTCTTCAGTGTATAAGCTAGATGGAAATCAAAGCAAGAATGGATGGTGAAAGAAACCATTGGTTGAAAAACAGCTCCAATGGACATAACTTCTTCCAGGGGGGCCTCAATCATCTGATAAAATCATGGTTAAAGATTATAAAATAACTGTGTTCTATACACATCTAATGTTCTATGCACATTTCTGACATACCTTAAAAAAAAATAAAAAAATTATTATTAATCAGTTGATATTACATATACCATCTTGTCACGGGGTAAACCTGAATTTTGTGGATGGATGGTCTAAAGGCCAGAGATTTTCTCCAAGACATCAGCTTTTCCCATCAAGAAGGAAATAATATTGCATGGAAATCATTTGCAAATGTACTGTGAGCTCTGAATATATCTTCAAGACTTTGACATAAACAAAAGTTCAAGGTGTTCTAATGTGTGGCATCTTAAATGAGAAACTTAGTAACATTACGGCTTTCCAAGTAAAGCAGTGTGACCAGCCAACAGGGTCTGCATATATAGCATCCTGGAGTGTTTATCTACCTAGAGCTTTATATTTGTCCATTTTCCATAGAGAAGGCTGTCTGTTTATGATGGAAATTTAGCTTTTTGACTATAGTAAGTAATTGATGAAGCACTTGAAGAGTGATAATGTAGTCTTATTATCATTCAGAACACACTGTAGAAAACTATTTGTAAAATCTTTATTATTTGTATATTCATATCAGTGGATTCATTGATTTAAAAACTGTTCTAATGAATTGTTCTGAAGTTCAGAATATTTTCCTGATTGCCAAGAAATTCTGTGAAGGATGTCTATCAAATATTGTACACTTAGTCCCAAGTAACGCAAAAAAGGGTCATCCATTAGTGACTGGACAGCTGCAGGATTGTTTTTCTTTCGAGCAAGAAGCATTCTGAGCTTGCTTCTTTACTCCTTCCTTAGTAAATAATTAAATATATTCTGTATGTATTTACTTGATGAATGTTTCTGTATAGAGAGACAGATATATAGACAGTTAGACATATATAGATCCCTGTATGTAAAACATGCTATCATAAACCCGCCACTGGCAGAGAGTAATATAAGCAAAGATGTGTCAAAACTGATTTCTCCCACAGCTGGAGTCTTGGTTAGGAAGCTGGTATACTCTGATCATTTCCTAGTTCTTCTCCCTTAGTTATCTACATCTTGCCTTGAACTTCTGCTCCGTCTGTTGTACCCTCACATTGTCCCTAGATTTATAGATTTGCAGTTAAAGCAATTATTTCAGGAATAGGATGTTTCACTGCCATGTGTAAGATGTGTTTTCTTCTGTTAGAACAGAATAAGACTGTTAGAAGCTACTGCAATTCAACAAAGTGAAGTCAGTTGCTCTTCTATTCCTTTGTTTCACATATAGTTTTATGTAGTTTTTCTCACTGGCATTCCTAACAATGCAGCAAACAATATGGCCATTCATAGTTTTATTGTCTTTTCATCTTCTCCCAAAGGAGAAACATAAAAAGTAGCAGCCTTGTTTTGGCAAGGTTTTTCCAAAAGTTTTGAAAATACTTATGGTACTTTACTGTTTCTTATAGCAAATACTGATGAGTCTGTGATCCCTAGTACGTGGGGAAGGGCTTTCATCCATTTCTGTGCTTTCTTATTTATTTCCCTCCCCAGAATTAGAAGGTTGAATTAAAACATTATTACAAAGTGATCCATTGTGCTACAAGATCAAATCTCTTATAGAATGGTTCTCATTTTCCAATGGTTTCCCATTCCTTGAGCTGAATGGCACATACATTTATGAAGAGTGTAGCCAATGTTGATGAGGTGGACTGCAGCACTGGGAACTGTACAAATTCTTTTAAATATTGGAGGCTCCATGTCCAGTTATATCATATTACTATGATCAAGATGAAAAGTAAATAAAGATGTGAACACCTGGTGATGTGAGTACCTGATAACACGTACCACAGATGAACAGACACTAGAGTTACCTAGCAACTGGAGAGAAACTTTTGCTTGTGCTAGGCTAGATCTTAGCTAAAGCACTCAGAGATTATGGGGAAATTGACAAATTGATGAATTGCTGATAAGTATCTGCAAACAAAAATCTGAAACAGGCAGAGGAGCTGAAAATTTTCCTGAATACTTTCTTCTTTCTAGTAGCATCACTGCCACCTTACTTGAGTTTTTAATGTTTATTACTTGCTGATGTGTTGTAAGCATGAGACTCTTGGAGGTAGGAAGATAGCTACAGTGAAGTTTCACGTAGTTGCATCCATAAGCTGCATATTGCTACATATCTTTGGACAGTTCATTTAATAGCTACATGCTTATCTAGGGGCTAATGGGGAGAATAGATCATTATAGTTCTTATAGATTAGTCTGATTAGTATCCAGCCTTGGCAAATGAGGGTATACACTGGACCACATGCATACCTATTTTAAACCACTGCTTTTGATTTCCTCTTTTCTTCCAGGGGAATAGACCTGGAAGGGATCTATATAATTGCATCCTGCCAGTCTTATCTTGTAACCTCATCACATAATCCTCTTATCAAGTTTCTCTGAAAATGGTTTCTCACTTCAACTACTTTTATGAGATGGCTGCTAAAACATCACATTGGTTGTTGGGAACGCTTCAATATCCGACCTAATTTGCTCATGGAAACTTTATGCATTTTTGTTGTTACGGCAATGTCAGTTTATAAAGACATTTCACCCCTTAATGTCTACCATAACCTTGCGTTTAACAATCAATTCCTTTATCTTTGTTTCAATTTGAATACTTGCCTTCTTTTGATAGGCCAACTATTCACTGCTGTTGTGCAGTCATCACTCAGTCATTTCTCCTCTCTTTTACAAGTTCCTTGTCTTTGAGCCCATGAGACATTTTCTTGGTTCATTTTCACAGCCTTTTTCAATTTTCCCAGTGTACCTTTCCTATCAGTACCACCATCCCTTAAAAAAGGAGTCATCACATTCTTTTGATTGCCATTGCTCTACCATTCTCCTTCACATCATGCTATCAGTACCAACATCTGTTCAGATAAACAAGTAGGATTAGGCCCTTTTTGGTTGTCTTGAGCAGGACTTTGCAGAAGGCAGTTTACCACAGACCAAAATTCTGTAGAGAGTGAAATTTTGGTGGAATTTTACCCGTGCAGTGAATTTAGCAAGTTGAATGCCAATACCCACAGCAAACTATTCCACAAAGTTCAAGCACTATAGTCCATACTGCATTTAGCTGACACTGACATATATCTGCTAATTTCCCTAAAGTCAGCAGGCCTATGTTATTTTATGGCTGTTGCTGAAATACGATGTAACTACAAATAACCAAGGTTTTGCATGTTAGACCAGATTCAGGATTTCTTTGCTGCCATCTTCTCTGATGGCTAGAACAGTTGTAATATACTAGATAAGATTTCTCCTACACTGATGATAAAAACAGAACTAAAATTTGCTGTGCCCAAAGACTTCACAAGGAGGCACCACTGGCTCAAAAACAGATTATGGTCCACTGTTTTATAAAACCGATGTATAAAAATGTGGACACCCCCACATGCGCAAATAATAGAAGGGGACCTTTTCATCAATGGGTAACTTGCAATTATCTGGACTTCGACTTTTTTTTACACCAGCAGGTGGCCCTAGCTTCAGTCTTTCTGGGTGCAGTAGGAGACTAATGCATTGAATGGAAGTGGGGCAAGCTACTAATCAGAGAAGCCCTCAAGATATCTGCCACCTGCTGCCTGCTCCAAGGAGCTCCTCTGATTAGTTCTCTACTAATGGATTTGCCTACTGCATATGCATTATGACTGAAGCTAGCTGAACTACTTTCCACTGACATGGCAGGCAGAATTTGGCCCAGAACTACCACATCAAGTTCTGTTGTGTGTGTTATATTAGCACATACTAACTACCTTGTCTAAGCTGATTACGTAGATTTTGGTTTATCTGAAGCAAGTTTTTTTTAAACTTCCTGACCTAAAACCCACTCATGTCATGGTAATGGGTCTGCTGGGCTTACTCCTATTGCTGCTGGGCTTGTTCATAGTTCCTTCCTTGAACAAACTCGAGTATTTCATAG
Organism: Lathamus discolor; assembly: GCF_037157495.1. Lineage (NCBI taxonomy): Eukaryota > Metazoa > Chordata > Aves > Psittaciformes > Psittacidae > Lathamus > Lathamus discolor. The sequence goes on from NC_088888.1 coordinate 103,754,086, forward strand.
TAATCAGGTCTGCACTGTAGATATAAACTTGCTGCTAGCTTTTCTTACCTATTTATTAATCAAATTAGTCCACCTCTGCATGCTTAGCACAGTGGAAAAATATTAAATTATAATAGCAGTTGCTAGTGTTGTAGAACTATTAGTTGGACTACATTTTTTAGCAACAGGAAGGAAAAGCTTTACTTTTATATTTTTTCCACACTATAATGGCCTATTTATAGCCCACTGCTGAAAGCAAAGTGTAAATGGGAAGATACACTGCCAGAATATTTCTCTGTCTAAATAACATTACTGGGAGCCAGAGGAGCAATAATGTAAGAAATCAATTGGGAAATTTTGTAAAAAGTGATTCTCATAAAAATTCTTCAAAAAATGTATGAGCCTACCATATTCCTCTCTTTTACAAGCATTCAGCCTCAACAGTTATCACATTTTCAGCTTAGGGAGTTTGGTCAATTCACTTAGAGAGGAAACAGCCATTCGAAAAAAAAAAAAAAAGTCTGTACCAACTCACCATGTGCACCACAGCAGCAGCTCTTCCTCTCCCATGGTGCCAGGAGCTTCTGCCCCATGTCATTAATGAAGAACTCAGAAGTTAATAGCAAGAAAGTATAAACTAAAATAAAGAACTAGTGGAACAAAAAGTCAAACCTGATGAAAATAAAATATTGTTCTGTTGGATATGGCATAGCAGCATAGTTACCCAATCTCACTTTGGACCTCAAATAGGCAAAGGAAGATTCAGGAGTAAAATTAGTGGCGTTTAACACTCTGTAGTCAAGACCATTTTGATGTACAAGAGTAGTTCCTCCCTTTCCCGCTTTTGAAGCTCCTCATAACCCTTATCACTTTCCCAATTGGCATTAACTGCAGAAGAGTCTTTTTCTCTGATTTGCTCACTTTGTCTGGCATGATAAAATATGTTAATCTAATCAAGGCTATCCACCACTCAAGTGAAAAACAAAAACAAACAAACAAACAAACAAACAAAAAACACCACACCAAAAAAAAAAAAGTAAAAAAGTGTTTCCTGATCAGAGTAGGAGCTAGGCATAGAAGAGTGAGCAACAGTAATAATGGTGCGTAACTGCAAAGTAAGGTATGTCAGTAGGGAAGGAAAAGTGGAAAGGAAGAAATTAATAAAAAAGATATATATGATGATGTAAAGTCAAGTCAGTTCACTCCACTAGTAACCTCTTAACTCTAGATACCTTTACAGCTAGTACCATATTACAGTCATTAGAGGACTTGATAATGATAGAAACCATATTGTCTTTTACATGTAGGGAACTTTTCTTCAAAGATCATAAACATGATCATTCAGGCCAGTTAACTTTGGTCACCTTTTTAGTATGACCATGAGGAACATATTATGGGAATGGTGAGCACCACATAGAGATCTGAGAATAAAACTGAATTATTCACAGCCACAACAGGGAACAGAAAGGAGCAAACTTCCCCTTTCTCCTAACCACCATACTGGCAGTACTTACATAAGACATGGGTCTCAGGCGGAGCAGCAGTGTTAGGATGATGCAGCTGTGTACACCTGGGATGGATGCTTTGGCTGTTCTCCTGTATGTTTCATTGCTGTTCTGCAGATACCAGATGTGTTTCTGTTTCCACGGGAGCAGGGTAATCACCAGCAGCTGTTTCATGCACCAGGAGACAGAGATTTGTTTATTGGTGCTAGTCCATAGGTGTTAGGATAACTTGTTGGATGTATTTTTTTTTTTTTTCTGCAGAAACAAAGCAGCCAGAGTGGAGAGTAAACTTCATATTTCTATAATGAGCAACAGAATTTCTAACACAGAAGCATAAGCACTGGGTGTCACACACTCCCAAGGAGCAAATGCTTTCTTTCAGGCTGTTTCAAGAATAACACATTTCAGCTGATGCAGGGAGTCCACTCTTGAGATTCATGCAAAATGAAAGGAAAGAGGTCTCAGCAGCAAAATGCAACACGTTTGTGCCCTGAAGTTCAAGCAACAGCAAGTACAAGGGCTAAGGCTGTAGTTTGACTAAATTTTTTTAACCAGCCTTCATTTTCCTAATTCAACTCCATTTCAGAGCCACTTTCCCTGTTTTTCTCTGACCCATTGTAGGTATGAGTAAAATTTTTAAATCTTGGCTAAGTGGATGGATTTGGTTTCTACTAATTTGTTTCAGAAGACTCTCAAAATACTGAGCCTCTCTAACTTCTGTTCTCAAGACTCCCATGATATTTTCAGATATACCTACTCCAAAGAAACATGGGACACGGGGACTTAGAAATCCAGCTGGCTCAGTCAGAGCCCCTGTGTTCAGTGGGAGAGCCAGTGACATTTCTTCTTCAATTAGGCTCTTTTTGAAGAACATATTCAAAATCTAAAACCTGAGCCTATTTTCAAATATCTCATTGATAGAAAAGAAATTTTACTAGGGCAATACCGGAAATATCTCTTAGAAGTCATCACCGTCTGTTTCAGCTGAATGAACAGTCCTGAAAAGACAGATGTAAGGTAAAGTAGAACAAACATTATTATTATTATTTTTATTATTATTCTTATTATTACTATTATTATTATTATCATCATCTGTTGGAAGAAACAGCTGAAGAATAAGACAGTGGAAACTTTGAAATAAGATGAGGAATAAGGTCCTCTTTTAGTCTTTGGCCAAAAGCAAGTCTTTTAAGTCAGTTCATAATTGCACTGGCAACCAGTGGAGACTCTAGTGTATGTCAATACCAATGAGTGATTGTCAATATCTCTGATCAGCAACATTTTGCATCATTTGTAACTTGTATACTGAGTCTAAAGGGAGACTTCTAAGTAAATCATTACAGCACATTGTAAATGCAGGAACCAGTTTCTCTTAAAACGCTTTAGTAACACTTCATTAATTATATTGAACCTGCAGACTGAAATTCTTCTTGCTTATATTCATCACTTACCACAACCAGTTGTCTATATATTGTCTAAGACACTACTATATCAAGCTGAACAGGCAAATTATACCCCATGGATCTTAGTAGAGGGATAGAGAGACATAGTTCTCGCTGGTGTCAGCAGTTCAGACACAGCTGAATGTGGCATCTGACAAACAGAGAAACAAAGACAAACAAAGCAAGGCATGTTAATGAATACGTTAGTTATTAAAGGTAACCACTTCTTCCTTTCAGGCATTTCCCACAGGCTGACTCAAAATCTCCTGTATTTGCTATTCAGTTATTCACAAGCAATTCTTTGTCTGAACCTTCGTTCCACTTGTTTTTCTTGTGAGCTGAGCTGCTTTGTTCAGATGGTGAGGGTAGATAACATGGTTCCATGCCTTTTTTTTCTTTTACAAGAATCGAGTTACCGATCTTCAATTACTCAGGGTTATGTGATTCTGTTTCCTTCTGCTGAAGATGCCTGGAAAGCACTTAAAACCACAAATGAGCAGATTGACAGATTTTACTGTGGACAGAAATAACCACTAAAAAGTCATAGAAAGCAGATCTTTACTTTGAGTTATTTTGATAACACTTGCACAGAAGTTAGACCTCATGTATCAGTCCTGTGTCTACCTCACTATCTTTTCTGCAGCCAGTCAAGCAAAGTGGATGTTACTATTAAAGGATTACTATTAAAGGGAGAGAGCATACCAGTGCTGCATTTTTCCTACCAGAATATGCCATGCCTCCCAGCAGCCATTTTGTGCTGCGTATTAGAGGTTGTTTCTAACTGGATCCAACTCCGCTTCCCCCTTTCTCTGGGCTTGTGTATCTGTCCATGGTAACCAGTCTTTCTCCAGATCACAGCCTAAGCATGAACAGTCCACACAGCAGCATGCTGGGAACAGTCAGGGTACCTTACCTGAACCCAGTCACTGTGTTCCATGAGAACATCACAGCATCAGTGTCTCTTCATACCTGGACCCACGCATCTCAAACTAGGCAGTAGGATAGATGATTGAACCCTTCCCTGGGGAGCCTCTTCCAATGCTTGACAACCCTTTTGGTGAATAATTTTTTTACATCCAATCTAAACATAAAATCTAAATGCAAGAGGACTTCATCCAGATATAGAGCTTCAGACACAAGAAACAGTTTCCAGGATCATAGTCTAATTATCTGAAAAAGAAAAAGACAGAACACATTATCATTTTCATTACACAGGCCTCATATATTATTCTTCATACAGTAGTATGAGTAGAGCTTTCAAACCACTTTTCTTTTAATCTCCATTCTTCTTTCTTCATCATCATATTTGCCTGTATTTTTCTAATACCTGCACCAACGTTAGTCACAACTGGCAGGAGCCCATAGAGAGCTTTAGAGAACATTATTTTTTGCCCTCTGTGCATACATTAGTGTTGCCCTTTAAAGATGCAGCCCTTTGTCCTTTTAATGAAGAATAAAACTCATTTCCAAGCATCCCAATAAGATTATCTCAAATAATAGCAATCTAATTAGCTTAGGCAGTTTGAAGTCTCACTTAGACTCCCAGGTGGTATGCCCCATCATTAAATGTACTGCTTTAAAATAGTTTCAAATACCTGTCTAGTATCTAGAGTCAAAGATACTTCTAAGAATGCAAGTAACATCCAACTCCTAATATAAACCAAATCTAAAGGAAGAAATGGGGATGAGAAATATCCACACTTGGCACACTTTTCCTCACAGCATGTGGGCATCTCAGCCTGGCCAGTTCACTCAGGTCCCCTCTGTCACCTTAACACAAGATTTTGAGCCTCCCTGAACTAAGCTATTAATATTAAAGCAAAGCATGTTCAGTCTGTCAGTGAATTGCAAAGCCCTTTCATCCTTCAGGTCTTGCTGTCCCCTTGCCACTGTCACTACCTTTTCTTCCCTTACTGCTTAAAGCGGAGCTTCTATTGAGATGAACTATAATTACTTAGGAAGCAGCCCTATCCTGCTATGGCCTTCAGGCATCTTTCCTGGCTACTACAGATATCAGCCTTAGTTCCCACTGCTAACCTCCCTTTAGAAAGTGTTTTCTCTAGCTGGCTTTAAATATAACTAACTTCTTTCATGCTCTAAATACTCAAAAACTGCTGTTCTTGCCTCCAGCTTTTAACTTTATTTTCTTTTACACTTCTGTATCTTCTTAGGGAATTTTACTGGTTCCAAAAATCATGAATTTCAATTTACAGTATTTTTAAGCTTTCTTTTAAACCCACTCACCCTTGTAAAAAAAAAAAGCTTAAATATTAGATCATATTATCACTCTCACTTGTAAGAGAGGTTTGAGGGAAGAATTAGTTGAACTGGAAGTCAGGCTCTTAATACATGTCAAAAACCTCAGACTTTTTCTGTCTCAAAGCCTTAGCCAAAATAAGATTTAAAGAAGGCATAGAATGCACCAACCTTGTTTTGTTTCGCGTGTCTCTTCTTCGGGCTGTCTACGCAGAAAAAAGAGAAGAGAAGAAAGAGAAGAGAAGAGAAGAGAAGAGAAGAGAAGAGAAGAGAAGAGAAGAGAAGAGAAGAGAAGAGAAGAGAAGAGAAGAGAAGAGAAGAGAAGAGAAGAGAAGAGAAGAGAAGAGAAGAGAAGAGAAGAGAAGAGAAGAGAAGAGAAGAGAAAGAAGAAAGAAGAGAGAAGAGAAGAGGAGAGGAGAGGAGAGGAGAGGAGAGGAGAGGAGAGGAGAGGAGAGGAGAGGAGAGGAGAGGAGAGGAGAGGAGAGGAGAGGAGAGGAGAGGAGAGGAGAGGAGAGGAGAGCAGAAGAGAAGAGAAGAGAAGAGAAGAGAAGAGAAGGGAAGGGAAGGGAAGGGAAGGGAAGGGAAGGGAAGGGAAGGGAAGGGAAGGGAAGGGAAGGGAAGGGAAGAAGAAAAGAAAAGAAAAGAAAAGAAAAGAAAAGAAAAAAGAAAAGAAAAGAAAAAAGAAAAGAAAAGAAAAGAAAAGAAAAGAAAAGAAAAGAAAAGAAAAGAAAAGAAAAGAAAAGAAAAGAAAAGAAAAGAAAAGAAAAGAAAAGAAAAGAAAAGAAAAGAAAAGAAAAGAAAAGAAAAGAAAAGAAAAGAAAAGAAAAAAAAGAAAAGAAAAGAAAAGAAAAGAAAAGAAAAAAGAAAAGAAAAGAAAGAAAAAAAAGAAAAGAAAAGAAAAGAAAAGAAAAGAAAAGAAAAGAAAAGAAAAGAAAAGAAAAGAAAAGAAAAGAAAAGAAAAGAAAAGAAAAGAAAAGAAAAGAAAAGAAAAGAAAAGAAAAGAAAAGAAAAGAAAAGAAAAGAAAAGAAAAGAAAAGAAAAGAAAAGAGAAAAGAAAGGAAAGGAAAGGAAAGAAAAGAAAAGAAAAGAAAAGAAAAGAAAAGAAAAGAAAAGAAAAGAAAAGAAAAGAAAAGAAAAGAAAAGAAAAGAAAAGAAAAGAAAAGAAAAGAAAAGAAAAGAAAAGAAAAGAAAAGAAAAGAGAAGAAAAGAAAAGAGAAAAGAAAAGAAGAGAAGAGAAAGAAAAGAAAAGAAAAAAAAGAAAAGAAAAGAAAAGAAAAGAAAAGAAAAGAAAAGAAAAGAAAAGAAAAGAAAAGAAAAGAAAAGAAATAAAAAAAAAGTTGAAAAAGAAAGTTAAAAAAGGAAAAAACCCAAAATTCCCAACACCCCCCACCACAACTCCCCTGAACAAACAGGATATTAGGAACTTCTAAAAAATAAACCAGCATTGTGTGAATGTGGTAAAAAAGTGCACAAAAATACTAGAGCCTTGAGCCACACTTACTCCCTTAGGTTCTATACCTTAGAGGTATAGAAAAATAATGAAGAAAAATTGCTCAGAGTCAGCAAGATTCAGATAATTTGGATGGTTAGACCTGTGGGGGACAGAAGTACTTCACTGTGGAATAATTATTTTTGAGCCAAGGGAAAAGTCTGTAGGATATTGGGAAAAATGGTTCTGTTCACTGACAAAAATGGTATTTGGGGCTAATGGAGAAAAGGTAGCCTCCATCATCACAGCCATAAAAAAGTTAAGCGTTATACTTGGTTTTATCACCAAAAGAAAACACAAAACAGAAGTACTGGTCAAACCCAACCTGAAATACCTTATTCAGTCCCCATTGAACATAGAAAAAGTATTACCATAGGAAGAGTGCAGGAAAAGCTTGTACCTGGTATCATAAAAAAAAATGACTTACAGGCATGGTTGGAAGGCAGAAATGGAAAGTTTGAGGTAATACAGCAGATCAAATTTGAGAGTGACATCTTACAGAAAGTCACATTATGCATGGTCATATTATGTATGCTGGAGAGAATGCTGCACTAAAATGCCAATGAAAGTTGTCCATTTAGTTTTAGTCTCAGACAACACCGCCACCTCAAAAAAAAAAAAAAATCTAGATCTTAAATATATAGTTTCCAGTTATTGTTCAAGACCAAACTAACATGAAACCCTCATAAAATTAATATCTTCTTGAATCTGCTTACTTGGTTATATATCGGCAATCAACTAGAATTTCATTACAGCTATATTGTTGAAAATCATCAGAAGTCAATGGGATGATGCCCTTCACCATTTCCACTGCAGAGATGTCTCTGTCTCTGTACTGTGGTTGATTATGATGCTGGCATGCCAAAGTACATGTAGCATAATCTTCTGAGACAAGGCCAATAAATGACCTGCTCAGGCAGGTGGCTGAACTGAGGGAGGAGGTAGAAAGGTTGAGAGCCATTAGAGAGTGTGAAAGTGAAATAGATTGGTGGAACCACACCCTAAGGCAAGGGCAGAGGGAAGTGGTTCAACAAGATATGGATCCCCTTCCCTCCTACCATCAGACAGAAGGAGAGAGCTTAATGGACAAGGATGGATGGAGGGAGGTTCCTCCTCGGAGAGGTAAGCGAAAACCCTCACAATCCCTTCCTCCCTCCCAGTTGCCCTTGAATAACAGGTACGAGGTCTTGGAAATTCAGGGCCAGGTGAATGGAGATGGTGAGGCAAATCTATCTAGTGAGTCACCCAGGGCTAGTCACTCACCCACATACCTCAGAACTTCCCCAACCAAGAAGAAAAGAAGAGTAATTGTGGTGGGTGACTCCCTTCTGAGGGGAACAGAAGGGCCCATTTGTCGACCGGATCCACCCCACAGGGAGGTCTGCTGCCTGCCTGGGGCTCGGATTAGAGATGTTAAAAAGAAGCTCTCTGAACTGGTGCAGCCGTCTGACTACTACCCACTGCTGGTTTTTCAGGTTGGCAGTGACGAAATTATCACGAGGAACATAAGGGCAATGAAGAGAGACTACAGGGCCCTGGGACGGCTGGTTAAAGGGTCTGGAGCGCAAGTGGTGTTTGCCTCCATACCTGTTGCAAGCGAGGGTGAAGGGATATATAAGAAGACTCTGCAGGTTAATGTATGGCTACGTGACTGGTGCCAAAGGCAGGGGTTTGGGTTTTTCAGTCACGGGCTGCTGTATGGGACACCTGGTTTGCTGGTGACAGGCGGGATACACCAGTCCCAGAGAAAAAAAAGGGTTTTGGGGCAGGAGTTAGCAGGGCTTATTGACAGGGCTTTAAACTAGTTATGAAGGGGGGAGGGGATTTAACTGGGCCTGTTGGGGACAAGCCCAAGAGGAACATGCTAGGGATTGAAGGATGGCGGGCTAAGGAGGACTATCAATCTCTTGTTTCACTTGTGGGAAAGGATAGCTTTTTAGACCCTGTCCCGCAGGGGAAAAAGGGTACTAGGACTGGCTCCCTGAAATGCCTGTACACCAATGCACGCAGCATGGGGAATAAACAGGAGGAGTTAGAAGTCTGTGTGCGGGCTAAAGGTTATGATCTAGTGGCAATTACAGAGACATGGCGGGACAGTTCATATGACTGGAATGTGGTCATGGATGGCTATGTCCTTTTTAGGAAAGATAGGTCGGCAAAGCGAGGTGGTGGAGTTGCTCTTTACGTGAGAGAGCAACTAGAATGTATTGAGTTCTGTCCGGGGTCGGATGAGGAGCAAGTGGAATGTCTGTGGGTACGAATCAAGGGGCTGACTGGCACGGGTGATACAGTTGTGGGGGTCTATTACAGACCTCCTGATCAGGATGAAGGAGTTGATGAGGCTTTCTACAGGCAACTGGAAGTAGCCTCGCAACTACATGCCTTAGTCGTCGTGGGGGACTTTAACTACCCCGATATTTGCTGGAAGACTCACACAGCCAGTCATTCACAGTCTAGGAGGTTCCTTGAGTGCATTGATGATAATTTCTTAATGCAAATGGTGGACGTACCAACTAGGGGAGCAGCGCTGCTAGATTTAGTACTCGCCAACAAGGAGGGTTTGGTCGAAGTGGTGACGGTCAATGGCAGCCTTGGCTGCAGTGACCATGAGATGGTGGAGTTTAGGATCCTGTGTGGGAGGAATAGAATACCTAGCAAAGCCACAGTTCTGGATTTCCGAAGGGCCAACTTTGGCCTCTTCAGTCAACTGCTAAGGGAAGTCTCATGGGAAAGTGTACTAGGCGGTAAAGGGGCTCAAGATAGTTGGTTAGCATTCAAGGACCGCTTCTTCCAAGCTCAGGATCGGAGCGTCCCAATGAGTAGGAAGTCAAGTAAGGGATCTAGGAGACCGGTGTGGTTAAACAAGGAGCTGCTGGGCAAACTCAAGTGGAAAAGGAGAATCTATGGATTATGGAAGGAGGGGCTGGCCGCTTGGGAGGAATATAGGACAGTTGTTAGAGGATGTAGGGAGGCAATTAGGACAGCTAAGGCCTCCTTGGAACTCAATCTTGCTAGTCGGGTTAAAGACAATAGAAAGGGCTTCTTCAAATACATAGCAAATAAAACTAAAACAAGAGGCAATATAGGCCCACTGCTGAACGAAGTGGGTACCCTGGAGACAGAGGATATAAAGAAGGCTGAGGTGCTGAATGCCTTCTTTGCCTCTGTCTTTACTCCTGCAGACTCTCCCCGAGGGCCCCGGATTTCTATAGCCCCAGAAGGAGTCAGGACAAAGGAGGAGTTTGCTTTGGTAGATGAGGATTGGGTTAGGGATCAGCTATGCAAACTGGACATCTGTAAATCGATGGGTCCGGATGGAATGCACCCACGGGTGCTGAGGGAGCTGGCGGAGGTCATTGCTAGGCCACTTTCCATCATCTTTGGTAAGTCGTGGGAAACGGGCGAGGTGCCTGAGGATTGGCGGATGGCAAAGGTCACACCAATCTATAAGAAGGGCAAGAAGGAGGACCCGGGTAATTATAGACCGGTCAGCCTTACCTCCATCCCTGGAAAGATGATGGAACAACTTATTCTTGACTCCATCACTAGGCATATCAAGGATGAGGGGGTCATTAAGAACAGCCAACATGGTTTTATGAGGGGGAAGTCATGTATGACCAACCTTATAGCCTTCTATGAGGAAGTGACTAGGTGGAGGGATGATGGTAGAGCGGTAGATGTAGTTTTTCTTGATTTCAGTAAGGCATTTGATACTGTCTCCCACAGCATCCTCACAGATAAGCTAAGGAAGTGTGGGCTTGACGATCAAGTAGTGAGGTGGATCGAGAACTGGTTGAAAGGAAGAAGGCAGAGAGTTGTGGTCAATGGCGCAGAATCTAGCTGGAGGTCTGTGACTAGTGGAGTTCCTCAGGGGTCGGTGCTGGGACCGGTGCTGTTTAATATTTTCATCAATGACCTGGATGAGGGAACTGAGTGCACCCTCAGCAAGTTTGCTGATGACACAAAACTGGGAGGAGTGGCTGACACACCAGAGGACTGTGCTGCCATTCAGCGAGACCTGGACAGGCTGGAGAGTTGGGCGGGGAGAAACTTGATGAAATTTAACAAGGGCAAGTGTAGAGTCTTGCATCTGGGGAAGAACAACCCCATGTACCAGTACAGGTTGGGGGTTGACCTGCTGGAAAGTAGTGAAGGGGAAAGGGACCTGGGGGTCCTGGTGGATAGGAGGATGACCATGAGCCAGCAATGTGCTCTTGTGGCCAAGAAGGCAAATGGCATCTTAGGGTGCATTAGAAAGGGAGTGGTTAGTAGGTCAAGAGAGGTTCTCCTCCCCCTCTACTCAGCCTTGGTGAGGCCGCATCTGGAATATTGCGTCCAGTTCTGGGCCCCTCTGTTCAAGAAGGACAGGGAATTGCTTGAAGGAGTCCAGCGCAGAGCCACAAAGATGATTAAGGGAGTGGAACATCTCCCTTATGAGGAGAGGCTGAGGGAGCTGGGTCTCTTTAGCTTGGAGAAGAGGAGACTGAGGGGTGACCTCATCAATGTTTACAAATATGTAAAGGGTAGGTGTCAGGATGATGGAGCTAGGCTTTTTTCAGTGATATCCAGTGATAGGACAAGGGGCAATGGGTGTAAACTGGAGCATAGGAAGTTCCACGTTAACATCAGGAAGAACTTCTTTACTGTAAGAGTGACAGAGCACTGGAACAGGTTGCCCAGGGGGGTTGTGGAGTCTCCTACACTGGAGATATTCAAGGCCCGCCTGGACAAGTTCCTGTGTGATGTACTGTAGGTTACCCTGCTCTTGCAGGGGGGTTGGACTAGATGATCTTTTGAGGTCCCTTCCAACCCTTGGGATTCTGTGATTCTGTGAAGGCCAATGGGGATTATTTTCTGCTCACAGCATTTATGACACAATGGTGGCTGTTGCCGTGCTCCTGCTGTTTATGCTTGGTGTGATCCCATGGCATACACCCCTTGAACACGATGAAATTTGCTTTGATTCAGTCATTCCTCTTTGGTCTCACAAACCAATGCATTGTGGAACATTACTTCATAAATTGATGAGGAGCTCTCAGAGAACTCTGCTTCTTCATCATATTCGTAATCAGACCTTTAGGTCTGAGACTATACATTTAAAAACATACTTGCTATTGCTTTGCCATTTATACTAAAAGTGATACAGGCTTGCAGAGAACGTATTTACGAATCCTAACTCTGTGCTGGACACTTCAACATCATGCTGTGATTGCTTCCATGTTTGTGACAAATAAATCTAGACTCTGACACTTGTTTACTTTTGCACTCTTCTTTTATAACTTGGTATACAGTTTTTAATTAGGTCTACCTCAGTTCTTTCATTGCTTGCTAATACTATCATTTAAACAGTACAGCATTAATATAACCTTGGAAATAACAACTGCCAATTTATTGCAGCCACCTAGTTTTGGCCTATTTATCCACAACTTCACAAATCATTCACTCGGTCTCTAATTAATTTATATATAATCATTCAAATGCATTCAAGTTAGCTGCATCTTACAGGTAGGTGATAGACTACCTGTAAAATGCTTCACCAACCACCTTTTTTCTCATTACAACAGGTTGGATAAATGACTGTCTGCATACACGTAGAGAGAGAGGAATGTGGGGAGACCTTAAAGCACCCTTCCAATACCTAAAAGAAGCTGGAGAGGGGCTATTTACAAGGCTGTGTAGTGAAAGGATAAGGGTTAATGGCTTTAAACTGAAAAAGAGTAGATTTAGATTAGATATTAGGAAAAAAAATCTTTACTGTGAGGGTGGTGAGGCGCTGACACAGGTTGCACAGAGAAGCTGTGGCTGCCCCATCTCTGGAAGTGTTCAAGACCAGGTTGGATAGGGCCTTAGGCAGCCTGATGCATTAGAAGGCTTGCCTGTCCATGGCAGGTGGTATGGAACTAGAAGAGCTTTAAGGTCCCTTCTAACACAAACCTATGGTTCTGTGAGTCTACAATAAATACCAGATCAAATGATGCCAGTAACTGAGACATGCATTACATGTCCCATGCATTTCTTCAGAAGGATCCCAGTGCAGAAGAAAGACAGTAATGTTAATAAATGAGGATGTCTGTGACACCTGAAGTTTGAGCTTTCTCTTCACCTCCTGTGATTTCAAAAGTTCCTAGTTTCCTCTATATAGTGGATGTTCAAGTGACCTTATTTCTACAGTTATTTAATTTACCTCTAATTGAATATGATATTGCATGTGTGAGAAGTGTGCAACTAATTATATTTCTTGGGAATGTGACTGACTTAATTTAGTTTCCCTGTCAGGAAAGAATTCTTCACTAGGAACACGGTACTACTAGAGATGTGGTTACAGTTAATTTTTCACATTGATAGCAAAAGAAAAACTTAAAAAACTTCTATTCCATAGAAATTAAACAACTTTTTCTATTGTCTTGCCAGATCAAAACACCCTAAAGAAATATCAAAGGAACCTTCTGTTCCTTTGGAACATCAACAGCTATTAGACACTCTTGTGTCTCATTCCTCTCCCATGTGAAAAAGATATTAGTTTTCTATTAGGTTTTCATTCTATTGGCATCAACTGAAATGTTACAGCTACTAAAAGAGCTTGTGCCCATTTTCTGACCCTCGATTCAAAAGGTGCAGAATGTTCCCATTACACTGATGAACTTTCTTACCTGCCAAAACAGGGGTCTACAACTTCCATACTGAGGATGGTCACTGGGATAACTCCTGAAGCATGTTTAGACAGTGTCAGGAAGGGTATAGATTACTGGGAAGAAAAATTCTGGGTACCATGTTAACAATTCAGTTCTCTTGGTCATCCTGGACTTTGTCTTTGTTTCATTTGTTCATACATCACATCCTCTGAAGGTTACATGATATTCAGCTGTAAGTAGACAAGCTGAAAAGATAAAATGTTATCATTCTTAGCAAATATGAAGTACTCAAATTTACTCAGAAGTAAATCTAAATATTTGATTCATATATATAATCTTCTCAAACATTTAAGAGAAAGCTCTAAGTAGTGTTGTCTGTCTGCAACATTTGCTACTGCCACTGAGAAACGGATCCATTCTAAAAAGCAACTCCAGATGCTTACTTCGTAGGTGGGGAAGGATCTTCAATCTTGCTCTTAATTACTGTGGCTCAAATTGATTTGACCTGAACTCTCTCTGCCTTTCAAGTAGAGAAGGATCCACAGGCAAGCTCTCTAGCTTTTTGAACTAACACACTGGCTGACAAATAAGTAATTATAAGTAGCTGATTTATTGCCCAGCCAGACACAGCTGGATGTAAAATATTAATTTTTAATGTAAGAAACAATTTCCATTTCTTTTACCCATAAAATCTAATGAATTAAACCAAGCACTTACAAATAATTGATATTTCACAATGGAAGAACTTTTTCTTACCACTTACAAATGTGTCCCTTTCAAAACCAAATGTTTTAAAGAGAAGATGTTTGTGCATTTCAAAGTTACAAATATATCTCAGGGCTCTGCTGACATCAAAATAAGCCATAAAAGCAAAAAGCAAGAGTATTTTATGATGCCACTAGGACCCCAAAATACAGCCTTGTCCAGGTTTTATTTTTATCTTATATAATACATGGCTCCTACTACAAATTACAAGCTGCCATCCTTCCAATTCCTTTTTGCAACTCTTTCTCACTTTCCAGTTCCCTTTTTCTTCTGAAATTTTACCAGGGTAACAAAGAATAATAAAGAAGGGATCCTAGATGCACATATGACTGTCAATAGACTGCTGAACTTTTTACCTCCAAGAACTTTCTTCTTCACAGGAAGAACAAAAATTCTTATAAACTGCTGATTACAAGAAAAAAATTCCAATCTCAAAGGCTACTTAGCTCTAAAATAAGTTACTCTGGGAGTCTTCATCACTGAAGACATTCAGAAACATCTGGAAGCACCTAAGGAAACATCTGTCTAAACCAGTTTAATTCTACTCAATTTTGATGAAGTGGACCAATGTTCCTCCCACGGCAATGTTTCATAAATATATTATAAAAATATTTAACCTGACTTCATTATCCATTGGCGGATGTTCAGATGACAAATCCCCTACTCAAATCATTCAGAATCCTCTTTTCCCAGACAGTAAAGAACAACTTACTGTTTTTGTAGCAGTAAACAAACCAGAATATGGACAGTTCTCTGAGTTATAGCATGGCACAGCCCACCTTCATAAAGATGAAACTCCCCAACCCTGACAAAAAAGGAAAAGACTACCCCCAAAGTAGATATCAGGAATGATTCTTGGCTTGTGTTAACCCCTTACTGTGCTTAGGCAATGTTTGCTGCAATGCTACCAGACATTGGCTGAATGCATGTCAAAGAATTTGAGAACAGTTTAACAGTGTAGTGATCATATACAAGCTCTCAGGTTTATGTTTGGTTCCTTAACTTTCCAGTAAAGACACAGACCTTGATTTGCTTCCTCTATCTAAAAACGGAGGCAAAACTCTAGCAGAAAGCGGTAGGACAACTTGCAACCTTTCTCCATAGTAAAATGACACACAAAGCTCAAGCATAAATGAGGTGGGGAAGATTTTACATAAAGGCTGTGGATCATACCTACATGCCTCTATACTACCAGAGCTGCAATATTAAACAGCAAAATACTTTCTCTATGGAAAAAAAAACCAATGTGTAAGACTCTAATACAGACCTTCAAAACTGCAGGTTATTTTCCTTGGGATCATTAGCAGAAATCAACTAACTTCTAAGAAGCCTGAAAATATCAGGTCTCCTCATATTATAAATCCCTTTCACCTTTGGCCATGGTTTCACTTGTAGTTTTACAAAAGAAGTCCAGGCACAGGAGCAAAACTCTCTGCCTTTGTTGGACTGAATGAATTATAAGTGGTAGAAAAAAAAACCTTTAACAGTATTCTGTTATTCTGTGATTTTAATTTCCTGATGATGGTTTGTTTTACAGCAGTTAAATGCATATCACATTATATTTGTATACAGATGTAGCGATGCCATGGCCCAAAGAGTTCATACTCCCTAAATCCACAGGGCAGGCAAAAGCTTATTATTTGCATTCCTATTTATACATTAGGAAAAGAGGTTAGTCACCAAGATCAAAGAGGAAGCCTGATGAACTAGGAACAAAGTGCAAATCTTTTGAGCATCAGCTCAGTGCCTTCACAAAAGACCTTTTCCTCATAGAGAGGAACTGACAAAATCTTTATGAATATTACCAGCACATATGAAATGTCTTTAGTCCTGACTTCATTACTCGTCTCTAAGTCCCTGCAATGTATTGAACTGACAGTGGCTAGGTAGCCTGCGAAGCAAAGACTGTATTAGCAGCTATAGAAACATGTTCCATTTACTTGTCCACACCCCACTGTGTTCTTTGAGGCTTGTCATAAGTACAGAATCTTATCTGGTTTAGACCATCCCAGTTCCATTAATTTACTTGGTAGTATACCCCAGTGAGGACCTATCTGCCACATCTTAGGTCACAGCACTGATCTTTGATTGGTTTCCACTGGCACCACTGATGAATAAATAAGGAATAATATTACTAATGCACCGCCATTATCTGCTGATTCCATAGGGATTTCCTAATTCCTTTTATTAAATCTTCGATGCTGAGCAGTGCCATGTGAATAACAAGTAAGGAATTCTGTCTAGAGGGATTCAGGAGTAGAAATGATGCACAGTGGCACTCTTGCTGTTGTTAGCAAAGTGATCATGATTCAGAAGCATTGTGAGAATTCTTTTGCCATGTCAACCATCAAAGAGAGACACAAGAGATTAAAGTTACAGAGTGTTAAACCCTGCCTGTCGCCTTCAGCATGTTTTTGTTTAGTTCCATTCAACTCAACATTTTTAATCGTTCACTTTTGTTGTTATGAGTGAAAAATAAAAAGGACTATTATAGAACAAATTGTGTGCAGGCAAAACAGTTGCTGGCAGTTTGCACCACCCAGAACACAATGTTATCTGCCAATTTGACTTGCTTTTATTTCATGTTCAATTACAAAAAAAAAAAAAAAAAGGTACAGAAGAGAGTCCCAGTGTTCCCTTTTCTATTTATTTTTTTTCCTTACTGTGTTTAAAAAATACAACAAGCCAAGCGAACAGCATAGGTAAAAGCAACCTTTTAAACCCTAAGGAGCAGAAAGCTATTTTTAACTTCCTCCAGGAAAATTGTATAAATACTATCCACTGCAGCAAAACATGAATTTAATAAACCCCAATAACATCACTGGAAACAAATCTATTTCATTTGAAGTCTAGGCTGTGCCCTTGAATTTAACAAAGAGAGATGATCTGGAGAAATAAATAGGAAAGATAAATAATTGTAGAAACCATGAACTAAACTCTCAGCTAGACTAATTTGGAATTTGACAGCACCAGACAGTCTTAAACTGCTAGGAACTAAGGCCAGATTTTGGACCTACAGAAGAATTTTTTACTCTAGTGTTTTTTGGTTTTTTTTTTTTTGTTTGTTTGTTTGGGGGTTTTTTGTTTTTGTTTTTTTTTTTTTATTATGAGTAACAATAGCTTGATGAGAAACTAACAGGGATATTAAAGTCAATAAGCATAGACCAGCAGAAGCATCTACTGGCCCATGAGTCACAGAATCATAGAACAGTTAGGGTTGGAAGGGACCTTAAAGATCTACTGGTCCCAGCCCCCAACCACGGTCAGAAGAAAGAAGGCACTAGAACTTTTGCTCTTGCAATTTTTTGGACAATATCTCAAAACTAAACAGGGTACAATTTCTGTTCCATTCACAGCTACAAGCTCTATGGGAAAGACACACATCTAAACGATACTAACATACATGTTAATCGATGGCATTCCTCAGTGCTCCCAGTCCAGTTGTTGAGAGGATTTGTGAAGAAATTAATTTCCTTATACCATTTCCCTTCTCATGTGTTTCTGAGAACGATGATGAAAGATCTCATCAAGAAATATTGCTTTAGTAGCTTGGTTCTCAGAAATTGTTGAAATCTGAAACCTTTTTCTCACCATAAATAACTTCAAAAGATTTAAAAGAATACGACAGGCATGCAGTAAATACGAATATATATATATATATATATATATATATATATATATATATAAAACAGCTTGTACAGAATATAGACCTGCATACATGCATATACATAGCCTGCAGGGCCAATGATTAGATTAAGAAGATGAAAGTGGTGCCTGAATGAGATATGTTAGCACTCAAAGCTTCACCACTACTCAGTCATCTGGTCTTTCCATCTCATTGCCTCCCCTGAGGCGTTCTTCAGCCAATAGCATTTCCCTCACTCCATCAGCCTGGGCAGCAGCAGAAGCAGCAGCAATAACTGAAGGTTAGGTTTGTATATTCATTTTAAATCCTTTCTCAAACAATGTTTCTCATCCTTCCCCTATTACAACTCTGAATGCACAGTTCTGTAACATTTTACATCTACTGTTCTCTGCATCTCCTATGTTTGCAGCAGTAAGGGTATATTCTGCATCTTTCATTTAATTTTGTGTGCTTTTTCCTGTAAAATAATTTCTTCAGCTTTAGCCTGAAAGTTAGCTATTTTATCCCACTATTCTGCATACGTTCCAGCTTTTTTATCTCTTTGCTCTATTTTTTTTTTTTTGTTTTCTGGATGACAGCTAAACAATCATTTGGACATGCTGAACCAAGCACATCACAAACCATGGATGATTTTTTGTTGATTGACACTACAGTTCATTAACTATCATTCTTAGTCTAATCCAAACTAATTAGGTCTACTGCTGTGTTTCTTCTCACTTATCTGTGTAGGGACCCTCCCTTGTACCACATCCTTGTGGTACTTGCTCCATTCAGAGAGATGCACAAAATCTTCATTTTGAAGAGCTGCACAAAAAATACTTTGATTTGCTAACACTCACAACATCTTTGTTCCCTTGAGAGCTCCATAGCTTATTTTCTGCTCCAATAGTTCCATCCTTCCAGTTTGTTGTCTATCACTGGTGCTAATTTGTTTCATCTGAAAGCTCAATGTTATCTTTCTTTCTCTGTACGATTTCTGCAAGGTAATGTGGACATTCTTATGGCAGATTGCTGTGTTAAGTGTTGGGCTTGATAACTCAGGTACCCAGGTACATGTAATACAATACTTACTTACCCACATTTCTGCTGCCATTCTTCCTCTAGGACGACAAGTAAATCTTCTAATAACTTTGTAACATTATGTTACATTAAACTCACCAAAACTTTTAGGCATCTCAAAGTCAGTTTTCTAGTGTAAGCTGGTCATGAGGTCTCTGCATATATTCAACACCTTTAGATATTTATTTATATTCTGTACCATCTTATACATCTAGCATCATAGAATGGTTTGGGTTGGAAGGGACCATTAAAGATCATCCAGTCCAACCCTACTGCAATAAGCAGGGACATTTTCAACTTGATCAGAATCCTCAGAGCCCCATCTAACCTGACCTTGAGTGTTTCCCACAATGGGGAGTCTACAACCTCTCTGGGAAACCTGTTTCAGTGATTCACCACCCTCATCATAAAAAATTTCTTTCTTATATCTAGTCTGAATGTACCTTCTTTTAGTTTAAAACCCTTGTTCTATTGTTAGAGACCCTACTAAAAAGTCTGTCCCCATCTTTCTCATAAGCCCCTTCTACATAGTGAAATGCTGCAGTAAGGTTTCCACCGTCTAAATTAGATCAGATATGTTAAATCACCAGCAGTCTAGTTTTCAGCACTGACTTCAGCAGACACCTAGGACTGCCTTCATCCGTTCCCAAACTTTGAACAACTAAATTAAGGTGAGACGGACATGATCTCTGAGACAGTATGGATTCATCCTTGGAGAGAACGAAGGATCCCTTTGTAGCCCTCTGAGATCATACAGAGAGATGGGATGCCTACACCTGGTAAGCAATGCATATAACTGGGACAGGTAAATGGCACAGAACCAGAGAATTTTGCTGGTCTCACAAAAAAATTCTGAACTGCCTGGGATTTCTTGTTTTGGTTGTGGTTTGGTTTGGTTTTGGGGGGATGGTTTTTTTGTTGTTGGTTTTGTTTTTTTCTTCTTTTCGTTTTCCAGGAGATTTTATAATTATTGAATCATAGAATGGTTCCTCTGTTTAAGTTTGAACCCATTATCCCTCGTCCTGTCACTACAGTCCCTGAGGAAGAGACCCTCACCAGCATCCCTATAGGCCCCCTTCAGGTACTGGAAGGCTGTTATGAGGTCTCCACGCAGCCTTGTCTTCTCCAGGCTCAACAGCCCCAACTTTCTCTGCCTGTCTTCATACGGGAGGTGCTCCAGTCCCCTGATCATCCTTGTGGCCCTCCTCTGGACTTGTTCCAACAGTTCCATGTCCTTTTTATGTTGAGGACACCAGAACTGCACACAATACTCCAGGTGAGGTCTCACAAGAGCAGAGTAGAGGGGCAGGATCACATCCTTCGACCTGCTGGTCATGCTCCTTTTAATGCAGCCCAGGATACGGTTGGCTTTCTGGGCTGTGAGCACACACTGAAGCCAGTTCTTGCTCATTTTCTCCTTGATCAGCCCTCCCAGGTCTTGCTCTGCAGGGCTGCTCTGAATCTCTACTCTGCCCAAACTGTAGGTGCGTCTGGGATTGCTCTGACCCAGGTGTAGGACCTTGCACTTGGCCTTGTTGAACTTCATAAGGTTGGCATCAGCCCACCTCACAAGCATGGCAAGGTCCCTCTGGATGGCATTCCTTCCCTCCAGCGTTATCAACCGAACCACACAGCTTGGTGTCACTGGCAAACTTGCTGAGGGTGCGCACAAGTTCGTGGGACCTGACGGAATCTATCCGCAGGTCCTGAAGGAGATGGCAAATGAAGTTGCTAAGCCACTGGCCATCTTATTTGAAAAATCATGGCAGTCAGGTGAAGTTCCCAACGACTGGAAAAAGGGAAATATAACCCCCATTTTCAAGAAGGGGAAAATGGAAGACCCAGGGAATTACAGACCAGTCAGTCTCACCTCTGTGCCTGGTAAAATCTTGGAGCACATTCTCCTGGATGGCATGCTAAGGCACATGAAAAACAACAAGGTGCTTGGTGACAGCCAGCATGGCTTCACTAAGGGCAAATCCTGCCTGACCAATTTGGTAGCCTTCTATGATGGGGCTACAGAATTGATGGATAAGGGTAAAGCAGTTGACATCATCTACCTGGACTTGTGCAAAGTGTTTGACACTGTCCCACACGACATCCTTCTCTCTAAATTGGAGAGATATCAATTTGATGGATGGACCACTCGGTGGATAAAGAACTGGCTGGATGGCCGCACACAAAGAGTTGTGGTCAATGGCTCGATGTCTGGCTGGAGACCGATAACGAGTGGTGTCCCTCAGGGATCGGTGTTGGGACCGGTCTTGTTCAACATCTTTGTCGCTGACATAGACAGTGGGATTGAGTGCGCCCTCAGCAAGTTTGCCGATGACACCAACCTGTGTGGTCCGGTTGATATGCTGGAGGGAAGGGATGCCATCCAGAGGGACCTTGACACGCTTGTGAGGTGGGCTGATGCCAACCTTATGAAGTTCGTGGAGACCTCATAGCAGCCTTCCAGTACCTGAAGGGGGCCTATAGGGATGCTGGGGAGGGACTCTTCCTCAGGGACTGTAGTGACAGGACGAGGGATAATGGGTTCAAACATAAACAGAGGAAGTTTAGATTAGATATAAGGAAGAAGTTCTTTATTGTGAGGGTGGTGAGGCACTGGAATGGGTTGCCCATGGAACTGGTGAATACTCCATCCCTGGCGGTGTTCAAGGCCAGGTTGGATGGAGTCCTGGGTGACATGGTTTAGTGTGAGGTGTCCCTGCCCCTGGCAGGGGGGTTGGAACTAGATGATCTTGAGGTCCTTTTCAACCCTAACTATTCTGTTCTGTTCTATTCTATTCTATTCTATTCTATTCTATTCTACTGTCCATGTCGCCGGCAAAGATGTTGAACAGGATCAGTCTCAACACCAACCCCTGAGGGATACCATTTGGTTCCCATCTCCAGTTGGACATTGAGATGTTGACCACAACTCTTTATGTGAGACCATCCAGCCGATAAATTGGCTTTTTTTTGTTGCTATTACAGTTACCTTGAAGACATAGCTTATGGTTCCTTCTCATCAATCTGTTTTTTAATTTTCAGCCTTCTGAGGACAGAGCCATAGAAAATGCAACAAGCCATCTAGCAGATGTATGAGAAGCAGTGCTGGATCATCCCAGACCATTACAGTCTGTGTCTCAGCAGAGCTAATAGTCCTTCTGTGACTGAAGCACCATGTCACAGCAGCTTTACTGCTGGTATCCTCACTAGCTCATAGCTTTAGTGTCCCTACATGGAAATACATTGTGTCGTGTAGACCTGCTGTCAATGCCAGTAAGTAATATGATTCAGCCAGTCCAGCAGGTCAGCAGAAACACTTATAGCTGGTTCTAAAATATCAAAACTGTAAGCCCAAATGTAAAGTCAGAATTTCAGGTTTTAGAGCTAATTTCATCTCTATCCAGTGTCTCCCACATATAACAGCAGGATAAATCAGCAGAACGGAATTGCATTTTCATCTTTTGTTTTCAACCTACCGTAGTGTATGCAGAACATAACAGGGTTCCATGCAGGATACGTATATCATAAAAATTATCACTGAAGACACACAAGGGACAAACAGTTTCAGCAAAGCAAAGTACTGTACCACGCTGAAGCAGCAATACAGATTTCAAGGTAAAATCATCTGATATGTACACAGCCCTTTTTGGAAAACTTTCTTTTGAAATTTCCTGAAGCAGCTTAATACATTTTGATGCCTGTTCTCTTCGCAACCTGGTGCCTTTGCTGCTGCTGTAATAGATTATTTTTATCATCATCATCAACCACAGCAATTACAACAAAGGCAAAAGGAAAGGTATTTGTCTGGATTACCTTTCAAATTTATGAACAATTTCTCAGCAAACCATTTCAGATATCCTCCAAAAACTACAACCTTTTACAAGTTCAGACTTCCAATTAAGATCATGCTAGGAATGCAATCAAGGATCTCAGCACTCAGAAGTTAATTATCTCCTCAGGCTAAGTCATAAACATACTTGTTTTGTTTTTGTCCACTTCATCTAATGATATAATGTATTTGGAAGATACAGATTTTGCCTGTTGTTATCAGGAAGGCCTATGGTGAGGCTGTGGGAGCTTTTGTCACTGCTGCAATACAGCAAAAGCTAAACTGTTCCTGAGAATTAACAACACTGGCTACTTTCTGTCCAAAATTACCCAATCTGCCACACCACATAAAGCTCCAAGATGGTTACAGATCTTCTCTGCATGCTCAGCCAACTTATCCACCCCCAAAATTGGATGGATTTGGGCCATGCATATACACTTGCTCAATATATGTGATCTGAGAGGTGATTTAGACTGACCTCATGGCAAGCTGAACAAGGCTGAATATAAATTAAGTAAATAATCCTTTCTATCCCCAATCAAACGGCTGTCTGATTCACAAGGGCCAAAAACTTCTCCGACTGTCAAAAAAGCAATGGCAGCATTTGAAACTTCCAAGTTAATCCAGCTCAAAGTTGGACTGACAGCCCTGGAGACTTCTAATTGCCAGATGGCTCTGCTAATGCCCACCTGGGAAAGTGTGTGATTTGGGTGGCTCACATATATAATCTGATCTGCTGCCAAAAGGCAGTGGTTGAAAGCAATGTATCCACTGTCAACATTTCTAGGTTTTAGATGTGTTTGTGAACTGATAACAGCAATCACTTTCCAACTCCACTGTAATTCTTGAAAATTAATCACAGATATGTTATTACAAATGAGATACATTTTCAGGAGGGATATTTAGTCTTGTTAAGCTTCCAATTCCAAAAGTGCACATAAGCTCTAGTTTGTCTTTTGGTCAATCTACATTTCCAGCTCAGTGTTGCTGGTAACATCAGACCCACGCTCCACGGGTATGACAGAATTTAAAAAAACCTTAAGCAGCATGAAGGGTGCAGCCTTCCAGCCTTCCAGTGGGGGAGAGATATATTTGAGGCGCACTATCCAATCCACAGACACAGGAGCAAATACAGCCCCTATAGACTGGCCCAAAGCTGCACATGTTCTACACTAACAGTAGGGATGACATAAGTGCATCTTTGTAAGACCACATCCATCCAGCAGAAAATGAGCTCTATTCTTCCAGAGCATAGCATGAATTATTTGAACCTCAGCTACAGCCAGTTTTGCAGACAGGCTATAAACAGCAATATGGACCAGTCACAGGAGATGGCACACTCATGAGTCTTCTCTTAACTTTATCTTTGCAGACATATCAAAGAATCATAATATCATATAATGGTTTGGGTTGAAAAAGACCTTTTAAATATCACCTAGTCCACTCCACCTGCCATTGGCAAGGGCATCTTTCACTAGATCAGGTTACTCAAAGCCTCATACAATCTGACCTTGGACACTTCCAGTGATGAGGCATCCACAAGGAATATCCTATTGGTCTTGAGAAGTAAGGTCATAGCGGGTAACTCATTTTAACAGTGGGACAAATAATATGATAAAAACTCTGCTTGGGAGGAATATTAGCAGCCAACACAGTACAGACTTGTCATGGTATCTAAAAAATCTTCAGGTAAAACATAGCAGGCTCATGACAGCCAGCTAGTGGATATCCCCCCAGTGACCACCATCCAAAAAGGAAAGAACTGATGACAGGTAAATAATCATAATTATTTTTTGTTTTCTGCTCGCAACTCTGAAAGCATTGCTCTGGCACACTGCTTGCTCACCGCTGCAGCCTGTGCCACAGATGATCAGTGCTTTATTATACACACCATAACATGAATCTTACTTGTTATTCACTGTTTTGCATGACAAAGTTTCTATGGGGAGAAAACCATTCCTTATAAAGAAATAATAAGAATTCACATTTCACTGTTTTGTATGCTTTTTGTGGTTTAGCACTTTACATCCATCAGACACTGTATCCTGAAAATCTTCCAGAAAATATACCACTTGTCTTTGTAACTTCAGCTGACATAAACAACCTTTCAGTACCAGCAAATGAAATACACTCTCTGGGAACATGACATAAGAATAGACTTAATAACAGCTTCAAAATCAAGGAAGTCATCAGGGGAGAGCTGTTAGGGTCTTCACTCTGTCCTAAATGCCAGTACATGTGGTCCCATTCAACGTGCAGAGCAGGATTAATAATACTGCTGGTATAAACAGGCATGGCCAACTGAGAAGTTGCACTCACAAATGCTAGCAGTGAATTTTGACCAACTTGCCTATATGCCTCATGCTGCTGCTTCTCAGTCTTACTGATGATTTGCAACAGTCAATAATGTCCAGAGACTCATAACATTTCACCACTGTTTCATTTTCTGGGCATTTAAGAGGCATGGTCCAGATCCAGCAAATGGACGCATTTGCTGTCCTAGGCCTGAAAGTTAATCTTCCATGTCTTGCAGCAGAGCTGGCTGTGCTGGGGCAAGTCTCTCTTCAATGCATGGTGGAGAACTGAGCTCCTACACTGAGAGCCAAAACAAACAGCAGCTCAAAGCTAGGAACACAAGGAAGTGTCAAGCAAAAGGATTCTGAAATTCTTCCTCTAACTTGAACATACTCATGGAGGCTGCCACAAGGCACCTCTGGGAAATATAGTTTGAGCTTACTGTTCTCTCAAAGGGAGCTGGGGACAAAATTCATAAGAAACCCCTTTTGCTTGGTCATTGACACTTATGGGTAAGAAACACCTGTGCAAGAAATGGGAGACCTGGATAATGGAGGTGTTCTGAATCCTCCATTTCCAAAGCCCAGGAGAGTGGCACCATTGTGGCAAATACTGAGGGAAAGCCACTCTGCCTGTCAAGTAGCAGAAGAGCCATTTTACAAGAAACCAAAACCAGATCATAGAATCACAGAATCACAGAATCGTTAGGGTTGGAAAGGACCTGAAGATCATCTAGTCCCAACCCCCCCGCCATGGGCAGAGACACCTCACACTAAACCATCCCACACAAGGCTTCATCCAAACTGGCCTTGAACACTGCTGGGGATGGAGCTGTACATCTGTAACAACTTCCCGGGTTGGTGGCCTCCCTCTTTCCTTCATGAGCTGGAGGGGAAGCTTGAGGCTCCTTCATAGTATGGGACTGTAGCAAGCAGCCCCGCTTCCTCTCAGCTCCCCTGACACCTTGCAGCCTATTGACAGCGTCCCGCAGCTCAGCCCCTGCGGCAGGAGGACCTCCCCCAGGGAGCACCGAGCGCAGCCCTGCCCATCGTGCTCCTTTCCCTCACCAGCCCAGTGCAGGCACCCTCTGCACCCCGAGCTCTGCACTGCAGCCTCCCCTCTCACCGGCTCTGTCTGGGTGCCTACGCTGCCACCGCCGGGGCAGCCGGAGCAGAGCTCCCAGGCCGGGCCCTGCCCACACGACGGGTGCTCACCATCCCGCTCGAACCCCTGCACCAACTGCCCCGGCCCGCTCTGCTCGCCGCGCTCCCTGGGGCAGGTTTTTACCCCCTCAGGGCTGGTGCCGCTGCTCCTGGCTCCGCCCCCTGTGAGTCCCTGCCCGCGCCCGCGGAGCTGCCGGCTCCTGGGCAGGTCCTGCCGAGGACTTGAGGCTCCCTCGGTGGCTCTGGCCGCTCTGAGCTGAGGCTCCTGGACGCTGATCTCTTCCGGACTCCGGTGTTGAAGGCGTCCTCTCTCGAGCTAATCACCTCGTCAATTGACCCTATAAGGGAAGGCTGACAAAAAGGCTGCTTCTATAGTCTCAAGGGTACTTAAACTATTTCCTCAATAAATGCTAGAAAATAATCTAGAACAAAACACTGAAGTCTCAAGATTCTTGCTTTCCTGAAGACTGCATGGATAATTAGTCTATTATAACAAGGAACATAGTAACACTACCTCCATATTCTCAACTGAATCCTGGGTGTTCCAATAAGCATGTGTAAGGCAAGAGCAAAAAGGCTCTGGATCTTAAAATGTGAGTCACAGTTCTCAATTCAAAGGGCTAAATTCCTTCTGCCAGTGAAAGAATTGTTTATGAAGCCTCAATGAGAAGAAATAACTCCAATGTGTCAGTGTGGATTTTATTTTGGGCTAGAATATATTTATGTATTTACTTTGGCAGTCTCAGGGAAGAATTTCTGAAGCACACTGGTACTTTGTAAAGATGCAAGAGTGGCTTTCATGTTTATAGTGTTAAGCTGCCAACAAGCAGAAGCAATGTAAGCAATCACACTGGTCTCTGAAATCTTTTATCCTTTTCCTGTACTCTCAAGGATGTCCCAAGGATGCTCCAAAAGCCTTCCACTTGGCAGCATTGGAAAATTTACCACCATTCAACCGCTTGATTTAGAGAAAACTGATTGAAAACCTAACTTGGCTGTTGTCTTCTTTCAAAAAAAAAAAAAAAAACCCAGAAAAACAAAAAACCAACAAGCAGCCTATTACATATTGCACAGTACTTTAAAAAAAGCACTTGATTCTGTACATCTAAACTCAAACAGCAACAGCAAAATAATGTAATGTATAGTTAGAAAGTACTCACAAATATAGAAACACACACATATTTGCCTGGCACACTAAATGAGATATCACAAGTTATTCAGTGCTCTTAACACATTGTTTGCAGATAGTTTTTGTCAATGAACTGAAGGAAAATATCATTGCAGAAAGCTTTGTTGACGATATAAAGAGCTGAGTATTGCCTAACAGTATGCATCAGCAGTAATAAGTCAATAATGTTACAGGTCTGTTGTGGTCAAACAACCTGTACTGTATTACAGCAAAACATAATCCATATGGGACTAAAAAGTGAGGGCTGCACATGTGAACTGTAGGACCATACCTTGAATGAACAGTGATTTCCAAAATGGTCATGACTGGTATACAGAGTTAACAAACCAGACACAAAACTGATCCAAAGAAGTATCAAGACCTGATAGCTGCTTTCTTCTGTCTGAAATTCTTCCCCATAATCTGAAAAAATATGCTTTTGATGAGAATCTGAAAAAAAAATCCAATCTACACTTCTTAGTGAAAGAGAACGTAGAGAAGCAATTGGATCTTCATGTAAGATCCAAATGACCTTAGAAGATACCAGAAATGTGTGTATCCTTCTAGTGCTCCATTGTTAAAGATAGAAGAAAATCCCAAGTCTGGATGCTGAAGCAAGCAACAATCAATGTGAAGTTGCTCATTTTTAATAATAGTAGAATTAAAAACTGGGGCAATTTACCAATGAACATATTTAGGAGTCCTTAGAAGAAGACAAGATAGCTTTATAGAAATTATGAATTTGATATTAAGGTATTGGTTCTAATGAAAAGTAAAGTGTGTATTTCTTCTGCCTGTCTAATGCAGGTGATAAGAAAGGTCTCTTTTCCCTTAACATTGTTAATGGATTAGTTGAAGGCTAGATCTTAACTAGCTTGGGTCTTTTAATGAAATTCCTCTGATCTTAGAACAGCATTAACACAAAGGAAAACACACACAGAGGTTTGGATTTCCTTACATTAGCCTTTAGCGGTCAACGTTATGCATGTCTATTTTTCCAGTCATTCGATGCTTATCATTGGATTTTTCAAAGCCATGTGAGTTTAGGCACCCAGATCCCACTGACTTTCAACTTGCACTGCCTGAATTGGCTTCAGGCCTCATCAACACAAAATGAACCCCTGACTGGACCATGGCTGTTCTTTTCAAGAGTTAATGGCAACAAATTTGTTACATAATTAGAACTGCAACTTGCTTCATTATAAACAAACAATGAAAACTTTAATCCTAGTTCATCCAAAGAATCAAAGTGTGGAAGCTCTAAATCTTCTCTGAAATGGCAGATTAGAACAAAACCTTGACAGTGCTAAATGGAGACAGGGAACTATTTTGGAAGGCTTGTAAGATGAATTGATCATGCATGACTCCGTTTCTGCCTTAGGGGCAATGCTGATGAACACTGAATAGGCTGCTGTATAGAAAAAAGAAACAGATATTTCTCTGCTTTAATTTATTCTAGACTTCTTATAATTATGAGAAATTATTATTGTGTGATATTTGTTCATCTCATTAGGCAGTTTAAGAAGAAACAAATTCATCCTTTCTGAAGAGAATGATGTTTTCCTGAAGGTGAAAAAAAAAATCTCAGCCTCCCTTATAAGAATTACACCAAGTACTTGCAATCCTTTTTTCTCAAAGCTGCTAATAGCCTGTTAAAACCAAACCTGAAACATATGTAGGATGCTGTTGTGGGAATGGTGGCTCTTTCAGTCCCCTCTCTTCACACAAAAGCACATTTCTTTCTTAAGTAATGACTGCTTAGCAAAACACGGGTTTTTTTTGCCCCTATATGGCCTGCCTAATAAACAGGATGGAGAAAAAAGAACTTCTGAGCTGGCCCTCAGAATTTAGTTCCTATGGTCTTAGATGTTCATCTGTTGTAAAACAGCTATGATAGTCTATAAAAATAAGTCAATCTCAGCTAGCACTGCGGTCCACCATACACAGTAGACTATTATTAGTTTTTGAATTTAATGATTTGGAGGAAGCGTAGGTGTCCTCTAGATGTGTGGTGTCTAAGGTGATAAATAACCAGTCATTCAAGGACTCTTGAGATGGGGGATAGATCCAGGTAAGTAAGAAACAGGAAATGTTCTTCAGGTTAGATGTGTGTATCCTTCAGCCGTTCCAGGGTGGGGACCTTTGTTTGGATAGCCCATCTCCTCTTCATCCTTCTGGAGGAGGTGGATGAAGCAGTAAGATCCTCTCCATCCATCCTCAAAGAGAAAAAAAGACTGTAAATTTCTCTGCCTGTTCCTCGTGGGCTCTGTCTTGGTCTACTGGTTTGCAGTGTTTTGCTATAAAGCGGGATCAGACACTCTTCAAAACCTCTAAGTGTCTCATACAACCAGTGAAAGCATGGTGTTGTGTTTTGTTATGATTTGGTTTGAGGCTTTTTTTTTTTTTTTTTTTTTTTTTTTTTACTCTGAATGAACAGGAAAGCAAGGATTATGTTTCAGAGTAGTTGTAAAGAATATTTTCATAATCCAGAGGCAGAGAAACAAAAAAAATGGAGAGAGAAAAGAGTGCAGTACAAGCAGCATTTGATGGTTGTGTGTTACCCAAGCCATAGGAAACTCTTTCTGAGTTTTTTTGCAATTATAGTTGAAGCAGGCTGTTCTCCAGAGTGTAACTCCTTTATATACTACTGTCCCCATTTTTCTGACTTCTCGTCTCAAGCCAGAATTGAACCCCATGGCTTGAGATAAACAGTGCTTAGATAGATATGAAAAAATGTGCCTCTTAGATGTTATGAAACAGTCTCTTTTTTTTTGCAGAGGAAGAGCCAGAGTAAGATCAGATTACTGTACTGTTATGATCCCCCTATCTTTTGTTCTCTTGTGATGTAAGCTTAAAGCCAGGCCGATGATTGTCTCAAAAGTATGGGCCCTTTGCCTTAAAAGAAGTCTTTTTTTTTGTTTTTCTGCGTACATGTGGCTGTTGGTGCGTGTGCTCAAGAAGCTGTTTTTTCTTTGTTGGCTGTTCCAAAGCAAATTATATGTTTCAAACTACTTCTAATACTGGATGGAAAACAATGTGAATACTTAGCTTTATACTTAAAGAGTCACCTTCAAAGAGAGATTGGAAAATTTTCTTGAAAAATGAGAAAAAGTCATTATACTCTGTTATAACTGGTAATGGGGAAGTGCTATGATCACTACTTCTAGTTCTGACCTATGGTGAAGTTCACATCAGAAATAATCCCTGCTATTCCCAGCAAAAACTTGACTCCCTTTTTCCAGTTCAACAACCCTGGGATTAACACTTAACTAGTATGTTGCATCTTTCCTTTTCCCTTGATAAATTTTCTCTCCAAGGACATTCCTACTTCATTATCAAATCTACAAATCCTTCCTGTTTGCTTGCTTTTGAGTGTATTTATTTCAAAATATCTGTGAAACATATGGAATTAAAGCAGGTGATGAATAAAGAATCAAACAGGAGACAGTTCTAAATACTATTGCTTGCAAGCTTGTATTACCCTTCTGTAATGAGACATTTCACAGTTTTTGGTAAAAATCAAAGCAAGTGGATATAGGTTTCTTTTGGAGATAACAGAAGTATTTCTCATCCTAAAATGCTTCTCTAAGAGAATTGAGATGGATCAGCTTCCAGTAACGCTGACTGGTCTCCATTAACTATAAAATGTGTCCATCCTAGACCTAAACAACTAACTTCTTATCATCTAATACTGGGGAACCCAAATCCTGTCCTAACTATACCCCATTAATACTCTTTTGACTACATATCAATACTCTCTATACAGACAGTCTCATGTCTACTGGTACTGTATTTTAACACGTCTACAGGCCCTTAGACCACCCGTGCTTAACCAGGCTGCAGATGCAGATTCTTGTTCAAGCCCTTTTCCAAAGATTTCTGGTGGCAGGGGGTGAGCAGGCACCTCCCTGAACAACAATCCATGTTAAAATGAAAATGCGAAAGCACAGAGCTTTTGCAGATAAGACAGAAGGGTCTCTGGAGGGTGTTTGCTGAAACCCATCACAGTAAACAAATGTGGGTAATTTGAAAGTTACTTTTGAAGCAAATTAATCAACCTGAAAAGGCACATTAACATAGCTTAAAATTTTTAACTGTAGGGAACGAGCCTGGAGAGAGAAAGGCAGCAGTTTGAATTTGCTTTGGTGCTGCTGGAAGTTGCCACATGGCATCAATAGCCTACCTAGTCTAGAATGACCATCCCTCGGGATGCTACAGAGACATGGCACCCAGTCAGCAAGGGACAGCTATGGCAGTGAGCAGGGACCCTGAAGTGAGTGTGTGCATGTGTTTTCCCTTTTCTTTTTGAATATGCTTAAAAGTTTCTTTCTGATTACTTTTACTCTTGGCTATCTTTTTTACCTTTATTTTCTCGTTTTTTGGGTGTTCTTTTTGCTTTTTATTGGTTTTGTTTTGTTTGGGGTGTTTTTGTGAATTGTATTATTGTCTTCATCTGGAGACACTATGAAAAACTGTCACCAAGACATCTGGTTTTGCCTTCAAGTTAGATCATATTTCATCAGTTTTTGATGATAGAGGATATTTTCAGACACAGTCCAAAAATACCAAAATACCAAATACCAAAATACCAAATACCAAAATACCAAATACCAAAACAGGGAGAAGGTTTACAGGTTTACAAGAAAAGACAACTTCCAAATCTAGCTCAGAGGTTTAATATCAGAAGGGCACAATGGGAACTAGGGACTGGAAGATGCAGAACAGGAAATTCAAAGTGAAAATAAAGATGCTCATTTTTAATGATTCAGGTGGATAACTGTCAAATCATATTCTGTTGTAGACCACTTGTCTCTGGAAACCTTAAAAAAAGACCAACCAACAGTATGAAGACAGGCTGAGGAAGTTGGGGCTGTTCAGCCTGGAGAAGAGAAGGCTGCGTGGAGACCTCATAGCAGCCTTCCAGTATCTGAAGGGGGCCTATAGGGATGCTGGGGAGGGACTCTTCATCAGGGACTGTAGTGACAGGACAAGGAGTAACGGGTTAAAACTTAAACAGGGGAAGTTTAGATTGGATATAAGGAAGAAATTCTTTCCTGTTAGGGTGGTGAGGCACTGGAATGAGTTGCCCAGGGAGGTTGTGAATGCTCCATCCCTGTCAGTGTTCAAGGCCAGGTTGGAAAAAGCCCTGGGTGGTATGGTTTAGTGTGAGGTGTCCCTGCCCATGGCAGGGGGGTTGGAACTACATGATCTTCAGGTCCTTTCCAACCCTAACTATTCTATGATTCTATGATTCTATTTCTCTATGAGACATAGTTTAGTTCATCTTCAGGTTATTTGGCTGGATGCAGGAATTATGAATCTAAATTAATGGTTCAGAGTTTTGGAAGCTGTTAGACTAAATGGACATAAGTTGTCTCTTCAAGATCTTTAAAACTTCAGAACTGGTTTAAACATAAAAAGTGGGTTTTGAGTTCATGTTGAGGGGACTGGTTTTTTTTTTTTTGGTAATGTAAAAATATTTTGTTTTGTTGGTTGTTTGAGGTTTTTTTAACATTACTGTATCTCAGTTCTCTGTGAAGGTTTTTTGTTTTCTTTAAAAAAGGAACAGGTTTGCTCTAAAGTCAAGGGGGTGGGGGGAGGGGGTGTTTATTTCTATTTTTGATTGCAGTTTGAAAATTTCAGTTGGCTCTCCAGGGATTCTGCACTGCAATTTCCATTTCTCCATTTAAAAAACCCTACAAAAATATTAATTTTAGTATGCATATTATCCAAATGCTGTTTTCATAAATAGAAATATTTTTTGTCCCAAAGTGAGTGCAAACTAAAGGCCAAAGAAATGAGTCTGGGATTTTGTACAGCAGTCTTGTGCTTGTTTCTATCTTGGTTTCATTTGATCTTACAGTAGCAAATCCTTGCACATCAGTCAGTGGGAAATATAGGCTGTTAGACTCTACTGTATGTCAGTGCCAATGCTGTTCATGAGTTGAACAAAGTAAAGCAAACTGAGCAAGAAAGCAATATGAAGGACAGGCTAGGGACATAAATGCAGAAGCTTGATAAATTGAGGCAAACACAGCTAAATAAGAATAAAATTCCAGAGCTAAAGTAAATTAAAGGGTTATTTAGTTTCTTTTTAGAAGTGCCTGATTTTCAGCTTATGGTTAAACAAGCAAAACCAGACAGGACAGCTGCCTGGTGCTGGGTTTATTTCAGAAACAACAGCCTAAAAATTCAAAGAAAGAGAGTTGGTATCAACTGTTTACCAGAAATATTAGATACATCTGAAAATTACTATGAAACCAAGAAGAAATTCATGGGTACAAGTGAGTATGTGCTCACATGTGTTCCCTATTTATTGTGTAGTGTTATAAGGTTTTATGCATCTCCCTGATCTTCTATATATCAGCTTGAGGGTTTTTCCCTTGTTTTTTGTTGTTGGCTTCCTTCCTCCCTCCCTTCCTTCTTTCTTCTTCTCTCTCTTTCCTTCTCCCTCCCTTCTTTCATTCCTCCATCCCTCTCTCTCGTTGTGTTTAAAATGTTGTGATCACTAGTATCAGACATAGCATTATAGGTGTTCAATTTAAATTGTGCTTTATATACTTAATAGAAACACAACTGTGATAGCGTGAGAATGTGCATGCAAGACAGAATGCAGAATAGCTGGGGATGTGACAACTCAGGTAACTAATTAGTCCTTTTCATGTCAGCAGGGGGGTGGTGCATGCATTTTGATTTTGTGCACATATTCTCATTCACCCAGGTTTTTTTGTTTGTGATTTTTTGTTGGATTTTTTTGATGCTTAGAAAAATGAAGCCTTTAGCTTCACCCTGAATGTGATAGTGTCTGGTCTGATTACATGGATCTGAATGATGCATGTTAGCACCCTGCTTATTAACCACTCTTCATCTTCAGCAGGTCTGTGTTAGACACCTTTCTCAATTTTCCCATCACATGTCTTCTGTGCAGCACTGTCATAAGAACAGCAGACACCAACCCATATTTTCCAGGGGTCTTTATTATAGGAGCTAAATGCAGACAAAAGGCACCAAATTAGCTTTTATTCTTACCCTCTTCTTTCTTTTTCTGGTGAATAAGTGTCCATGAATTTCCTAAACCACAAGTTTTACTTTCAGATCAGTTCTAACTAGTTCAAGGAGGATCCCAATAAGGCAAACAGCCACTGAAATTACCCTGGATGCCCATTCCTGGACTCTATAAAGCCTTGGTACGCAACAGAACTGACTTGTTTGCTACATTTCCATTATGAACATTCCTGTCTTTCCATCTGTTTAGAAAGCACTTCTGAAACATTGTTTGAGGTCATGATGATAAAAGCAGCAGGAATTTATGAACATGTAAAAGGACAATATAGCTTAATGGCTGGATGTGGATTTGGGGCTTAGGAAATTTGAGTAGAGCACCTTGCTGTCTGTCCCATATGTAAGACCCAGTTCACCCAATTTTGCTATCTAAAAGTAGTTTTTCGCAAAAAAAATATGTACCTGTAGAGTCCTATCCCCTTTATCATAAAATAAAATCCTATCACCTCCAGTGTTTCTGTCTTGTTCTTCCAAAATATTCGACTATATCACATGATAAATATCTTTTTTATTTTTATCATTTGTCCATTTTCCACTGATGCGTCCAGGATTTAGCATGTCATTTCTACACAAAACTTGTCTCCAAAACCTTTATTCTTGGGGGGTTTGGTTTTTTTGGTTGTTTTTTTTTTTTTTTTTTTAGTCCAGTCTTCTTCAACAAGCCTTGTAATCCCTATTGCTCTTTGTTGGGACAAAACAATTATTAACTCCACTGCATGGTGGGGCACAGAAAAAAAATTAACCTTCACTGTTTTTTTATGATGCTTCCTATTACACCCAGTTCCTCTTGGATTTGAATTACTAACCCTGCTGGGGGTACGGCTTTGGCTTTTCATGACCCCTTATACACCAGCTGCAATGAAATTAAGCATCGGGACTGATGGAGCCCATCTGCCCTTCACACCATCAGACAGGAGTATTTTCCATATTATTCACTGTCTCCCTGCCTTTGTACGGGTCTCACCCATGTCTATGTTTTCTGGGCTGTCAAGAAATCTCTTTCTTTCTCTCTATTCCTTTTTTAGCAGAGAAGTTGAGGATTTATGCATTTATGTGTATTCATTTTAACCCTTTTTCTCTCAGGATGGTTCTAAGAGAAGCTGAAGAGGAGATTACCATGAGACTTAACTTCTCAAAGGAGGTTTATTCACCTTCACACATAGTCTCTTTACAAGATTTCTAGAATTACCTTGGGTTTCCAGGCACTTTAGCATGTGCTGAGAATATAAAGGATGAAGACACCAAGTTTTGGGGTCATATCTCCTTTTTCTCCACCTGATAGCTGATAGGATGTTTGAGCATCATGAACAGTGAGAAGTCCTCCTGCCTGTGGAAATCATTTTTAACAGACTTTAAAGATTTTTATTTCCACAGCTATGCTGTAGAGAAGGAGCGTGTCCATTTCAAGAAGGATATCCTGAGGAACAAATCAGACTTACTGACTTGTCCAGTATTATTAAGCTTGTGGATGTGCCAGGAATTGAGTACAGCTTCTCAGCCCTACCGTAGTTCTCTAGAGTATCACCCAGATTATTGGCTCAGCTCTTCGTCAGCTGAAGCACTGAATCACTGAACAGGAGTTATTCCTTTGTTCAGCCCTCTTTTTTCAACGATTATAATTGCAACAAGCTGAACTTGGATTTTATTTTATTTTTTTCAATGTAAAAAGGAAATGCTTAGTGGTAGGTTGATTTTAAATTCCATGGAGCCCACAGAACCTTCAGGCTACCACAGTTCTGAGGTATTTATAACATGGTATTGATGTTGTGAAGTACTTCACCTCCACCCCTGTCTGCCTTGAGACATCTTGTTTTCAGAGGGATGTGAATACAAGTTTAAGGTTACAGGAGAACATTTCCCTGGCTTGTCAGCTCCTCCTCTTTCAGCTTGACTAGAGAGCAGCTTCATGCTCTCATACTTTATTCCTGTGATCAGACTGCAGGAAGCAAATGAGAGCCATGAGGGTTGTGGCGTTTGTGGTTTCTTTGAACAGTGGTTTATTCTCAGGAAGAAGATTTAAAAAAAAAAAAAAAAACACCACCCTGAAATTTTCACATAGAAAAACTATCTGGGATGTGTCCTGTTGAGTTGCTTTAGCGAATTTTAGGGTTGTAGCTATTCACCCTTTCCTATTCCAGCAGGTTCCTGCTTAGGTTTGGCAACAAGTGACATTATTAGTGCTGATGGTTAGGCCTTGAACTCACTGTGTTGATTGCCTGAATGTTTCTGCTTCACAGTGTAATGAAAGAACAATCAGTGCCTCTGTGATATCCTCATGTGGCATTAACTGCTATTAGAATTTATTATCATTTGTTTGTAAGTATTTATTATATGTTCTGACAACGGGCTCTACAGGCTCCAACGGAGATTGAAGCAATGTTGTATAAGGCATTGTGTGGATTCACAGGAACATGCTAAGTACTTACAATCTATATAAATGAGTAGGAATGGAGAAAAGGGACATGAAGTAGAAAATTGCCTTCCCTAGCAGTCATTTCAGCAGCTACCATGCAGTGCCTCAGTCCCTACACATTTGATCATGCTTCCTGTCTCATTACAACAGTCAAAATTTACTGTCCTTCATTTCAATGCTTTAGTTAGGAGCATAATGACATGTAACTTTGGACAACAAAGGCTCTCTGAATACCAAAAATCACAAGAATGCAAAAGGAGGAGGAGGAAAGAAATATATAATTAGTTTGCATGCTAGGTCTCTTTCCATAACAGTACCCCTACCAAGAATAAAAAACATGTATTTTCTTATAAGAAGAAATATTGAAAGCATGTTGCTTTTCCTTTTCTATAGAAAACTTTAGCCCCTGAAAAATATGCTAGTAAGAGAACCAACAGGAGCATTCTCGGAGAATAAACATATGACGCTCAGGGAAAGAAATGCGGTTGTCTAAATGGGCACCTCTGGTTCCCCTTTAGACCCTTGAGATGGTGCTGGAGAGACCTGTACCAGGCTGGCTGACATGAATGTAGGGGAACTGTATGACCTCCTGGCACAAGAGCCAGAGGCAAGATGGAATATACTCAAAAAAAAAAAAAAAAAAAAAAAAAAAAGCATTTGAGCCTTGTGATGAAAAGTCAACATAAAATAAATAAATAAATAAAGCAATAAAGAAAGAGAAAATAGGCAAGCAGAAAACCATTGGATGCACATTGCAGCATTGCACCTGGAGTATCCCTGAATGGAGAACAGCATCACAAGTAGCAGCAGGAACCCAACCTCAGCATCCCAAGACACACTGAACATCTCCTCCCTGGGCAGGGCAGCACTGAAATGCTCTTGCCTGCCTGATGCAATTACACAGCCTCTGAGAGAGGCAAGTGCAGAGACAGGGCTTGAGGCTACTTTAAGCATTTAGCCTAAAATGTTTGCTCCATCTTTTACTCTTGTGTTTCAGTGGAGAAAGTTATTCACTCCTTAGAGGAATCTGGACATATTTTTCTAGCAGTAAGATCAAGTGTTTAAAAAACAAAAACAAAACCACCAAACAAACCACAACACAACAAAACAAGGACATAATAATGCAAATGGGAAAAGTTGTTTCTTTGCTGTTCAGCCTAATAAATAGTAGGAGACAAATTTCTGCAAGTAATGTGGTCTATACCTCTAAAGTTAATTAGCAG